>NC_067400.1:292882040-293200612 GCF_016432865.1 Antechinus flavipes | reverse complement strand
AGCAAAATTTCAGAATACAAAATAAATCCCCCAAAATCATCAGGTTTTTTATATGTTACCAAGAAAGTCCAGTAGCAAGAGATACAAAGAGAAATTTGATGTAAAATAACTGTAGATAAAATAAAATATTTGGGAGTCTACCTGCCAAGACAAAGTCAGGATTTATATGAATATAACTACAAAACACTTTCCACACAAATAAAGTCAGCTCTAATCAATTGGAAAAATGTCAAGTGCTCATGGGTAAGCCTAGGCTGGTATAATAATAATTTAATTAATTAATTAATTAATTTACTTATTTAGTGGCATACAAATCAGAATCCTAACTTATTACTTTACAGAACTAGAAAAAAAATAATAACAAAGTTCTACTGTAAGAACAAAGGGTCAAGAGTTTCAAGGGAACTTTTTTTTTTTTTAAATGCGAATGAAGGAGGTCTAACTCTACCAGATCTAAAACTATGTTATAAAACAGTGGTCATTAAATTATTTAGTACTACCTAAGAAATAGAGTAGTTTATCAGTGGAATAGATTAAAATCACAAGACCCAATAATCAATGACTATAATAATCTAATGTTTCATAAAACCAAAGACCCCAGGTTATGGGATAAGAACAAACTATTTATCAAAAATAGGAAATCAGTATAGCAGACACTAGGCACTGACCCACTCCCACACTCTACATGAAGATAAGGTCAAAATGGGTTCATAATTTAGACATAAAATATGATATTATAAGCAAATTAGAAGAACAATTCTAACAACCATTTCTATTAAAACTCTAGAGATTATAAGAATAAATGGAGTTTTTCTTAAAATGATCACTAGTATCAATTGAAAATCATCCCAAGCATCGTATGTAATGGAGATAAACTAGAATCATCCTCCATAAGATCTATGGTGAAATTACCTCTCAGATTCATGAAGAAGGAGGGAACTTATGGCCAAAGAACTACAATACATTATGAAATACAAAATGGATAATTTTGATTACATTAAGATAATTTGGACAAACATAACCAATGCAAACAAGATTACAAAGGAAACAATAAAGTAGGAAACCATTTTCACATACAAGTGTTCTAATAAAGCCCTTGTTTCTAAACTATATAGAGAATTGTGTAGTGTGCTTTCTAGAGCCCCCAAATTAGGGTGCCAAAATGTGTTATGCTTTCTAGAGCCCCCATGCTGGGGTTCCAAAATACACGATCTAGACTAGTTCTCGGGAGGATCTCAGGATCAGCCTGAGTCCTTTGTTTTAGTGGAGGAGTGAAGAAGGCAGGAGACACAGGAGGATGGTCAAAAATGTAGTCTGTTTATTTCAAGTTCTCTCACCCCCTAAATACCTTAGTATGATTATATTACTACAGCACACTGAGCATGTGCCAGCTATAGACCCATTACATCAGCATATCACCACAATACACTGTGCATGTGTTAATTATAAGCACCCTGCTATAGATATGTAAATGCCTCTCTTTACTGTAAGTATCCCTTGCTTCAAGTAGAGTACAGGTGGTCACTCCCTCCTTGACTCTCAGGAAGGGTGAGGGTACCAAAAAAAAAAAAAAGATGGAGAACCAAACCAGACATTGTCAGCAGGTTCCTTCTAGGCTGAAGAATCTTATACCTTACCCAAAGTTCCCCCATTATCTACAGCCCTCTACAGAATTGAGTCAAATTCAAAACAATTTAAGCCATTTTCCAGTTGATAAATGGTCAAAGGATATGAACAGACAATTTTCAGATGAAGAAATTAAAAACATTTAGAATCATGTGGAAAAAATATCCTAAATCATTATTGATCAGAGAAAAGCAAATTAAGACAACTTTAAGTTATCACTAAACATGTCTTAGAATGGCTAATTTGACAGGAAAATTAAGGATGAATGTTGGGGGGGTTATGGGAAAACTGGGAGAGTAAATTCATTTTTGGTGAAGTTGTGAACCAATCCAACCATTCTGAAGAGCAATTTAAAACTATGACCAAAGGGCTATTAAAATACTTTTTTGATTCATCAGTACCTCTACTGGGCCTATATCCCAAAGAGATCATAAAAGAGGAAAAAAAGCATATGTGTGCAAAAATGTTTGCAGCAACTTTTTTTGTAGTTGGAAAGTGAATGGATGCTAATCACCGGAGATTGGCTGAATAAGTTATGGTATATGAATGTTACGTGATATTATTATTCTATAAGAAATGTTCAGCAGGTTGGTTTCAGAGAGTCCTGGAGAGACTTACATTAACTAATGCTAAGTGAAGTGTGAGTTGAACCAGGAGAACATTTAAACACAGCAAAAGCAAGATTATATAATTATCAGTTCTGATAGATGTATCTCTTTTCAACAGCATAGTGATTCAGGATAATTACATCATTCTTGTGATGAATAAAGCCATCTGCAACCAGAGAGAAGACTGCGAGAACTGAATTTTTTTACTCTTTTTTTTTTGTTGTTGTTGTTTACTTGCATTTTGTTTTCTTTCTCATTTTTTTTCCTTTTGATCTGATTTTTATTGTGCAGCATGGAAATTGTAGAAATATGTATAGAAGAATGGCACATATTTAACTGATAGTAGATTACTTGCTGTCTAGGAGAGGAAAATTATTTATGCACATGTTTTGACAATAAAAAGGAAATCAACAAAAAATGAAAATAAATAGAAATAAGGAGTAGTTAAATACAAGTAAGTGAGGATGATTCTAGAAAGATGGATGAGTATGTCAGAAAAGTTCAAGTTCTCCAGATTTTCTCCACAACTAGAATAAATTCATGCTGCAGGATAAACATATTCTGTTGAAAAACAAATAGAACTTGGGGCACAAGAGGGGCCCTCCTGGGGCAACCTGAGGAAGAACCCCAGTACAGCCTTAATCTGTATGAAGTGCAAATCAGGCTACCTAGGCAGAAACAGCAAGCAAGGTCTTCTTAAACAATAATGTTAAATGGTCTCCTACCCAGAATTTATAGAACTTCCAAAAGACTTTAAAAAATCAAACAGGAGAGATTGCAGAAAAACTAAAGTAGATAGATAGATGAATGGATGGATGAATAGATAGATAAGCATTATCTAAGTATGAAAAAATATACAACCAGAAAAGGATATCCAGGACTTAAAGAAGAAAATAATTCTTTAAAATTAGAATTGGATGAGAGGAAGCCAATGAAGCTATAAAAGACCAAGAAGTAACAGAACAAAATATAAAGAATGAACAAAATAGAACAGAATATAAAGCATCTTATAAGAAATCTGATGAGCTGATCAGGAAGAGAAAATTTTAAAATAATTGGACTACCTGAAAGCTTTGACACAATAATGCAAGAAATAATCAAAGAAAATAGTCTTGGAGTCATAGAACCTCTAGAAAAAGTAGAAAATTTTAAAATCCACCAATCACTATCTAAAAAAGATGTGAAAAACACATAGGAATATTATTACCAAATTTTGAAACCCCCAGATGAAAGAGAAATTTTTTCAAGAAAAAGATAAAATAAAGTAATTCAAATTTACTGGAGCTACAATTAGAATTGTACAGGATTTATCAACAGCTACAATAGAAGACCACAAGTTCTGGTATAATAGATATTGTTAAGCAAAAGAGTTAGGCCTATGACCAAAAATATCATAACAAGCAAAACTAACCATAATATTGAGAAAAAGTGGACTTAAAATAAAATTGCCAATTTGTAAGACTTGTAGCAACCAAATAGTAACTTTAAAAAAATTTAACATATAAGAACCAATATTGAAAATTATTTTCAAGGAACTCAACACGGAAAATTGCTTGTTTTCTTCATGGAAATCTACAGCATATGTTTTGAATTGACATTGGTAATTGGGTAGCTCAAAAGAAAGATTAGTACAGAGTTGAGTGTGATCTGACTATAAAAAGGAAAACTGTTATAAAAAAGTAAAAATAGTAATTATATTATATAAATGAGGTGCAGAGGAAGAACCAACAGAGAGACAGTAAGGGGAAAGGAGGGCTCCTATTTTTGAAAAACTACTCACATTGGAAATCGGTAAAATAATAAACCTATATTATACATACAATATCTAATATGTTTATATATACATATATATACATACATTTTACATATACATATACATTAGATATATATGTGTGTGTGTATATATATATATATATATTATATATATATATATATATATATGTAGGTGGATGTATATATATACTGACACACCATAAAGGGTATATAGTACTTTCCAAAATCTATAAAGAAATAAGTGGGGAAGGGAAAAGGTAAAGGTAGTGTATAGACAAGTGTGTAAAGTTATGTCAGTGGGGGAAAATGTGCAGATTAATGGAAAAGGGATAAAGAGAGAAAGGTCATAGGATTATGCAGGGTACAAAAGGGTGTTTAGATGAAGTGCGACAAGGTGTGGACATTAAGGGGAATGGGATAAAGAGGAAAGGAAAGGGAAGTTTGAAGATAAGGGAGGGATCCATGGATTGATTTTGGTTAAGTAACAGCAAAGCAAGTTAAGGAGTAGAATTAAAGTAGAAGAAATACCAGGGATAGGAAATAAGAGTGTGGAGAATAGATAAGGTGAAGAACTTACAGGAATGTATGAATTCTTTTTCTGTATTTTATTATTTCTTTGTTTCCCCTATGGCCTGTATAATATGTGCAGGCTCATATCTACTTGAGCCTTGGCCAGCTAGAAACATATTTACTTAACCTGAGCTGATGACATTTATTGGTATTTGACATTTATCGATATTTAGTCTATTAGCTGGACCACTATCTGCTTGATTAAACCTGAAGATTTGACTTTCTGTTTCCTCAAAATCAGGAGATTTCAGAGAAACAGAAACCTTCCATTCCAATCTCCCCAAATAGTAACAACCAATTAGATGCCTTCCCCCTCCCCTTCTCAAGGCTCTCTTACTTGTGATATAATTTCTTGTATAAAAGCTATGTATTTTTACTACTTCTTTAGCCCTCCTACCGCAAGCTTTCTCTTTCTTATTTCGCGATGGGAGGTTTTCAATAAACAACTTTTCTGCCTTCTACTGAGTGATCTCTGAGTAGTCATTTTGGGTAAGGGTCTTCTACATCCCTCACAAGAGATATGCACAAATACTACAAGAATTAAAAGTAAAATTTATTAGAAAAAAAAGAGCTAGTTATCATTGGTCCCAGATAAAGTCAAATTTGAAGACTTAATCAAGAGAGAAAAATATTTATATTAGCCATATTAATGTTGTTTAGATGCATATTCACATATGTGTCAATATGTGTATATATGTGTTTCTATATATAGTGTGTATGTAAGCATGTAGGTATATGTATGTGTGCATAAAGCTATGTGCATATAAATGGGTGTATTGTTGAGTATAAAAAGATATAAATTTTAAAAAGAAAAAATATTTTGATAATTCTATATGTTGTACTGGAGTGAAAAAACACTTGAATTAGGAGAATTAATAAAAGACCATTGCCAAAATCTATAGATATCAAATGCTAGACTAGAAGTAATAGTTGAATGAGTAGAGAAGGGATCACAATTAGACATGTAAAGATAAAAAAGGCAATAATTGACAACTAATAAAACTATGTGGAAATGAAGAAGAGTGAGGAATTGAGGATATTGTGGAAGTTATGAACCTGGATGTTGAGAAGAATGTGGAATGATAACAAGGAAATTTAAAGTGTTATGCTTTAGTCATGTTGATTTTAAATTGCCTCTACTTTATCTAGTTTAAAGTGTCCAATAATAATCGGTGGGACTGTGGCCTGGGGAGAGATTAAGAATAAGATGAATAGATATGACTTATCTGCAGAGATAATTTTTGTAAATAGTATCTCATGAGGTCAACAAAAGATTAAATAAATAGAGAAGAGAGTGCTCAGTTCAGTGTCTTCAGAAAGATAGATAGGCAACTGAATGGAACTTGTTATACACAAACTGCATTTTAATATTTCAAAATCTTGAGGTCGCCAAGATAGTGATGTTGTCAACAGAAGTTTGACAGAGGAGTTAAATGGTCCTGCACTAGGAAGATGTGTCCAACATCACCCTTTATGAATGGGAAGAACCAGTAAGTAATGGGGAGAAGATTGTCCTGACACTCAGGCCTGGCAAGTGTGTACTTTTAGAAAATTGGGTTTACTTTTGTCAACCTTTGTGATCTTTGTGATCAAATCTTTCACTGATCTTTGTGATAAAATATTTGGGGATCTTTGATATAAGTCAATAGTTTTATGTAAATTGTTAAGGCCATACAGTTAAATAAACATCAAACAAATAAATAAATAAAGTATATGAAACAAATTATTGAAGAAAAAAATAAGTTGCATGCCAGGAGGAGTTTGCATGTTGCTATATGCTAGATATAGTGCTAAACACTGGGGATACATAGAAAGGCAGAAAAAAAAAAAATCCCTAATTTTCAAGAGACTCGCTTTCAAAGGGAAGAAGGTGATATGACCTTACAAGTAAAGGCATAGCCAGACAAGAGACTGACATCAAGATTTCCCCATCCATAGGTTCCCAGTCTCCCTCAAAGCTATTTTTACTCTGTATATAAAATCTGCCTGGAGATGAAATCTTTTCATAGACCCTACACATCTAGGTTGTGTACTATACCTTCTGTGATGGAAAAGGAGAATGAAACACAGTTTCACTTAGTAAACTTGAGTGCAGATTTTCCCTTGACTTTGCTATCCTTTTTCTTAGACAAATAATTAAAGAAGGCAAACATATGACTAAGCTCCAGAAATGTACTAGCAGCTCCCATCTTGAAAATAGCATTCCAAGAGAGCCAGAGCAAAAGCAGAAACAGCAAAGTTAATAATTAGAGATGTTACTGAGTGCACAAATGCCCCCAAATGTCAGGCCAGATCATCATGAATATAATCATGGAATGCTTGCCAGCAATGTAAAGACCATGTGCTAGAGGCAATTATTCCAAATGCCACAAGAGCAAACTTGTGGAAAAGAGGTGCTTTGAGAAATCTTTCAAACAGCATAGGTAAAACCATCTCAAAGCAAGCTTACCAGTGCCTTTAGCAAGTACCTTGAATAAATGTGAAGCTCAAACTACTCAACTAGGCTAATTCTGGCTGAAAAAAAAAAAAAAAAAAAAAAACATTCTAAGAGAGCTGGGGTTTTCCCAGGGATACTTTTCTCTACACTCAGATTTTATATATACATATACATATATACATACATACATACATACATACACATATATACATATACACATACACATAGACATACAAAAACATAAACATATGCATATTGTTATGCAAATTGTAAGGTGCATTATAAATTATTCATATTATTACTATTAATCATCATACTTATCATCCTAACAATCATCATCTTGGGCCATTTCTATTGGCAACAGAAAATTTAGCCATTTACATGATGAAAATAAAAGTAGGATTTTTCTAATTTTCTAATTCAGGTACAAGCCTTACTATAATATTTCGTTTTGGCAAAAGGGTAATATTAAATCCTTAAAGACTATGACAGTGAAGTATGAGCTCTGATTATTTCTAGCAATTCAAATAGCTTTACATTCCATCCTGGAATGTTTGGTGGTAGATAACCAGACCATGTCATAAAGACATTTTTTCACCAGAAGGTTGACCATTAGGTGATGGATTCCTTACCCACATTCACCTTGTATATTTTGTTTTGCTTTTAAATTCCCATCATGAGACAATTCAGTCACATCCACTGGAAGACAGTTGTATGATTATGAATTAAAAATAGATATTCAATAATTACTGCTATGACATATTTTATACTATTTAGAAAAATTATGATTGCCTATTCAGTACATGAAGAAAACATTTTTAAATTATGATAATATATACTTTCAAATCAATAAATTCTTTATTGCTTACAATCATATTAAGCAACTAATCAACAAGTATTTATAAAGCTCTTATTTTCAAAGCGCTGTGCAAGGTGTTGAGGATATAAATACCATGAATGAAATAATCTCTACTTACAAGTAGCTTGTACTTTAATGGAGAGACAAATGTATTTAAAATTATATATGGAGACTATATAGAGAATAAATATGTAATGGAGTCTGTTCATGTCCAAATGGAAGGACCCATTGAGAGAAGCTGGGATCCAACATCTAGGAAATGATATACAGATATGGCCTAATCCTTTGATGGGAGCACCTGAGCTGGCTGGGAGAATTTTTCTTTCTAATGGCATCCATGAATGAAGCTCTCACTCATTCACAGTAGAGTTATCATACATTAAGCTGGATGAAGAATGGACAACTTTCCTCTCCTTTTAGACACTGTGGACCCATTAAATACACTTGGTATTTTAGTCTTTTTTTTTTTTAATTTTCCCTTTTAATTCTGGGTGTAGAGTGTTTTAGTTTTAGTTAGGCAGTGGGGAACTTGGAGCCTAGAAATCCAAATCAATTGATGACCAGTTCAGTAGGGAACAGTCTTAGAATTACAGTCCTAGGATAAACTCATGGGGGCTTAATACTTGGAACTTGATGAAACTAATTCTATATAAGAAGCTAAGACAGGCTATGAATATAAAGCCCTACCAAGAATTCCTCTAGTCCAATCATTTTATGTTATAAATGAGAAAACTGAAGTCAAGAGGTTTTTGATGATTTGGTGCACAAGTAGTAAACGTTAGAGATGGAATTGTTAGTATCATTTGCATTGTACCACAATGCCTCCCACAATCCCACATCTCAAAAATCCATAATTCTCTATAAACTCCACTGTTTCTATGATAGCCATATACTCATATCCTGAATGTGACTTTCTTGTTTAAGTTTGTGTTTCCTAGAAATAAATTTCAGTTCCTGATTTTCCTAATAGCAATAGGGTAAACTTGAGATTATTCTTTCTTTCCAAAGATTGTGAATGTCCCTTACTTGTATTTTTTGAAAAGCAACCCTAGAAAGAAGTCATAATAAAATATTGCTAAAGCACACAATTAGACCAAAGATGGGCTTCCCTAACATATGGATTGCAATAGAACTCTAATTGCACTATATCAAAATTATCTAAATATAAATCTATAACAAAGTGTGTTTGTGTGTGTGTGTTTTTATGAGAGCGAGAGAGACAGAGAAACAGAGAGACAGAGACAGGCAGAGAGACAGACAGAAATTGAAAGACAGAGAGAGACAGAGAGACAGAGAAATATCTGATCATTTTAGTTGTATCCAACTCTCATGATCATATCTGGTATTTTCTTGGAAAAGATACTTGGAATTGTTTGTGATTTCCTTCTCCACCTCACTTTTTAGATGAGAACACTGAAGCAAACAGCTTTAAGTAATGTGTCTAGGGTCACAGAGCAAGTGTTTGATGTCAGATTTGAACCCAGAAAGATGAGTCTGGTACTCTACCATGCAACTTAGCTGTGATGCATAGGTAGATAGGTATATAGGTAGATAGATAGATAGATAGATAGATAGATAGATAGATAGATAAACAGATAGAAAGACAGATAGAGAAACAGATAAATATATAAGTAGATAGACATGCATCTAGCTCCTTCAGGGTAAACAAACAAATGAAAAAACAATTTTCTCTAAGAATCATTCAATTATTATTTTAGTTAATTCAACTGCCTCTCTATTGTATATTGACTGGATTCATTGTGCTTCTAGTAAAAGGCAATTAGGCACCAAGCAAGGTCCAAAAGTATTCCAGGTATTATTACAGGAAATGTAATCTGTGATGTTTCTTAATGAAGAAGTGGTTTCTCTTATGTGTTTCTGAAAAAAAAAAAAAACTATTTTCAATCATTAACTGTATCTCATGTAATTCTTGCACCTTGTAATTTGGAATCAAGCACCAGTTGGCTTGTCCATCATAGTAATATGTTTTTCTGAGATGTTTCTTGACATATTTTTGTCCATCTTTTATCACTGTGAACATTCTTTCTCTCTGTTTCTTTCTTTCTCTCTCTGTCTCTATGTCTCTCCATCTCTCTCTGTCTCTGTATGCATGTGTCTGTCTGTCTCTCTTCCTCTTTCCGTTTTTGCCTCTCTCTTTGTCCTTCTGTTTTGTTTGTTTTATCTCTGTCAAAGCTTCAGGAATAAGGTACTGGGGATATCTTGGGGAATTCCCTGTTACCATCTCTTTTAATGGAGAAAAATTATTCCCATATATTCTAATGTCAGAAGTGAGGATCATCAAAGAAAGATGTAATCTTTATTTCCTTTATTGAGAATCTTTCAGCAAGAGGAATCAAATGATTATAGTTCCTAAAAAGATGGATTTTGGTAAAAGGGATGAAGATGGCATGTAGGGTTAACAGCAAGTAGGCAGAGCTTTGAATTGGATTGGAGAGTTGGACTTGGAATCACAAATCCTGCCTCATACACTTGCTACTTGTGCAACTCATGGAAAGTCACTTAATATTTCTGGGCTCTATTTCCTCATTTGTAAAATGAGGAGATTGGACAGAATAACCTCTAAGTCCCTTCTAATTGTAAACCTATCATAAATGGAATTTTGATATATTGGAGGGCTTCCTGAGATTTAGGGACACAGTAACATGGAAAGAGAGGCAGATGCTTACAGAATAATTATGTTGCCACTGTCTGATCAAATGAGGGCAAATAGCTAATGGTTGTAAGGAAAGTTTCTTCTGATGGGTCTTTATAGAGAAAGTGAGAAATGAGCAAGTACAAAGATTGAGAGTCTTTGCTATCATGAAGTCTTGATATGGATCCCCTTAACTTCTGTGGAAATCAATCAGTAAGCATTATTAAATAGCTAGCATATACCTGGCATTGTGCTAAGCCTTTGGATCTTGTTATTTATACAAGAATAGAGACTTTGATATAGGTCCTAGGGTGTGTGTATATATATATATATATATATATGGCACATACCATTACGAAGCAAGAAATAATGAAGGTTAAAATATCAGCTTGTTGCATTTTTTTCCTGGTAACTAAAAAATTAATTGAACTCATGTCCATATTTCTGTTTCAGAAGGCTTACAAAATCATAAATTTGGACATGAGAGGTTAACAAGTCCAATCCTTCTAATATATAGATGAGGAAACTGAGGCATAGAAAAAAATGGTGTCAGAGACTGGATATGAACACAAGTTTCCAAGATTTCAAGTTCAGTACCCTAGCTATCATATAATACATAATATATGCACACTGAGAAAACCTGCCATGCTATTTGACATTTAAAAGACATACACAAACATACATATATAATGTGATTTGGCATTTAACTACAAAAAGATAAATATGTATATGTAGACATATAAATGTTTCACACATGTGTATAAATGCCAAACAACACTTCATATATACATATGTGTATGCATATATACATACACATACATATGTACACACATGTTGCCATTTGGCATTTTAATTCATTCACAATTTTATCCCTTCTGAGGTTTTCAATTGTTTACTTTATTGCAGTCCACATACTATATGATCCATCAATACTAATCTTGCTTTTCTTCACATATGACACTCCATCTACCAACTCCATCTTTTTTGCCTAAAATACCTTTTTGCTTTGTTCTTCTCAAACGTCATATTTGTAATTTACACATTTAGAATTTATTTCTGTTCAATAGAAGTAAATTCCTTCAAGTTTGTGACTGCTCTGTATTTTTGTGACCTAAGGTATTTAGAGTTCCTTAAAAACAAAACAAATAGAAAACTAGACCTGTAATATTGTCTTTCATAAATATATTGGAACTCCATTTAGGAATTCCTTCTTTGAAAGAAAATCTGCACCCAACAACTTTTAGATGCATTGCTGCACAAAAGTAACACTTTATGTGTCAGAACTTGAACCAAGGTCTTTATGCCTTTAAGGACAATTCTTTATTGACAGGCTTTCCACTCAAAATATACTTAATTTTTTAACAAATGTATTCAGCAACAACAAGATTATGTAATGATAATTCTGATAGACAGTGTTCTTTCCAACAGTGAGATGATTCAGGCCAATGATCTCATGATGAAGAAAGCTATCTGCATTCAGAGAGAGGACTGAGTGTGCATCGCAAGTTAGTATTTTCACTCTTTCTATTGTTGTTTACTTGTATTGTGTTTTCTTTCTCATTTTTCCCTTTTTGATCTATTTTTTTTCTTGTGCAGCATGATAATTGTGGAAATATGTATACAACAATTGCACATGTTTAACAAATATTGGATTAATTGCCATTTAGAGGAGGAAGTGAGAGAGAAGTAAGGAAAAAATGAAAGACAAGGTTTTACAAGGATTAATGTTGAAAATTATACATGCATATGTTTTGAAAATAAAACATTTTAATAAAAAAGTGAATTGAATTAATTTAATTGAAATTAGTAAGCATGTCAGACTCTAGTGAAATTTTATTGCTAGAGTTGTTAATCCATGTATTTCCTCATATTGCTAATATTTATCTAAAATATCCCTGCATAGAAAGACAATGTGGAATGTTGGAGGGGATGTGGGAAAACAGGGACACTGATACATTGTTGGTGGAACTGTGAACACATCCAGCCATTCTGGAGAGCAATTTGGAACTATGCTCAAAAAGTTATCAAACTGTGCATACCCTTTGATCCAGCAGTGTTTCTACTAAATAGATACTAAAGAAGGGAAATGGACCTGTATGTACCAAAATGTTTTTGGGAGCTCTGTTTCTAGTGGCTAGAAGCTGGAAAATAAATGGATGCCCATCAATTGGTGAATGGTTGAGTAAATTTTGGTATATGAATGTTATGGAATATTATTGTTCTGTAAGGAATGACCAGCAGGATGAATACAGAGAAGCTTGGAGAGATGAACTGATGTTAAGTGAAACGAGCAGAACCAGGAGATTATTATATACCTCAACAACGATACTGTTTGAGGATGTATTCTTATGGAAGTGGATCTCTTTGATAAAGAGAGCTAATTCAGTTTCAATTGATCAAGGATGGACAGAAGCAGCTACACCCAAAGAAAGAACACTGGGAAATGAATATAAACTGCTTGCATTTTTGTTTTTCTTCCCGGGTTATTTATACCTTCTGAATCCAATTCTCCCTATGCAACAAGAAAACTGTTCGGTTCTGCACACATATATTGTATCTAGGATATACTGTAACCTATTTAGCATGTAAAGGACTGCTTGCCATCTGGGGGAGGGAGTGGAGAGAGAGAGGGGAAAAATCGGAACAGAAGTGAGTGCAGGGAATAATGCTGTAAAAAAAATTACTCTGGCATGGGTTCTGTCAATAAAAAAAGGTTTTTTAAAAAAAGAATAAAATAATAATAATAATAATAAAATATCCCTGCATAGGAAATAGGAAAATTGCAGGTACATAATAAGAATACCACCTGAAGTAGCTAAATAGTTTTCTACTTAAAATTGAAAACGAACCCAGATTCTGTTCTGGGCTATTTATCATCATAATTTATTTACAGAATTTTTCAAGATATACTCCCTCAGCAAAGAAAAATAAACCTAAGTATGGGGGCAGGGAATGACAAACTGGGAGGTAACATCTCATCTCATCTCATAAAACAAAAGATATGGAGCTTGGGAGAAATATGAGACATTATGTTATTAATATAAAAAGATATCAAATTCCTTCAGTTGAACAACTAAAATTTGACAGAGAAAAAAGGAGAAGCAGCAAAACAATGGATAGAAGGTTGTCATTTAACTTTGATCAGAAAAACAAAACAAAACAAAAATGGGCTTGTAGTCTATCTGTGAGTCTATTGTCAGTGAGCATGGGTAATTCATTCAACTTCACAATTCCCCAGAATACTCTTTAGTAAGTTAAAAAAAAAATCTGATCTAGCTTGATAGAAGGAATTTCTGCCTAATGATGATGAAGCTGATTAAATAAAAAAAATTAAATTAAAAGCAAAGGCAGATGGTGCATTCCCATATAGAAACCTCAGAGAAGAAGGTATACAGAAACGCAATGTGAAAAAATGTATGTCTGTTTAGTGTTGATGTAAAATTCAGAAGGAAAAAATCTTATACTTGTAATTTTTTTACATCACAAACAACATATCTCATTTTTGTATCTGTTATGTGAGTCAAAGAATAAGTATTAATATTCTATTGTCATTGTTGCCGGATAGAACCCAGCATAATTCTGAATGAATTTCTCTGTACTATGTAATTACAATTCTATTTACATTTTAGTACTTCTAATTAAAGATGGAAGACACAGGCAGCAACTCAGTTGAGCTCTCTGATCAAAATTCTCCAAGAAACTTCTATAATAGTAGAACCAAAATAAATAAATAAATAAATGGTTGAGAAATTCTTCCAACCCAAGCCAGGTTATATAAGGTCAATACTATGACACTCGAGAGTCAGTGTTAGTCTAGAATGCAGTGTATGCTGCAGAAATACCAGCAGTAGACTGCAAGTGTCTCCCAGAGAGGTAATTACTATAGAAGTTCTCAGCCAGTAAAATATAAGGGGATTGGATAAGTCAAAAAGAGCTTAGTGGGGACTCTTTGTTGGCACTGGCTATAAAACCTGTTCCATTTCCCATACACAGTTCTGCACTGCAGCTCCAGGACAAAAAGGAGTACTATTACTTTATGCTAGAGGGGAACAGAGGCCATGTTCAGAGTTCCAGGAAAAGAAGAGTGCTTGTGGTAAATTACCAGAGATCAGGGGCCATAATCTCCCTTGCAAGACAGAAGGAACATTAATGTTTGGGCTACAAGAAGTGAGAGGACTTTTTCACAATTATAGGGACAAGAGCAATGCTAATTCTTGGATTTCAGATGAACAATGTCCCTTCCTGATTAAGAGCAGAGCACAGATCCAGAGATCATTATTTTTTGGGGGAAAGAGGGAGAACAGGTACAAAAAAAAAATCACAGAAGAAAATAATTCCTTAAAAATTAAAATGGGCAAGAGGAAGTTAATGACTCTATGAACCATTAAGAAACAATTAAACAAAGTCAAAAGAATTAAGAAATAGAAGAAAATATTAAATAACTGATCAGAAAAACAATTGACCTGGAAAATAGATTTATTTAAAATAGAATAATTTAGAATTATTGGACTAGAGACAGCTAGAGTAGATAAAGCACTGATTCTAAAGTTAGAAGGATTTGAGTTCAAATATGGTCTTATTAGCTGTTTGATCCTGGGCTAGTCAACTAATTTTTATGGCCTCCAAAAATAAACTTTTATTTTGAACTATCTGGAAGTCAAAGTGAAAAATAGAACTTCCTTTTTTTAAATTTTATTTTAATAGCATTTTATTTACAGATTATATGTATGGGTAACTTTACAGCATTGACAATTGCCAAACCTCTTGTTCCAATTTTTCCCCTCCTTCTCCCCACCCCCTCCCCCAGATGGCAGGATGACCAATAGATGTTAAATATATTAAAATATAAATTGGATACACAATAAGAATAGATGACCAAACCGTTATTTAGCTGTATAAAAAGAATCGGACTCTTAAATATTGTACAATTAGCCTGGAAAGAACTCAAAAATGCAGATGTGCAAAAATATAAGGAATGGGAATTCAATGTAATGTTCTTAGTCATCTCCTAGAGTTTTTTCACTGGGCATAGCTGGTTCAGTTCATTACTGCTTGATTGGAATTGATTTGGTTTATATCATTGCTGAGGATGGCTAGGTCCATCAGAATTGATCATCATATAGTATTGTTGTTCAAGTATGTAATGATCTCCTGGCCCTGCTCGTTTCACTCAGCATCAGTTCATGTAAGTCTCTCTAGGCCTTTCTGAAATCCTCCTTGGTCATTTCTTATCAAACAATAATATGTCATAATATTCATATACCATAATTTATTCAGCCATTCTCCAATTGATGGGCAGCCATTCGGTTTCCATTTCCTGGTCACTACAAACAGGGCTGCCACAAACATTAGTGCACATACAGATCCCTTCCCCTTCTTTATGATCTCTTTGGGATATAAGCCCAGTAGTAACACTGCTGGATCAAAGGATATGCACAGTTTGATAACTTTTTGAGCATAGTTCCAAATTGCTCTCCAGAATGGTTGGATGTATTCATGATTCCACCAACAGTGTATCAGTGTCCCTGTTTTCCCACATCCCCTCCAACATTCCGCATTATTTTTCCCTGTCTGACAGGTGTGTAGTGGTATCTCAGAGTTGTCTTAATTTGCATTTCTCTGATTCATAATGACTTGGAGCACCTTTTCATATGGCTAAAAATAGATTCAATTTCTTCATCTGAGAATTGTCTGTTCATATCCTTTGAAAATTTATCAATTGGAGAATGGCTTGATTTAGTATAAATCAGAGTCAATTCTCTATATATTTTGGAAATAAGTCCTTTATCAGAACCTTTGATTGTAAAAATATTTTCCCAGTTTATTGCTTCCCTTCTAATCTTGTCTGCATTAGTTTTGTTTGTACAAAAACTTTTCAGTTTGGTATAATCAAAATTTTCTATTTTGTGATCAGTAATGATCTCTAATTCCTCTTTGGTCATAAATTCCTTCCTCTTCCACAGGTCTGAGAGGTAAACTATCCTGTGTTCCTCTAATTTATTTATAATCTCGTTCTTTATGCCTGGGTCATGAACCCATTTTGACCTTACCTTGGTGTATGGTGTTAAGTGTGGGTCCATGCCTAATTTCTGCCATACTAGTTTCCAATTTTCCCAGCAATTTTTGTCTAACAGTAAGTTCTTATCCCAAAAGCTGGGGTCTTTGAGTTTGTCAAACACTAGGTTGCTATAGTTATTGACTATTTTGTCCTTTGAACCTAATCTATTCCACTGATCAACTAATCTATTCCTTAGCCAATACCAAATGATTTTGGTAACTGCTGCTCTATAATATAATTTTAGATCTGGTACAGCTAAGCCACCTTCATTTGATTTTTTTTTCATTAATTCCCTTGAAATTCTTGACTTTTTGTTTTTCCATATGAATTTTGTTATTATTTTTTCTAGGTCATTAAAATAGTTTTTTGGGAATCTGATTGGTATAGCACTAAACAAATAGATGAGTTTGGGTAGTATTGTTATCTTTATTATATTTGCTCTCCCTATCCAAGAGCATTTAATATTTTTCCAATTGCTTAGGTCATACTTAATTTGTGTGAAAAGTGTTTTGTAATTTTGCTCATAAAGTTTCTGATTTTCCCTTGGCAGATAGATTCCTAAGTATTTTATACTATCAGTAGTTACTTTAAATGGAATTTCTCTTTGTAACTTTGACTGTTGGATTGTGTTAGTGATATATAAGAATGCTGATGATTTATGTGGGTTTATTTTGTATCCTGCAACTTTGCTAAAGTTATTTCTAATAACTTTTTAGTAGACTCTCTGGGATTCTCTAAGTATACCATCATATCAGCAAAGAGTGATAATTTGGTTTCCTCATTGCCTACTCTAATTCCTTTAATCTCTTTCTCAACTCTTATTGCCAAAGCTAGAATTTCTAATACAATATTGAATAGTAACAGTGACAGTGGGCAACCTTGTTTCACTCCTGATCTTATTAGGAATGGATGCAGTTTTTCCCCATTACATATGATGCTTACTGATGGTTTTAAATAGATGCTGCTGATTATTTTAATGAAAAGTACATTTATTCCTATACTCTCAAGTGTTTTTAATAGGAATGGATGTTGGATTTTATCAAATGCTTTTTTCGCATCTAGTAATATGATCATATGGTTTTTGTTAATTTGTTATTAATGTGGCCAATTATATTGATAGTTTTCCTAATATTGAACCAGCCCTGCATTCCTGGTATAAATCCTACTTGATCATAGTGTATTATCTTGGGTATGATTTTCTGTAGTCTTTTTGCTAATATCTTATTTAAGATTTTAGCATCTATTCATTAAGGAGATAGATCTATAGTTTTCTGTCTCTGTTTTCAACCTACCTGGTTTAGGTATCAGTACCATGTTTGTGTCATAAAAGGAATTTGGTAGGACTCCTTCATTCCGTAGTTTATCAAATAATTTATATAGCATTGGGGCTAATTGATCTTTAAATGTTTGATAGAATTCACATGTCAATCCATCTGGTCCTGG
This sequence comes from Antechinus flavipes, assembly GCF_016432865.1. Taxonomy (NCBI): domain Eukaryota; kingdom Metazoa; phylum Chordata; class Mammalia; order Dasyuromorphia; family Dasyuridae; genus Antechinus; species Antechinus flavipes. The sequence goes on along the minus strand of NC_067400.1, from coordinate 293,182,585 downwards.
GAATTTTTTCTTAGGGAGTTGATTAATAGCTTGTACTATTTCTTTTTCTGAAATCGGACTATTTAAGCAATTAACTTCTTCTTCTGATAATCTGGGCAGCCTATATTTTTGGAGATAGTCATCCATTTCACTTAGGTTATCAAATTTATTGGCATAAAGTTGGGCAAAGTAACCCCTTATTATTTCTTTAATTTCTTCTTCATCAGTGGAAAGTTCTCCCTTTTCATTTTTAAGACTACTAATTTGATTTCCCTCTCTCCTTTTTCTAATCAGATTTACCAAAGGTTTATCCATTTTATTGGTTTTTTCATAAAACCAACTCTTAGTTTTATTTATTAGTTCAATAGTATTTTTTTTTACTTTCTATATTATTAATTTCTCCTTTTAATTTTAGAATTTCAAGTTTGGTAATTCATTGGGGGGTTTTAATTTGGTCTTTTTCTAGCCTTTTAAGTTGCAGGCCCAATTCATTGATCTTCTCTTTTTCTATTTTATTCAAATAAGCCTCTAAGGATATAAAATTTCCCCTTATTACTGCTTTGGCTGCATTCCATAAATTTTGATATGATGTCTCATCGTTGTTATTATTTTGAGTGAAATTATTAATTGTGTCTATAATTTGCTGTTTCACCCAATCATTCTTTAAGATGAGATTATTTAGTTTCCAATTACTTTTTGGTTTATTTACACCTACCTTTTTGTTGAATGTAATTTTTATTGCATTGTGATCTGCCTTCCTGCATTTAATTTTGAGGTCTTTATGTCCTAATATGTAGTCAATTTTTGTGTAGGTTCCATGAACTGCTGAGAAGAAAGTATACTCCTTTCTGTCACCATTCAGTTTTCTCCAGAGATCTATCATACCTAATTTTTCTAATATTCTATTTACCTCTTTAATTTCTTTCTTATTTGTTTTGTGATTTGATTTATCTAAATCTGAGAGTGCAAGATTGAGATCTCCCACTATTATAGTTTTGCTGTCTATTTCTTCTCGCAACTCTCTTAACTTCTCTTTAAGGAAGTTAGATGCTATACCACTTGGTGCATATATGTCGAATATTGATATTGCTTCATTGTCTATAGTACCCTTAAGCAAGATATAGTTTCCTTCCTTATCTCTTTTAATTAAATCAATCTTTGCTTTTGCTTGATCTGAGATAAGGATGGCTACCCCTGCTTTTTTGACTTCACCTGAAGCATGATAGATTCTGCTCCAGCCTTTTACCTTTACTCTGTATGTATCTCCCTGTTTTAAATGTGTTTCCTGTAAACAACAGATTGTAGGGTTCTGACTTTTGATCCAGTCTGCTATCTGCCTCCTCTTTATGGGAGAGTTCATCCCATTCACATTTACAGTTAAAATAACCAATTCTGTATTTCCTGCCATCCTAATATCCCCAGATTATACTTTTCTTTTTCTTGCACTCCTTCCCTTCTTCCCTAGTATTAAACTTATTGGTCCCACTAACATCACGCAGCTCTCCTTCTTTAGTATCCCTCCCTCCTCTCTTTGAATCCCTTCCCCTTTCTTGTATCCTTCCCTTATTTCTCTTTTTCCTTCTCCCTTTTCCTCTCCCACTTTTTAATGAAGTGAGAGAAGAATCTCTGTAAAACAAATATGTCAATTGTTTCCTCTTTGAGCCAACTCTGATGAGAGTAGGATTCACACAATGTTCCTTCCCCTCTCTAAGTTCCCTCATATATGAGGTTTCCTTTGCCTCATTGTCACATGTAGTTTCCCTCTTTTTATCTCCCCTCTTCCCTTTTTCTCACACTATCCCCTTTCCCTTTCTACTTCCCCTTTTTTTATGTTATATTGGTAAATTCAAATTATACATATATTTTTTATGTATATCTACAACAGAAATACAGTTATCAAGAGTTCCTTTTACCTTTTTTTACTTCTCTTGAGTCCTGTTGTTGGAGATCAATTTTTTTGTTTAAGTCTGGTTTTTTCCTTAGAAACAGATGGAATTCCTCTATTTCATTAAATGTGCATCTTCTTCCATGGAAAAAAATACTCAGCTTAGCTGGGTTATTTATTCTTGGCTGCATTCCAAGCTCTTTTGCCTTTTGGAATATTGATTCCAGGTCCTTCAATCCTTTAATGCTGAAGGCAGCCAGATCTTGCATGACCCTTATTGTGACATCTCGGTATTTGAACTGTTTTTTCCTGGCTGCTTGTAAAAATTTTTCTTTAGTCTGAAAATTCTGAAATTTGGCCACAATATTCCTCGGAGTTTTTATTTTAAGACCTTTTTCAGAAGGTGTTCGATGAATTCTTTCAACACCTATTTTCCCTTCCGGTTCTATTACTTCTGGGCAGTTCTCTTTGATGATTTCCTGTAAAATAGTATCTAGGCTCTTTTTTCATTATAATTTTAGGGTAGTCCAATGATTCTCAGGTTATCTCTCCTACCATGTTTACCCGATAATAAGACCTATCCCGAAAATAAGCCCTCCCCTTACTGTGTAAGATTCCTCTAAAATAAGCCCTCCCCTGAAAATAAGCCCTATTGAGATTGCTACTGTTGTGAAGGTGATCCCCTGTGCTACACGCTACATTACGGTACCCTCTGTATACACCGTCCCCCTTCCCCCCCAGGTGAAACGCACACTGCACTCCGAGCTGCATCCAATCAGAGCTGCAGCAGTGAGCACGTCATCCTGTTCTTCCCCAGTGATTTGCTTGCTGGCACCATTGATACCAGGGCCATGGAGGAGAGCTGAGGCAGGACAACATAAAAACCTGGTATGTAAGTGGCAGTGAGGGGGCATGATGGAGGATAAAAGGAGCATGATGGAGGATAAAAGAAGAACTCAGGGGGCATGATGGAGGATAAAAGAAGAACTCAGCCAGCACTCACCGCACTAAAGAAATAAAGAACTTCCTTACAGAGAGAAGAATAGATCAAGTAATGATTCCTGCAGGAATGATTGCCTATCTCCAGACCCTTGATATTGCAATAAACAAGCCATTCAAGGACCATTTGCGCATGGAAGTCAATGACTACATTGAAAATAGAATGGAAAGAAATCAGCGTGGAAACTTTGTGAAGCCCTGTCTGCAAGAAGTCGTGACTTGGGTGAAGAAGTCATGGGATAAAATTACTGACAGCTGTGTCGCCAAGGCACTATGAGCAGGTTACCTGGACAAGACATGTTCATTTAAAGAGAGCTATATTGCTGGACATGACAGATTGGGTCCATTTCTTCTGAAGGAAATAGAAGCGCAAGATATCCAGGATGGAATTCAGGGTATGGACACTTATGATGATGTTGTTGAAGAAGATGACATGATCATTATTGAATAAAGGTACTTTTTTTTGTTCACATTTACCTATTTATTAAAATTGCTGTCAATGTTCATTAAGATAAGCCCTCCCCTGAAAATAAGCCCTCTGGTGTTTTTCTGTCCAAAAAAAAAAAAAAAATTAATAAGACAGTGTCTTATTATCGGGGAAACACGGTAGATCTATTTTCCAGGTCTGTTGTTTTTCCAAGTATATATTTGACATTTTTTTCCAATCTTTCATTTTTTTGGTTTGCTTGACTGATTGTCGATGTCTCAGTGAATCAGTCATTTCTATTTGTTCAGTTCTGATTTTTAGTGAGTTATTTTCTTCATTAGCTTTTTTTACTTCTTTTGTATATGTCCAATTGAGTTGTTTTGCTCTATGAAATTTTTTTTCCATTTCACTAATTTTTTTTAATGAGTTATTTTCTTTTTCCAATTTGCAAATTCTGTTTCCCTGCACTTCTTGGGAGTTTTTTATCTTTTCCAATTCACATTTTAGGAAGTTGTTGCTCTCTTGCATAGCTTCTCTTTCCTTTCCCCATTTTTTCTTCTAGTTCTCTTTTAAGATTTTTAATAATCTCTTCTAGGAGAGCCTTTTGTATTGGAGACCAACAATTGTCTGGAGACTGTCTGCTATTAGTCTCCTCAGGGTTGAAAAGCTGTTCTTTTTCTGTATAGAAACTATCAATCATTCTTTTGATGTTTTTACTCATTTTGTTAAAGCCTGTAAGGTCTGCCTTCAGAGCTAGGAGGTTACCAGCTTCCTCTGCAGAGCAGTGAATGGTATATGGACGGGTAGCTGTCCTGCCAGCTGGCTACAAAAAGCAGTGAGGTACTGGAGTGCTCTGGGAAAGAGTTCCCCACCCGGGAGTAATTCAGGCCTGCAGAGCCGAGCTGGGAAAGTGCCCTTCAAAGAACCCCCACTTTGTGAAATAATGACTGCCCTGGGGCTAGACGCTGAGCAGTGAGAGTTTCACTTCCCAAGCCAAAGCCTGCCCTGGGGCTGTGGATGTTAGCAGTTGAGTAGTGAATGGATTTGCAGGAACCAGAATTGTCTCCCCCGGAAGCACAGTCAGCTGGGGAGGTTCTATTGCCCCAGGCTGAGCCCCCCACTCTGCCGATTTGAGACTGCCCAGGCTGTGCCCCCCTGCCGTGCAGATCTGTAACTGCCCCAGCAAAAGCCTGGAACTACAGGATGTGGCTTCAGGCCTGAGTTAAAGTCTGCCTGAGTCACTTCTGGGTTTAAGGGGTTACAGCCAGATTTCATTAGGTTCTGGCATTTTTTTAGAGTTCCCTCTGTTTTAGGCTTTAACTTCTCTGCCAGTTTACTGCTTTGTAGTCAAGGCAGAGCTGTTAGCCTATAGCAGAATGGTCCCTATAACTTCTCTAGCCACAGAGATCACCCCCCCCCCCAGCCCCTGCTTTGCTCAGGATACTGCTAGTCTCTCCCTGCCTGTGCTGGTCTGTTCCTGGCCCCTCAGGACAAACCTTTCCTGGCGATCTTCCAAAATGACTTCAGCTGGTAAATTGTAGTGCTTCTAATCTTCATGAATTTAAGCAGTGAAGAGTTATTTTTGAGGCTGGATTAAATAGTTGGTTATGAGGGGAATGAGAGGAGCTTAGAGAGTTGTGTGTGCCTGCTCCGTCATCTTGGCTCCGCCCCCGGAAGTCCGAGGATTTTCTCAATTTTATTTTCTCTTTGAGCCAACTCTGAGATGAGTAAGATTCACACAATGTTCCTCCCCCTCTCTAAATTCCCTCAGATATAATTAGTTTCCTTTGCCTCTTCATGAGATGTGGTTTCCCTCTTTTTATCCTTCCTTTCCCCCTTTTCTGCCATTATCCCTTTTCTATATCTACTTCCCTTTTTTATGTTATATCAGTAAAATCAAATCATACATGTATTCTTTTTGTATATCCACAACAGAAATACAATTCTCAAGAGTTCCTTTTACCTTTTCTGCACCTTTTGAGTCCTATGATTGGAGATCAAATTTTTTGTTTAGTTCTGGTTTTTTCCTTAGAAACAAATGGAATTCATTTGTTTCATTAAATGTCCATCTCCTTCCCTGGAAGAGAATGCTCAGCTTAGCTGGGTAGTTTATTCTTGGCTGCATTCCAAGTTTTTTTGCCTTTTGGAATATCAGATTCCAGGCCCTTCGATCCTTTAATTTGGAGGCAGCCAGATTTTGGGTGATCCTTATTGTGGCACCTCGGTATTTTAATTGTTTTATTCTGGCTGCTTGTAAAATTTTTTTCCTTAATGTGATCGTTCTGAAATTTGGCCACAATATTCCTTGGAGTTTTTATTTTAGGATCTTTTTTAGAAGGCGTTCAATGGATTCTTTCAATGCTTATTTTACCTTCTGATTCTATTACCTCTGGACAATTCTCTTAGATGATTTCTTGTAAAATAGTATCTAGACTCTTTTTTTCATCATAATTTTTGGAAAGTCCAATAATCCTCAGATTATCCCTCTTAGATCTATTTCCCAGGTCTGTCACTTTTTCCAGGTAGATATTTCATGGTTTTTTCCAGTTTATCATTTTTTTTAGACTGATTCTTGCTGTCTCAATGAATCATTAGTTTCTATTTGTTCAGTTCTGATTTTTAATGAATTATTTTCTTCATTACCTTTTTTTAGTTCTTTCTGTATATGTCCAATTGAATTTTTAAATGAATTGTTTTGTTCTATGGAATTTTTTTCCATTTCACTAATTTTTTTTAGTGAATTATTTTCTTTTTCCTACTTTCTTGCGAGTTCTTTGTCTTTTCCAATTCACAAATCTTACTTTCCAGAGATTTTTTTTACTTTTTCCAATTCACAAATTTTATTTCCCTGCACTTCCTGGGAATTTTTTATCTTTTCCAATTCATATTTCAGGAAATTGTTGCTCTGTTGCAAAGCTTCTCTTTCCTTTCCCCATTTTTCTTCTAACTCTCTTTGGAGACTTTTAATGGTCTCTTCTATGAGAGCATTATGTAAAAGGGAACAAGTAACATTCCCCTTTGGGGTATTGTCTGGTGCCTGTTTGCTATTAGTCTCTTAGGGGTTGCAGACCTGCTCTTTTTCTGTTCAGAAGCTGTTGATTATCCTTTTCATTTTTTTAATTCATTTTTCAAAGCCTTTAGGGTATGCCTTCAGAGCAAGGGGGTTACCAACTTCCTCTGCAGAGCAGAAGGAGACAGAACCTGGTTTCAGACTCTGAGGTAAGGGAATGCTCTGAGTGAAAGTTTCCCCTTCCCCCAACCAGAGAGCTAAGGAAGTGCCCAGTTGAGCTGTGTGGTTTAGGGACTGCCCTAAGGCTAGAGACTAAGTGGTGAAAGTGTCACTGTCCCAGGCCAGAGCCCCTTGTGGGGTTGTGGTTATTAGCAGTTGACTAGTGGATAGTCCGACTCTGACCAGAAGTCTCTGCCCAGAAGCAAATTGCCCTGCTAAAGCTCTATTGCCCCAAGCCAAGCCCCCCACTGTGCAGATTTGAGGCCATCCTGGGCTGTGCCCCTCTGCCATGCAGGTTTGCAACTGTCCCAAACAAAAGCCTTGTACTGTGGGTTGGGGCTGTGAGCTTGTGCTGTGATCTGTGCTCTCACTTTCAGTTTGGGGCTTCACTTTGTCTGCTTCCAGTTCTCCCCCTGCTGGTTCTGATCTCCCCAGGCTCCAGGGACAAACCTTTTCTGGCTAGACTCCAAATTATCTTCCACTGGTGAGTTGTTGTACTTCTAATCTTTATGAGTTGTAGGAGTCAAGCCTATTTTTGAGGCTGAATATAATATTAATAATGAGGTTAAGAGGAGCTTAGAAAGTCGTGTGTGCCTTCTCCGCCATCTTGGCTCCACCCCCAAAAAGAGAACTTCCACATTATATTTGGAGAATTATCAGAGATAATAATTCTGATCATCTAGAATGAGAAGGTAAAGGAAATTTACAGTGAACTCATGCCATTGAAGGGCACACATAGCATTTCCCTGTTACACTCATAATTACAAGATAGTCTGGTAATAAAAATGGTATTCATAGAATCATGTTATAGAAGGCAGCATAGTGTGGTGGTGGGGAAAAAGCCAAGAGATCTGATTGTGACTCTAAGTATTTGTTGCTCTTGGGCAAATCTGCTCTAATATTTTTTCCCTTTTAACTTTAATATGGGGATAATAATTCTTTCCTTACTTTTGACAGAATAAAATCTATGTTTTCACTTTAAAAAAAAAAAGAGAGAGAAGGTAAAGGAAAAATTGACAGATTAATCACTCCCTGAAGGAGATTAAAAAAAATGAGAACCCTTAAAAATATTAGAACAAAACTACAGAACTTCCAGGTAAAGACAAAATATTGTGAGCACTCAAAAAGAAACAATCCAAATATAGTGGAACAACAGTCAGGATAGCCCAAGATTTAGCAGCTTGTTTATTAAAGGAGCTTGGAATATGATAATCTGGAAGAAAAAGGAGTTAGGATTACAACCAAGAATTACCTACTCATCAGAAGCAAGCATAATCCTTCAAATGGAAAAAACAAAAAACAAAAAACAAAAAACAAAAAAAAAAAAACAGAAGACTAATGAAATAACAATTCTGATTTTAAAAAAGAGCACTGCTGAATAGAAAAATTGACATTCAAACCAAACACTCAAGATCAACATAAAAAGGATAATAATATAATAGATACTTTAAGGGACTTTAAATGATTACTTTATATTGCTATATGGAAAAATAATACTTGTGATACAACCAAAGCTGTTATTGTTATTATACCAGGTAGAAGTATATATTGACAGAGGGCACTATTTTTAGTAGCTTATGATAAAATGATCTTTTAAAAATGATGAAGAAGAGGGAAGCATTGTGAGAAGGGGGAGAAGAGAGAAAAATGGGGAAATGATCTCACCTAAAAGAGGCATGGAAAAAGAAGCTTTTAGAGTGAAGCAGAAAATTGAGGGAGTGGAGAAGAGAAACCAATCTCATTGGTTCAAGGAGAGAAAAGAAACACTCATTTAGGCATTGAAATCTATCTTATCCCAGAAGTAGGAGGAGAAAAGAACAGTGATATTTGATAGAAGGGACAGTAGAGTAAGAATGCCAGTGGTAAGAAACAAAATAGACTGTGTAGGACAGTTAGGCTAAGAGAGATAAATGGATAAATAGAAAGAAAAAAAAAGAAAGAAAGGAAAATATAACTCTGAATGGGAATGGGATCATTCCCTTATGAATTATACACATGAAATGTATAGCAGAGTGGATTAGAAGTAAGAATAGAACAATATGTTGTTTATTAGAAGCATACTTGACATAGAAAAAGACAAAGTAATTAGTTGGAGCAGAATTTATTATGCTTCAGCTGAGGTAAAAACAAAAAAAGAAAAAACAGACTTAGCAACTGATCTCAGACAAAGCAAAAGTAGACTTAATTTTAAGAGATAAGCAAGAAAATTGTATTTTATAAAAAGATACCATAGACAATTAAGTAAAATTAATTTTAATCATATATGCACAAATAACATAACATACAAATTCTTGAAAGAAAACTTAAATTAATTACAGCAGCAAAGAGACAATGAAACTATATTGCTGGGGGGAGAAGAGGAATCTTACTTTCCCATATCAGAACTAAATAAAGCTAAACATAAAAAAAAAAAAAAGCAAAGAAGGAATCTAAGAAAATTCCCTCTACCACAAATATGTGGTTCTGCTACCTAAAACAGGAAAAAGAAGAAAAAAGAGAGAGAAAGAAAATTATAGATCAATTTCTCTAATGAATATTGATGGATTTTTGAAAAAAGATATCAGCAAAGCAATCCAGTTACATATCACCAAGATTATACACTGTACAGGTGGGATTTTTTTTTATCAGAAATTGATGGTTCAATATTCAGAAAACTATTAGCATAATTAGCCATATCCATAGCAAACACAACAAAATCATGTAAATATTTCACTAAGTACAGAAGAAGATTTTGAAAAAAATGTAACACCCATTATTTATTAAAAACTCTAGAGAAAAGAGGAATGAATTGAGTTTTTCTAAAATAAGCATTTCCTATCTAAAACAGAAAGTAAGCACTATCTGTAATGAGACAAAAAATAATTTTCCAGTTAATTCAGCTCAATCAAGATCAGGGATGAAGCTAAGATGTCTATTATCCGGACTTTGTTTCAACATTCTGCTAAAATGCTAACTATAGAAATGACAAGGAAAAAACACTAAAAGAATTAGAATAGGTGGTAAGGAAACAAAATCCCCACTTTTTGCAAATGACATGATGTTATACATAGAGAATCCTAGGAAATCAACTAAAAAAAAACTAGTTGAAATAATTAACAAATAATTAATTAATAATTAATGAAAGTTGCAGGATACAAAATAAACACTTATAAATTATCAGCATTTTTATATATTGTTGACAAAATTAAACTCAAAGACCAAGAAAGACAAATTTCATTTAAAATAACTGTAGACTATAGAAAATGCTTGGAAGTATAGTTGTCCTAGGAAATATGTGAACAGAAATTGAAAACACTTTTGACACAATAAAAACAGATTTATATAATTTGAGAAATTTCAATTTCTCTTGGGCAGTCCAAGAATATAATAAAAATGATAATTCTATAAAAATTTTATGTATTTATTCAATGCCATATCAACCAAACTACCAAAAGCCCTTTTTATTGAGATAGAGAAGCAATAACTAAAATCATCTGGAAGAATAAAGGATCAATAATATGAAGGAAATCAACAATACAAAAAAATGAAGGAAAATGGGCTAGCAGAACCAGATCTGAAACTGTATTACAAAGTAGTTATCATGAAAACAATCTTGTATTGACTAAGATATAGTGTTGGATCTATGATATACTTTAAGTAAACACTACACAATAGTAAATTACTATAGCAATCAAATGCTTGATAAATTTAAAGATCTAAACTTTGGGATAAAAATTTGGTGTTTGAAAAAATTCATGGGAAAACTTGAGAGCAGTTTGGTAAAAACTATAGATAAAATAATACCCACTACCATGTTCTAAGATAAATTCAAAATGTATACATGATTTAGACACAAATGGTAATATCATAAGCAAATTAAGGAAGCATGGAGATTTTTCCATGTCCAATCTGTAGATAAAGGGAAAAATTTATGACTAAATAAGAGATAGAAAAATATCATAAGAATTCAAATAGATAATTTTATTTATATGAATTTTTAAAAGTAGTTTTGTATAAAGAAAACCTATGCAATGAAAATTAAAAGGAAATTGAAAACTGAGGTGGGAGAGGAAATTATACAAAGTTTCTCTGATAAAGTCTTCATTTCTCACATTTCACAATGTGAAGCATTACTCCAACTGATAATCAAAGGATATAAATAGGTAGTTTTCAGAAGAAATCTGAAAGTCAAAAGAAAAACTGCATCAAATTATTCTTGATCAAAGCAATAGAAATTATAACTCTGAGCTACAACTTCACATTTATCAGATTGACTTAAATTACAGAAAAGGAAAATGGCAGATATTGAGAGTAATAAGGGAAAATTGAGTGGAGTTGTGAACTGATCCAATCATTCTAGAGAACAATTTGGAATTATGCCCAAAGACTGTGAAATTTTATATACCCTTTGACTCAGCAATACCACTGCTACATCTAAATCCCAAAGAGATCAAAGAAAAGTGAAAATGGCAGATCTATACAAAACAATATTTATAGAAATTATTGTTCTAATGGCAAAGAATTAGAAATTGAGGAGATACCCATTAATTTGAGAATGGTTGAACCAGTTATAATACATGATTGAAGCAGCATCACCATCATGCTTTGAGGAATGATAAGCAGCATGCAGAAAAATGTGGGACAACTTATGCAAAAAGATATAAAGTGAAATGAGCAGAACTAGAAAATTTTAAATACTAGTAGTGATATTATATGATGATCAACTGCAATAACTTAGTTATCAATATAATGATCCAAGATGATTGCAAAGAACTTATGATGAAAAATGTAGACTACTTCAAGAGAACAAATATCTGATGAAATCTGAGTACAGATCAAAACATAATTTTCCATTTTTTTCTTTTTTATTTTTTCCAATATGGCTAATAGGGATATATTTTGTACAAATTCACATATATAATTCATATCACATTACTTGCCTTGACAATGCATGAGAGAGGGGATGAGGAAGAAAGAAAATTCTGAATTTATTTTTTAAAAAATTTCAAAAATAAAAAAATAAGAAAATAATAAAGTTGTGATTAACCAATATTAAAAATATTTTCTAAAGCCTCCTAATAGTGTCTATCTGTGTATCTATTTATGTATGTGTAATACTGACATACTTGCACTAACTACATGTTATTAACTCAATCCAGACTTACCTATAATTGAAAGTAATAATATCTAACATATAATGTAATCTAGTTTAATACAAATATGTACAAAATCAAGTTTAGAATTCATCACTTACCTTAAATTGTCCTTTTAAATATTACCAATGAGTTCTTAAATACTAATTCCAATTGTCTTTTTGTCCAAAGTCCACATGTTATTTTGTCTTCATGCAGCTTTTGACATTGTTAACTATGCTAATGTCCTGGATACCATCTATCTTCTACTGGCACCTCTGATCCTATTATCTAAACGTTTACATGGTTTTGGGGGGAAAACTCCTAGTAAGCACAGAGCTAAAAATTAATCTCTGGTGTGTCTCTACTTGACATTACACACCAATTTAACATTGAACCATTAATCATTTCTTTTTAAATATGGTTATCCAATTAGTTCTGAACTCATCCAAATATTTTATTGCCTAAACTAGGAGTGGAGATTTTTTTTTTCTGACAAGAAAGATTTGAATATTTATAACATCATTTGCTGGCCACACAGAATGATCAACTTATAGAACTCAAGCTGTGGGAGATTATTGGACCTAGCTTTTAGCTCATCATTGCCTGTGGTTGCTTTAGCAAATGATTTCATAAGCCTTATGTGACCCATGGAGTAGACATTTCCAATAGCTCTAAATGACATATGTATATCTTCTCCTACTTTCCTTGCCATTCTTTTTTTCAGTAACTTTTGCCAGATAATTATTCTCCTTAATTAAAGGTGTTTTTCAGAAAAAAAAAATTTGTGAAGAACACTAAAATTCAGAACAAGTGAAGGCTAGTGAAAGAAGCTACAGACAAAAATAAATGTTTCTGTTTTATACTTTTTTGCTCTGTCGTAAAAAAAAGGGACAGAACATTTGATTTGGGTGGATGAATAATAATAATAATAATAAAAGCTAACATTTATATGACATTTGATATGTACCAGTCACTGTGCTAAACATTTTTCAGTTATTATCTCATTTGGTCCTCGCAACAACCATGGGGATTAGGTGCTATTATTACCCCCATTTTAGAGATGAGGAAACTTAGGTAAATTGACTTGTCTTAAGTTCATGCAGCTGCTAAGGACAGATTTGAACTCAAGCATTCCTCTATTCAGACCCAGAACTCTATCCACTATCTAACCTAGTTGTCTTTATAATAACTGACAAAAAAAGAGAAGGCAATTCATATTTTATTTTTTTTGTTTTATTGGGAAAGGAAACTTTTATCTATAAAAGAAAATGCCTTTATACTGAAAATGGTAGAACAAATATGATTAACAGGAAGTTGATACCTAAGTCAAGGGAAAATAAAAGAGCACTTAGCTATAATTTATGAATTCAAGACATGTTTTTAAAAGGAAAAAAAGCAGTCTGCAAACTGTAGCTGGGTAACTCTAACTTCAATTCCTAGGAAAATTCTAGAAAGGATCACCAAAGAGATGTTTTGTAAATATTGTGTTATAAAAAGTAAGCATGGTTTCATTATGAATGAGTTTTGTTGTTTTGCCTCTAACTTGGATAAAATCATAAATGACTTGGTCATCATTTTTTTTTCTGAGACAATTGGGGTTGTGTGACTTGCCTAGGGTCACACAACTAGGAAGTATTAAAAATTTGAGACCAGATTTGAACTCAGGTCCTCCTGACTTCAGGGCCAGTCCTGGTTGCTCCTTGGTCATCAGATTTCCATATGACACAAAACTAGAAGAGATATTAACACAGAGGATAACAGAGACAGGATTCTAGAAGTTCTTGACAAGGTAAAATATCTTGACAAAATATCTTAACAAATAAGTTGACAAGATAAAATTTAATAAGCAGTTTAAAAGTCTTGTACTTAGGTTAAAAAAACTAATGTCTCGTATAAAATAATCATAAAAAGATAGACCCATTACATGTTGACTTTGTCAGATCTCAACTAGTGGATTCAATTCTGAGCACTAAGGTTTATAAAAGGAATTGTCCTAAAGGAGTATGAGATACTTATAGAAGTGGTGGATAGTCTCTCCTTGAAGATCTTTAAGCATAGGCTGGATGGCAATTTGAGAGATATGATATAATGAAGATTTTTTTTCATGTATGGATTGAGTTACATGGCTACTGAGACTCTAATTCTCAAATTCCATGACTCTGTGTTTTTGTGATGCTCTTCCCACAAGACATGCATGACTCTCAATATAGTATCCTAATCATTTTCTTTTCCTTTTCTGCATTTTCTCCTTTGGTGCTCTTCTAAGTCTTAGAGATATGCAGCAAAATTCAAAAAAATTTTTAGTCTAAATCTCTCATCTGAAATCTAATTCTAATGCCCACTCAACATCATTATCATGAAGATCTACAGGTATCAAACTGTCCAAAACAAAACACCATATATTCTATAAAATCAATCATTCTTCCAAATTTTACTGATTCATATTTCAATTTAAATTCTCTGGCCATGCTACTCCAATAAAATCTAAATTGTATCCTCCCCATCTCTAGTAATTCTTCTGAGGTCCTCTATTGTGTCATGGGGAAAAAACAAACAACTGCTTAACTTAACTTTTAAATCCCTTTACATTATGCTTCTCAATTGTATTACCTTCTTGCTTTCACAATATCCCAGCATCCTCTTTCAGCCACCCTGGCTGGTAATATCTGTCTTGTAGTCAACATCTTGTCCTTTCAGTGCCCTTGAAAAAGCAGGTCTTTCGTTCTGAAATATGTCTTTGCTTCCATCTCATTAAATCTCTTGTTCCATTTAAATCACAATTTCACTACTATTAACTATAGAAAAAATGTTCCTGATAATGCTAACTATTAGCACCTCCCTCTTATAACAATGCTATATGTGTAACAAAAGATTCAAAGATAATTTTCATAAGATTTTCTTCATTAGTAGGTGTTGATTACTCAATTCTTTCTGACTTGAGAGACAGAGTTGGTGAGAGTTTAGGAATTCTGGCAGGCATCTAACTTCAAGAGAGAAATGATGGAGTTCCAGAATCTCTTCAAGAAAGAACTCTTGAAGAAAAAGAATGACTGTGGGAAACAACCCATATGTAGAGAAGCTAGAAAATTGATCATCCCCTGTCCCCAACTTATCATACACTACAGACTTGGAGCATTGTCTGCTTGGGTGAAATCTGGAATTCTTTTAATTGCATTGACTTATTTTGTTCCCACTGGAATAATTCATTCTGTATTTTTGGTACACTCTCATCTCTATAGCTTGTGTAATATCTACTGTTTTTGGCTTGGATAAATGAAACGGATAGTTAGATATGTAGATAAAAAGAGATAAATGAAGAGGAACAGAGTGACAGAGATACACAGAGAAAGAAAGAGTTTATCTGGATGAATGGCTTTATATTCACACACACATATGTGCATGTGTATATACACATGCATATATATGTATGTATATATGCAATCCATATAGTTTACTTAGTTTATTATATGTATTTATCTAACTGTACACAAATATATTTTGAACTTGTTTAGTTTATATGGTATCTTTTTTTCTTTTAGATGTAAGATCCTTGAGAGTAAGTATTCTTTTAGCTTTTGTTTTGTTTTAATAGTACCTTGAATATTGTAGATGGTTAATAAATATTTGCTTAGTTGCATGTGATATTTTAGAGTTTAAAAAGAAACACTTGTAAAATATTTTTACTATCTTTTAAATCAAATCTAAAATAATAAAATAATTAGATTGTATTGATAAGAATAGTTGTTTCCTCTTATCCTCCTACTTCTACTTAACCTAACTTTTGGCAGTATACCTAAAACTTAGTTCCCAAAGGGCATCATAATGACAAAATGATACAAAATAACATCCCAGCTCTGACTTTTAAAATGAAGGGCCAGCATGTGTTTATATATATACATACACACACACACATATACATACATATGTATATATGCTTTTATGAATTTATTTTAAAATCAGGTAAAACCATGAGTTCTTATGCCAATTCTGTAAGAGGAATTTCTTGAAAATCTAATATGCAGGATGTAACAAAGCCAGACTAATGTCATGCAATTACATTTCCTCTGTACTTGAGAAAAAGAGTATGAAAAATTGAAGAGCACTGAGTCTTGACTTAAATATAGATAAATTAGAATGCAATAATTTATTTGTATTTTATAAGCCCAGTTTTCTTTTAAATAATGTATTGATAATGCTAAAAATATATACATTTAAGGTCAATTTTTCTTTGTTTAAATTATTCAAAATTCAAAACCTCCCAGAATATCTAATAAATCTAACATGAGTTTGCTAGTGAAGAATAGCTGTTTACATTGTGTATATTTTACATATACACAATTCTCCTTCAAGAAAATCATCTATCCAACATATATGTTAATATTTTTCAAGATCTTTCTCTTTTTAGGTCCATGAGTTTGTGTGTGCTGTATATATTTCCAATGGAGATATTTATTTAAAACAGCAATTAAAT
Organism: Antechinus flavipes; assembly: GCF_016432865.1. Taxonomy (NCBI): domain Eukaryota; kingdom Metazoa; phylum Chordata; class Mammalia; order Dasyuromorphia; family Dasyuridae; genus Antechinus; species Antechinus flavipes. The sequence goes on along the minus strand of NC_067400.1, from coordinate 293,166,481 downwards.
GTACAGAATTTTATGTATGGGTTTTGAATATCTAGTAGGGCAAAAAAAAAAAAAAGTAATTGGAAAACTGACATTCTTGTGAGAGACAAGACTGTCATCAGTAAATATGAAAAGTTGAATAATTTTTTCATGTGGTTCTCCCAAGTGAAGTTCATTTGATTTTCAAGCAAAAGTTGGTTAGTAGCAATAACTATATATCTATTCAAAATGAAGTTTTAATAAAACATTCTTGGGAGAAAATAAATAGAAGTGCTAAAAGCTGAGAAATTCAATTTATGCTTAACATCACAGATTTTAAAATTTGTTGGAAGCTGATACAGTTCTATTTTCTTCTTTAAAGTGTTTAAATGTTATATATCATTCCCCTATTCATTGTATTTTTTTTCCAGATTCAACTGATAATACTGAAATTTATCCCTGAATGTATCTAATGATTTTATTGCTTTAAACTATAGGAAAGTTGTTGTGTATTTTTAAGGAATTCTTTTGTACAGCTTCCCAATTAAAAGAAGAGAATAAGAGACTGAATTTTTGTGTGTTTGTTTAAAATTCTTATCCATTTTGTCTTAATTCCCTATGTTTTATGAAGTATAAACATGCTCCCTGTTGAAATTGATCTACAAAGGATTTCAACCTTGGTTGGCTCACAACTGGGTTTTGGATGTGTTAGATAAGATTAATTTTCTTTATTATTTCAAGTGATTTTTTTTCCTCTAAAATATGTACTGTAAGAAGAACTTAGGTTGAGAAATAAGACTCCAGCTGATTTTTGAGTCCTTTATTTTCATAAAGAAAATGAGTTTTTGGATAATAAGGTAAATCAACTGAGAATTCAAATACTTGGTCCATAGAGTTATGGCATTTTCAAAGACTATGTGTTTTTAAAAGCTCTATCTCAAAACAAACCTAATCTTTCTCTATCAATTGAGCTAGAATTATAAAAGATTTTTTTTCTACTACACAAGGACATAGAGCAATTACAAATGTTCCTTGCTACAAATGTTACAAGCCAAAGTTTGGGATAGAATATTATTTTCCCCAACATAGAGGCACCAGAATGGTTTGGGGGCACATTTGTCTTTAGCTTGATGAGTTCTAATGTAATGTAAAAGAATTTGTTTTCTCTAAATATTGAAATATTATCTTTAATATAAGATCTGAGGGGACAAAAAGCATACTATCAAAAAGTCAACAAACCAATTTAGTTTGTTTAGACATGTGTCAAATCCATTTTCCTGAGAAATTCCAGACTGTATTATTTGGTGATTTCTTTGAGCTTGTCCTTCCTATCCTTTGATCTCTTTCTTATTGCATTTTCTATTCTGACCTCTCTTTTTATAGCCCATGGAAAAGATAACATTGTATATGACCATAATTTTAAGTACAATTACAAAAAAAATGTAAAATTTGGGTTTTTCCTCTCCACTAGGAAAGACATTTTTCCTTTTTATCCCCTACAATGTGACAAACAATTAAATTTATATGGCCACCTTTCTTCATCTCTTTTACTTGAATTTGATCACTTTAATTTTTTTATGATCTTGATAAATATTAAAAATGAATATTTCTGTGCACAAAGAACAGAAAAAGTGAATTGCGTATAAGACAGTGTTACTTTATCACAAAGAGCTTTTTAAAAATCTACTAAATATAAAATGATTTTATACATTTTGATCTGGTTTTGTATACATTGGTATACATAAAATGTATACACTAATCATGTTTTTCAAATTATCTTAATCTATAGCCACAGTCTATTAGCCCTCTGCCAAGGCTAATTATGAATCATTTTTATTCTCTGAAGTGGTGATAGATAATTGTATTTGTCAGAATTATAAAGTCTTTCAAAGTTGTTTTCCTTCATAAAATTGTAGTCTTATAAATTGTTAGTCTTTTTCGGTTCACTTCCTCTATGTTAACAAAATCTTGTCAGATTGACTTGTAAATATTTCTTCCATTATTTTTTCCTATGATAATAATAATCCACTATTCTCATATTATAATTTATTTAACCACTTTCCAACTGATTGCCAACTACTTTGTTCCAGTTTGCTACAACAAAAACTGTTGTCACAAATATTTTTGTAGTTTTAGGTAATTTCCCAGTCTTTGATCTTTTAGAAGCATATCTTTTAGGAGCAAGATCTTCATATCAAAGGGTAAATAATGACTTTTGAATATATATATAAATTCATGATAGATAGATAGATTATTTGCTTCTTTGTCTTTCATCATGATTGTCACACCAGGTTTTTTAATGTGCCTGAGGCATAATAAATTATTCTGTAATCCCTGCTTTTAATTCTCTGTGAAGCTATTTTGAAAATAACGTATTTATGAATCTTGTCTTCTAATTCATTCTGCTCTTCTGCTCTATTTTATTAATGAGTTCACCCCATTTCCATTTAGGATTGCAATTCTTAATTATGTTTCCCCTTCCATCATGCCCTCTTATACTTCGCCTCTCTCTTTGTCTTGAATCTCCTCTATTTAAAAGAGATGATGACATCAACAACAAAAAAAAAAATCAAGTTATTGACAACTAGAAATCTGTAAATTAAATGGTTTTATCGTGTCACTCTACCAGTGTTTTCTTTTATAGCTCAAACCACAGTTATTGGCTTTTATACTTTTTTCCTTTTAATTCTTGATCAAACTTCTTCTGATCAAACTCTACAAAGTTGAAGTTTATTTGCATTGACTCTACCTTTCTATTAAATCCCATTTTTTCCTCTTTCCTACTTTAACTGTTTCCCTTTTAAGTTTAATTTATTTTTACATAAAATTCCACATGGTTGTATATGTATGTGTTCCACATTCTTTTCCCATTAGAGAGTGAAAAGTTAGGTTCATGAAGTAACCTTTTTGTTTTAAATATTATTCTTAGATAATTTTTCTTACCTCAATGATGAATAATAGTGAGCTTCTAATCATTTTTAAAAATGACTTCCCTATTATATTCTCTCCCTACCTCACCCCTTCCTACCCCAGGTTTTTCCTTGTTCTTCAAAACTAGTAAGGTATCATAAAACCACTCCTAGGCCCTGTTGAAATTGATCTACAAAAGGTTGGATGTTTAACTGATTCACAACTGTGTTTTGGACATTAGAGAATATTACTGACTTCTTTTTGATTTCAAGTGAGTTACTCTCTAATGTATGCAATTTAAGGACAACCTAGATTGATAAATACTTTTCACTATTTTAATCTAATTAATTTATGTATCATGGTGGAATATTTGAATTTTATTCTTCTATTTGAATACAAACATTCCATCATTATTTTGTCTTTCTTCAGTCATTTCAGTCATGTGCAACTCTTTATGATAATATTAGGGGTTTTCTTGGAAAAGATTATTAGAGTTCTTTATCATTTCCTTCTCCTGCTCATTTTATAGATCTTAAATTATCTCTCCTCTTTTCCTGGTCTCTTTTCCAGTCTCTTGCTTATATTATAACTATGAAGAAGTACTGTCTAGGTAGCAAAGTCTTCAAACATGTTCATACATAACCATCATGAATTAATGGAACTAATAACCTTTTCTATTTACTCTTATGTGATAGAAAATGCAATTTATTCATTCCTACCATTACTATTTTTCAGTTGGTTGCAAAGGAATTTTGCTATGTTTTTTGATCTAGAATATTAGATTAGTTTCTGAAAATACTTGTTTATCTTTGCATGCCACTATGTAACTATCAGACCATAATGCCAAATTTTGGTAAAATATGCTACAAAATACTGCCAGGATTTCCTTGTAGGGTAAATCATTAACTTTGTATTTCTTCTACCTTTGTATTCTACCTTCTAACTTTGTATTCTAGCTAATAGCAACATATTTATGGCAAAATATTGGCATCTCTCAGAATATGTCAATTTCTAAAAAGTGCATTTACTTCTTAAACTTAGAGAGTAGCAAAACTATTTTTTGTGTGTGCATGCCATAAGCTCAGCTCCTCCACTGTTTATGACTTTTTGCTGATTAAAGCTTTCTTATGCTGGAAAATAAGTCTTTAGGAAGACTTCATTTGCCGCTACAAAGTTGTACTAGCACTTACTGATAGAGTAATATGTTCTCATATTTCATCACTGTCCATTTTTTTGTAATTAGATTTTGAAAAAAATCAGATGCAGAGAAAGCAGAGGAAGTAATTTTACTTTTATTATTGTTATTTTCATGCCTTTGTAGACATAACAGGGAGGGAAGTCATTCATAGCTTTCAACAGCAATTTCATTAGGAAAAATAACAGTTTTGCTAGGATTTATAATAAGTTGTAATCATGCTAGTGAATGAAATTAATGTTTTCTTGCTTCTAGAAACTTTGTATTTTCATTTTGAAGGGCAAAGTTTGGCTTTAAAAAAATTATGTAGTTTGTTAGCATTTGTAAAAGAAATGAAATTTCCACAAATTTCTCCTCCCTTGAAAAGGTCATCGTTAAGCCACTATTTCATATCTAATCTTTATGACCAGGAACTCATGGAAACAAAGTAGTCAGAATACTGCCATGTAACAAAAATAATGTAGCCATTGTTGGCTTACTATATACACAAAACTTTTTAAATTACTTGGAAACTCAGTTAAGTGCAATTGAACTAGAGTTCTAACATAATATTGTAATAAGATTCTAGGTATTTGGTTCAATGAAAAAATTACTAATTCTGAGCCAGAAAACCTGGGTTTATATGCTACTTTTGATACTTATTACTTGTGTGATTTTGGACCTTATGTTAGATGTTTTTTCAAGTCTCTTCTACCTCTATATCACTGATCCAGTGATCCCCTAACAGCTAAAGGTAAGGGGTTCGTGAGTTTCAAATCTGGCCAGTATTGACAGATTTTTTAAAAAAGATTTTTCCTTTAAAGTTTGATAAGGATATATAGTAATCTGGGCAGAAAAGATGATACCATAAACAAATTAGGAGAACAAGAGATAATTTACCTATCAGGTCTTTGAAGAAGGGATGAATTTAATACCAAAGGGGAACTACAGAACATTATAAAAGGCAAAATGAACAAATTTGATTACATTAAATTAAAATGTTTTTGCACAAGCAAAATTAATAGAAAAAAAAAGATTTAAAAGGAAGCACAAAGCTGGGGAAATAAATCTTTACAGCCAGTGATTCTGATAAAAGATTCATTTCTAAAATTACAAAAAACAAGTGTTAAATTTATAAGAATGAAAGTCATTCCCTGATAGATAAATGGTCACAATATATGAATAGACAATTTTCAGATGACAAAATTAATGACATCTGTAGCCATATTAAAAAATGCTCTAAATCACTATTGATTAGAGAAATGCAAATTTAAAAAAACTCTAAGATACTACCTCACACCTCTTAGATTGACTAATATGACAGGAAAAGATGATAAATGTTGGAGGAGATGTGGGAAAATTGGGATGCTAATGCATTGTTGATGGAGTTGTGAAATGATTCAGTCATTCTGGAAAGCAATCCGGAACTATGGCTATCAAACTATGGATATCCTTTGACCCAGAAGAACCACTGCTGGGTCTGTATCCCAGGGAAATCTTAAAGGATTTTGTGCAAAAATGTCAGAGCAGCTCTTTTTGTGATAACAGAGAATTGGAAAATGAGTAGATAGATGCCCATTGATTGAGTAATGGCTGAATAAGTTGTGGTATATGAAGATAATGGAATATTACTGTTCTATAAAAATGATGAATAAGCTGATTTTAGATAGGTCTGAAAAGATTTACATGAACTGATGATGAGTGAAACAAGCAGAACCAGGAATACAGTATACACAATAACAGCAAGAATGTGTGATGATCAATTATGAATAACTTGGCTCTTCTTAGTGATTCAGTGATCCAAAGCAATCCTGATAGATTTTGGACAAAAAAATGCCATCTGCATCCAGGAAAAAAAATAACTATGAGGATTGAATATAAATCAACACATGCTATGTTCACTTCAAAAAAAATTTCATTCCTTCCCCCCATCCTCACCCATTTTGAAGGTAAAAATTGCCATGCTCATTATATATGAAGTCATGAAAAATGTATTTCCAAATAAACCAGCTTGCATAAGGAAAAAAAAAGTGAAATAAATTTATTTCAATCTTCACTCAGAATTGATCAATTCTCTTTCTGGAACTTGATAGGACTTTCCTTTGGAATTGTTGTAGATAACCATAGGGTTTATTTTTGTTACAATATTGCTGTTTCTTTATGCAATGTCTACCTAGTTCTTCTCAATTTACTTTACAATCAATTCATATAAGGCTTCCCATGTTTATCTGAAAACACCCTTCTTCATTTCTTTTAAGGCTAGTTGATTCCCTTGAAACAATATACTAAAATGTCTTCAGTTATTCTCCAATAGATGGGCATACCTTTATATAAGGAATCCTAGTGAGTCTAGTTGTGTGTAACTTTTTTCTGAGAACACGAGAATATGCTTGCAATTATCTAATGGAATGTGAGGAAACATAGGAAGGGAAGGCCATCTGCCCTGTGCATTAATTAAAAAGGTTTCTTTATTGCTGATTTGTGTTTGCCTTGGAAACCTGGTCAGTTCCCTGAGTAAACAGTAATCCTGAAGGAATGAACAGATATTCTCCTTGGTGGATCCCTCAAGATGAAGTTGGAAGGCTGCAACAGAAATGTATCAAAGTACACTTAGGGTAATGCCTTCTTTGTTCTCAGCCTATAAAAACCCCTTAGTGAGGAAGGGATTTTGAGAATCTCACCCTGTAAGGGTGCAAGTTCCTGAGACTTTTTCCCACTCTGAAACTCTGATCCACTCAGCTGTGACTAGCGATTCTCCCAGACAAGAATTTCAGGTGTTGGTGCTTCCTTCGAGTGGTAATGGCATATGTTCTGAGTTGTTTACTTTTTTTTTTTTGGTATTGTCTTTATTGCTACAGTGACAACTCTGTTTATTGATTAGGTATTATTTTTATGCTATAAATTTCCTCTTCCTTTATGTCTTGTTTAAATCAAAGTTCTGAGCAGTAATAAATGTGTACGCACGCTTTTTAAGTCTGTGCCTGTTGCATGTGAATTCCAAACCTAGACACTTCAATTTTCAATTCTTTATATTTCAGAAATAATAGCTATAAATATTCCTGCATACATAGGTCCTTTGATTTTTTTCTTTGATCTCTTTGGGTTTACAGATTTAATCGTGATATTTCTGGGTATCAACAGTTTTTACTCTTTTGAACATCATTCAAAATTGTTCAGCAAAATGATTGGACCAGTTGACATTGCCACCAACAGGCTAGTAATGTATCTATTTTTATATCATTTATTATTTTTCTTTTCTGTCATGTTATTCAATCTGATGACTATGAAATGGTCACTAAGTTGTTTTAGTTTTCATTTAATTATTAGTGATTTTATATTTTATATGACTATTGATAGTTTTGATTTTTTTCTGAAAACTTAATATCCCTTGACAACCTATCAAGGGAAAGGCAAGGCTTTTATTATATTTTGCCTCAGATTCCCATATATTTGATAAATAAAACCTTTATTAGAAAAAAAATTGAGATAAAACTTCCTCCCCCTCAAATTCTTGTTTTCCTTCTAATTGTGACTGCATTTGGTTTTCTTTTTGCAAAAGATTTTTTGTTATTTCCTTTATCTAAAATTATTTATTACATTTTTTATTATTCTGTCCTTTGATCATTATATCTTCCATTATCATAGATCTGACAAGTAGTATTTTCCCTAATTGGCTTATCATATCCTGCCTTTACATCTAAACCATGTATCCATTTTTACTTTATCTTGGTATACAATGTGAAATATCAGTCTATTCCTAGTTTCTCTCAGAAGGCTTTCCAATTTTCCTAGAAGATTTTGTTAAATGGTGAAGATTTGCCCCCAACAATTTGGATCTTTGGGCCAGTATTACATTAGGTCACTTCTATATATTATATGTCAAATCCAATTAATTATTTAAACAGTCTATTTCTTATCTAGTATCAAATTGTTTTGATAATTACTTCTTTGTAATTCTCTTGTCTGAGATCTGATACTGCTAGGTTGTCTTTATTCTTTTTCCATTGATTCCCTTGATGTTCTTGATTTTTCATTCTTTCAGATAAATTTTATTATATATTTTTCTAGCTCTACAAATTAATGTTGATATTTTGGTTTGGTTGATTTTTGGTTTGTTTTTATATTATAAGAGCAACATAGCATGTGTTTTGTATTCTGCTATGGATCCTTTGAAGGAGTGTATAATAAAAAGAAGATATTCTGAAGTAATGTTGATACCACAATTACACTGAGAGAGTAGTCTGAAACTTGGAGTTTTTCTAATGTCCCAAAAAGAGTTAGCCAGAATTGGATATGTTGCATAGTTTACCTAAAGATATCCTGGTAAAGATATCTTTGCCTCATACTATTTTTTTTATTTGAAGAAGAATGTGGTAGGTATATGACCAAAGACAAGTGGGGGAGGAAGATTAAAGATCTCTCATGCATATACCTCCTGAAAATGATTTAAAATTTCATACATAAAGACAGCTTTTTAAGAAGTTGTCAGCTCCAGATGACACTTTGTTCCACTTTTGTTCCATTGTTACAATCATACTAATGATAAAGTTCATGTCAAATTCACTCTGAGATATATTCTTGAATATTCCCTTTAAAATGAGATAAAATGTATTCTTGAGTTTTGAGAATTAAAGAAAGTTAAATTAGACAGATTTGTGTGATACACAATTCTTGAAGGGAGTTCTTCATGACATATCCTCTTTAGAGAGCCACAAGGCCCAGAGATAGCAGCAAATAGAGGCAGCAGCAGAATGACAAAATTGTCCTAGTCTTAGCTGTAACATAGGGAACAGACTGCTTGAACCAAGAAAGGCAGCACAGTGACAAAAAGCAATCACAAATTTGTTTTACACAGTATATTCTCTCAGTGAATTATGTGAACTGTTCATGTACTGGAAATAGAGGCATGGGACTGGTTCTCTAATACCAGGGTATTGTCAAGAAGAATATATTTTAATAAGCCCTTGTGAAAAGTGGTTTTCATCAATTTTTTTTTCATTTTCAATGCGATGAAACTTACCAAAGGAGAATACACATAGTACTTACTCCAAGTCCTGAAAACTTCCTAGTCAAGGCCTGTAATACATGTCTCCAAGGCCCATTGGTAAAGAACTCTTTCTTTATTGGTAGAGGTGAATGTCTTGCCAACTGGTGAGAGAAGAGACAGAGTTAGCAAAAGATAAGAGATTTTCAGACTTTTCCAGCTTCCTCTTCCACTTTCAGGATTCTTCAAATAGGATGTGACAAACCTATACAAAAGAAAAAGGACACCTTCCCTGATCAATTATTGGGTTGGGAATAAGTTCTTTCATTGTTGATGTTGTTAATGTTGCTGTTATCCTACATAAAAGCTGCTTTATTTTAATTGACTGTCTCTTTAGCTTCATTGTTTCCATTGAAGCTCAGGGCTACTCCTACTTCTTCTCTCCCTCCTTTATTTTCAGTTGTTCCTATAGATCTAGACAAAGACCAGATTTTGATTTCCTTAAGGGAAATTCTGGATCAAATGAAAGACAAAAAGATTTAAGAGGGACTCTCTAAAGTTTTAACCAGATCAGATAAAAGCAGAGTTTCACCAATGGGCCATGAGTTAAAATAAGACAATTTAAAATTTGTTTCTGTTTAAAAGTCATTTGTATATGGATGTATCTGATGCAACTATCTATGCTTGTTTTCTCACTGAATCATAGCTTCCTGGGATGTGGAGATGGAAGATGTAATGTTCTGATTAAAGAAATAAAAAGATACTTTCAATTATTATATCTAAAATAGTAAAGAGAAAAAAAAAGATGATTATTAAGTGCCATACATTAGGAATCTTCTCATCTTGAGTGTAATTTCCAAATATTATTCATAATTATTTTAAATAGTGTTAGCAATATTTCATATTGGACAATCTTAAAAGGTCAAGTGGATTATTTTCCAACTTGTGCTAAAAGCAAATATATTTAGTGATAAATATAAAGATAAACTATTTAAGCAAATATGAAGCAAGATGCAAATAAACAGAAATCAGGGATAAAGAGCAGCCATTCTTCACATAGGTTACTAAGAAGCAGTTAACTCTGGAACCCCTAGAAATTTTGATATTGATAGTCAAGTAGTATGGTGATATCGATAAGCTCAAATTTTTAGAATTTGACTGTCTATGTTATCTGTCTCTCCCAGTCTCATAATATCTGCAAGTTTGATAGCATGCCATGTATGACTTCATATAATTCATTGAGAAGAATGATAAAAAAAAAATGCTATGACTAAGGACAAATATCTACAGTACTCCACTTGAGAATTTTCTCCAATTTGAAAACAACTCATCAATGACTACTCTTTAGCTTTAATCATTTTCCCCACCCTGAATCCACCAACGTTTCTTATCTATATCTAAAACCTATCCAACTGGCCTACAAGAATAGCCAGAAAGTCTTGAAATTCATATGTATTAATTAATCTAGAATGATGTGGTTGGTAATGAAATCTCAAGTCTTAGTAATCATTGCTTCCTATCTTAAATGTCCCTAAACTTATAATCAGCCTTTTACAGTGTCAAGTACAACAAAGGAATTCTAGCCTCTGATAATAAAAAGGTAATGACAAGAGTAAAAATCATTACAAGAAAAGAAGTGCTAATTACTTTGTGAAAACTTGAAAATCAACTACTGAAAAGTCCATGCTAATCTCCCTAGAATGATAATGAATAATTGACTACTTTTATGTGAAGCAGAAAAATTACATTAGTAACAATATTGCCTTAAGGTGGCTAAATATCTTGTTTTTGACATATGACATCTCAGATTTCAACTATTTTTCTACACTTCATAGAACCATGCTTCAGATGGTGATCTTGTCTGACCTTCCTCATGACCATGTCCTTTTTTAAGAAGCATGGTTATACAGGAGAGGAAGATACAGGAAAAGAAATAGATTTTGAGTAAGTGGACCTGGATCTTTGTACAAATCCTATTTCTATAATCTACTATTTTCTTAATTTTAGGCAAGTGAATTAGTCTCTTTAGACAACAGATTATTCATCTGTAAAATGACAGGGGTATACTAGAAGCCTCTAAAGTTTCTTCCAGCTCCTAACCTTTATTCCTGTGATTCTATATTAGCTTATTCAAAAATCAGGTCCATTAAGTGTTCAATGAGGCTTGTTTTAGAAAATGTTAATAGTGTGCCTAAACATGCTTAGTATCAATTATGATCAAATAAAATCTTAGCTATATACAAAATCATTTAACTTTTCCCTCTGTACTTGACCCTAAATCATGCTGCTTTATTCTAATATAGTTTTAGCATTAATGGCAGCAAGTTTAATTTTTTACAAAGAAATTATTGTATTTATTCATCTAAAGCCACTTAGACTTTCAATATGCAAATGCTTCCCCAAATAAGTTATTTTAATTCCACCCACAAAACTTTGCTAGGTTATAACATAATGATCTACAACATCAAAAAATTTCACTGTGGGCCTACAGGTAAGGTCTATATGATCATTTGTCAGAGACAGGATGCATGTTTTTATAAGTGCTAAATTAGATGATCTTAATAAAAGTAACTTAATAAAAGTCTTTTCCAACTTTGAAATTCTAGGATAAGTTGTATCAAATTAAATCCCTCTTTTCTTCTAGAGTGAATTGTCATTTCCTTCTCCAGCTCCTTTATAGATGAGGAGGTGAGACAAAGTTAACTTTGTGTGACTTAAAAAAAAAATCAATGAGGGTCCAAAATAAATGAAAATGAAACTATTTCCTTTTTTACTATAGAAAGTGAAAGAATTGCAAGGACTGAATGTTGTATACATTTTCAGAAAACGTATCAGATTTTCTTTTTTCCCCACAAGACAGCTATCAATCTGTAGGTAGGAATGGGAAAAGAAATGCCTGTGATAAAAAACAAAAGATATCTATTAAACTTTTAAAATGATATCTATGTACTTGTCCACTGTATATTCTGACCTTAAAGCTAAGCCTATATGTCAGGAAAGATAGACTGAATGATTAACAAGTTCATGTATACATTTTCCCTTGACCTTCTCCCCCAAATATTTTTCACTAGACTCTTCAGCAGCTCTAGTTCCTCCTATCATTGAGCAGGCTTTAATCAATAGGTTAGTGATATAATGTTTCATTGTGAGTTATACAACTGAAATTTAGTTAGTTTTTAAAATTAATGCTGCATAGTTGGCCACTGTCATAAAATCATTTTTTATTCTTCTTCCATCATTAAAATCATTTAAAACATATTAATATTATTAAAATAGACAAGCTTGGCAATGAAATATGAAGAAACACAAGATGAAATTGTTTACTTTAAAAAAGAGGCTAGGAGAAGGAAGATTATATATTTTTTCCAAGCATCATTTTTAAATTTCTGTAATGTAGCAAAATAATACACAAAACTATTTTATCATATTTGAAGCAATTCGTTCTCTCCATTGCTCTGTTTTGCTCTAAAACATGCAGCTAATTTTTCATATATAGGGAGACATAGAATGTTTAGCAGATATATATCTAGATGTCTCCTTCAGGAACTTCCTCTTAGTTTGGTAGGAGATATTATATAACCTACATACCCTACATAGACATAAGGTATGCACATACCTACATACCTTATGTTACTGCTTCTACTTTAAATTAAGAACATTTTATAGGAGCATTGTTCTTCTTTCTATCCTCCCCAAAATATTGATGTCAATATATGAAGTCAACATTTTGAAAAATATGAAACAAAGAACACTAGCATTAGATGACCTAGTCTTCTGAATGGTGACAGAAACCTGTTTGGAAATAGCAATAGTTTTCTTTTATATCTACAGTGATCTAAACCAAATGTTTTCCTTTCTTTGTAACAGATTATGTAGTGAGCTGTAGTGGAACAATGCTTGATTCAGAGTTACTAGGATAGGGATCTAATCCTGGTTCTATACTTTGTTTCTGGTGTAGTAAGTCACTTCTCTATTCTACTTTCATTTCCCTCCAATCTACTAACTCCTTCCCTGCTGCCAACAAACAAATCAATATTTATATATCCAGGCTTATTTACTCCTGAGCTCCAGTGCAATGTCAATATCTACATATTAGATATTTTTAATTGGACATCATATAGGCTTCATAAATGAAGCATGTCCGAAGTCTAGTATATATTTTCACTACACAACCCACCTCTCCCTTACTTTGCTGTATCTGAAGGCAGGCATCACCACCATACTACTATAGCCATATTCATGAATCATTCTCAGTTATTTCCCCCTCTTGTCCTCGTCCTCATCAAAACAGTTGTTGAGTCTTGGCAAGTCAATTCACTTACCTCATTCAGTCTTTATCATCTTTTGTTTGGACTGCTGCAACAGCTTCCTTATTAAACCTTCTAACTCTTACCATCTCCCCTCAGTAATCCTCTTCCAATCCATGCAAAATTGATCTATGCTCAGGCTGAGAACTTAGGTGTCCTCCTTAAAACCTAAGTGTATCTTATCTTTCATATTAAATTTTTTTCCCAAGTCCTGTTGATTCTACAATCTCAGCATATTTCATATATTTCATATATGCTTACTGCTCTCTTGTGATATTGCTAACATCCTGATTTAGGCTCTCATCACTTCCTTCCAGGACTATTGCAATGATCTTTTTTCTTGGTCTTTCTGATCACCCCAACCCATGTTCCCTTCAGCTATCAATCAGATCTTTCTAATGTCCAAATCTGACTTTTTTTTTTTTTTACTCTTTCCTCATTCAATAAATTTCAGCCATTGACTTCCAGGATCAAATATAAAATCTTCAGTTTGGCATGCAAATTCCTTCATAAATTTCTCCTTTCTACCATTTTAGTCTACTTTTGTCTTACTCTTCCCCTGTGTCCACATATCCTTTCATCCAACCACACTACTCTCTCTTTTTGGTTTTCAAACAAGATACTTCATCCTCCAAATATCAAGTATTTTCACTGATTGTCACCAAAACTGAAATACTATGCCTTCTCATCCTTACTTCTTTGTTTAACTAGGTTCTTTTGGAAAAAAAAAAAAAGTTTCACCTTGCACAAGACTGCTTTTCCTTGATCCTCACATAATACTACTGCCTTTCTTTTGTTGATTATCTTTAATTTATTCTGAATTTATCTTGTTTTTACATCATTATGTACATGTTGTCTCTCCCATTTACTGTGAGTTCCTGGAGAACTCTTTGATCTTTGATCTTTCTTTGTATAGGCATTTAGCATATTACCTAACATATAATAAGTAAGTATTTAATTAATGCTTATGCACTGGTTATTTGCCTCTTGCTACTATGCTCTAGTGACCTAGTTTTTGTTTCTTTCTTTTTTTGCCTATAATATTCTTCCATGGTTCTTTCTAGCAAAAGACCTTAAATATGGCTGTCACACTTAATGGGACAGTTGTCTTCAGGGACTACTGAAGGCCAGAACAAGTAAAAATCCTTCTCTGTTTTTAGCAAAACCTTTATAGTCATTGAGCATGATTTTCATCACCAAAGGGTAGAAAAAGTCTCAATAGCACTGAAGATATTAGTATAGGTACACCCAAGAAAATAGAGAAGGGCTCAGAGGTAACTACGACATAATTGAGATGATATATGTTATCATTACCCAAAACCCTTAAGAACACCAAAAACTTACATTGTAGTCCAAAGCACAAACTTCTATCCAGTCACAGGCATAGCATTTTATACAAGTAAAATGGAGGGCTGGCCAACAAGTGCCCAGTCCTTGGACTACACAAATTCTTTTCTGTCTGCTTGCTGCTGTTAGTTGTAAACCTGAAGAAACTGTTTCCAGATATGAAGGATAGAAAGATTCTCATCCTTAAAGGATTCACACTTACTATCTTTTTTCAAATAGGTTTTGTTTTTTTTTTTTTTTTTTTTTTTGGCAGTTGAGTAAGAACTTTTAATACTCTTATTAAGCCATTGGGGGAGGAGGGGAAATTGCTCTTATCTGCCCATTCTTTTGGGGGCAATGTCTTGGGGTAGACACTCCCCCAACTCACAGATTGGGTCAGAGATGTTTGGGTTACTCTCAACCAGATTTAGCCTTCTGCAAAAACATTTTACCAGGTGTGAAACCCTGCAATGCTGCAACTTTCTGGAGTCAAAGGTGAGAGTTCAATGAATCAGATATCAAAAGTGGAAAGCATACCTCAAAGGGGCTCAGTAACCCTCACAGTAGAGATATATTCTTCCTAGAGCCCTTCACCCTTCACCTCTACCAAAAGCTCAAATAAACTTTATGCTCCCAGAAAGAGCAGGAGAAAAAAGTGCCCTGTCACTACAATTAACTAGATAGGATTCTTTTTCTTCTGTTTCTCAAGATTACATGACCTTGGGCATAAATCATTCATTTTAGAGCAGGGGAAAGGTGAAAGAAAGAAATAAAGAAAGATCCCGATTCTTGATTCTGATTGAGATCATACTTAAAGTTAGAGATAAGAAGCAGAAATGGGATTTAGTATCTTTAAGATATTACCTGATAAAATATATAGGTATTGCAGTAAATAAAGTATGGGGACTGGATTCTGAAAGGATTCTCTTCCTCAATTCACATCCAGCCTCAGATATTTACTAGCTATGTTGTCCTGCTTATCACTTAATTCTGTTTGCCTCAGTTTACTCATCTGTTAAATGATCTGGAGAAGTAAAAGGCAAAGCAGACCAGTATATTTGCCAAGAAAACCCTAAAAGGTTTCACATAGTCAGACAGATCTAAAAGAAATGACTAAACAACAATTTTTTGATAAGGGAACACCCCCTTAGACCATATCAAGTTTGAAACTTTGTTGTCTTAAGAAAGTTACTTGGGGCATTAAGAGTTTAATATAACTTGTATGTCAGTCAGTCTGTACATTTTGGCAACAGGACTTGAATGAACTCACGTCTTTTTTACTCAGAGCCTAATCACTTAATTCATTACACCATACTGCTTCTTATAATTGAAATAAGCACCACAATAAAAAATCATCTACCATTTCAGAGGTGAAATCACCAGGGAAAACTTATGATCTGCCTTACTCACGTTACAGTCTATTCTGATTTCTACAAAATCTTTCCCTCTTGCACAAAGTCCATGACACTGTCCCCATAGTTAGAAAAATTATCCCAGGTCTATTTTATCTCTTCATATTTACTACTTCTCAGGCTATTATCTAAATGCATTATAAAGATGAAATACATCATTGCGTTTTTCTCCAATAATCTGAGAGGGCAAGAAGTCAAGTGGATAGAACATTCTCCTTCCCAGCTAATGTATTTTTTAGGCTTTTAAAAGCATCCCTTGTAGATCGTGTGTTTTCAAGGTACTTTCAAAAAAGTAGTGGTAAGTTTCCAAGAAGTCATTCAATAAAAGTACCTTTTTATTGTTTCAAGATGCCAGAAGCTGGTGATTTATTGTTCCAACTTTCTTAATTTTCATTTAACTTTATTGATAAGAGAGATGAGAGGAGAGATGAGGGTGTCCATATCTTTGGTGATTTCAAAGCTTAGAGCTTTTATCAAAGGCCTGAATCCTCAGTTAAGGTCTCAAATCAATTAGTTAAATGATTAATTTGTAACTAAGCAAATTTTTTGATCTTTTATTTGAGATATGCAAAAACATAGTGATTATGTGAGTTCACAGTGTGAAATGAAATGTTTAATGTTTTAACCAATCATCTTGCTCAAGCTCCTTGACTATCCAAAACAGACCAAACTAATCTAGGAATCAGATGAAACTGAGCATTCCTTCAAATGTATGTGTGTGTGTGTGTGTGTGTGTGTGTGTGTGTGTGTGTGTATGCATATATATATATGTATATACATATATATATATATATGAAGTTTCTTGCAATATTCAAGCACTGAAAGTTCCTAGTAGTATTGATGTGTGGAACCCATAAATTCCCCTGCTATGCAAGATAACCAACTCAGGCTGATTCATATCAGCTCTCAGTTCTGAAAAACAACCCAGTCCAGAAATGACCCAGTAAGACCACATGAAATTATACCACCCCTTTTGTGATTTTTTTCTTTATAATTCCTGCTGCCTATGTCTACATGAAACTCAGTTCTAACTGTGCTCCCATTTATGCATATCCACTTACTTAGGAGGAATAGAGCCACAGATACAACTTAACTGTTTTTTTCTGTCTTAGACTGAACTCTGAAAAAAAAAAAAAAAAAGGTTGACAATAAGAACCAATTAGTGCTCTTAAACATTTGACAAGTTCTATGTACTATCCAGAGCTTCAAATGGTAAAGATTGCTCTTTTTCATGGAACACATATTAGAATGTATGTGTGGGTGTGTATAATATGCACGCATGAATATGTGTTTGAAATTGCATTTATTAAACACTTATTATATGCCAGGCATCGTGGCAAGAAAAAAGCTACAAAGACAGAAAAAAAAAAAAAAAAACCCAAAAGGTCCTTGCTTTAAAAGATTTCTCATTCTTATGTGTTTAAAGGGGAAAAAAGAATAGAACTTCTGGAGATAGGTTATTAATGGTGTTGCTAATTTATCAGCAGATATATTCTAAGTATGGTTGGGATTTCAGTTCTAGAAGTTGCCTAATTGTAAGGTCATTGTTTCTGAAAATACCCTATTGGGACAGTGCTTTGTAGAATACAAAACTAGTTTTTTTTTTTTTTTTTTTTTTTTAAGACATTGATAAAGAACTGTGCAAAGAAAGGGCCCAGAAGGATGAATTTACTTTCAGTTTATATGTTCCTGCCTTTTTAGGCTCCTATTTTCAACTATTCTCTATTAGGGAGGAAGGAAAGAAATAAAACTGAAACAACTCATTTGTATTGCTTATATACATTTAAGTATCTGGAGAACGTGAAAGAAAATCAGACTTAAAAATTAAACAAATGACCTTTTTATGTATTTTCCATTAGGTTTTTAAAAAATAAGGATTTGTATTTGGGACAATGCTTGTAAAATTGCCATAGGAAAAAATATATATCTGAGTAACAAAAGTAGGGGTAGGGATAAATGTGTGTATGATAAAACCAAAGGAAAAAAATAGGTTGGTGAAGAGTCTTTAAAGTTTAAAATGCTTTTAAACTATAAGGCTATTAAGTAAACAAATATTAAAATATTTCTAGATTTCTTAATTTTAGACATAATTTCTTACCAAATTGAACTTTTAGGTGCTGAAGAAAAGTTAAGTAGGCTTTTTTTTTTACCTCTGTACTTTGAGAGTTAGAATTAATACTATACTTTTCTTCCTTTTTTCTCTTCAAAACAAAAGATAAAGAAAACAGTTCTACTTTTAATATAAAAACCCTTTTCTGATGAAAGGTATTTTTAACGAATCTAGATCAGCCCATCATTCATAAAAGACCTGATCTTAAAGTATTTGGTTGTTGCACTTTAGTACTGAATACTAGACAGATCTGATTCATTTCTCTCTGTAGAAGGAGGGTTTGCAAGATAACAGTGAATGATTTGTTTTTTCCTTAAAACATGCATTTTTTCCCCTTTTCTAATCTCTGCTGTTATTGCATAACCTAGAAAGCTGTGAAATGAAACTAAAAAACAATAAAGGCTAGAAAAAAGAGCAGGCATCAAGTGATATGTCACTTTATTTTCTTCTGATGATATTCCCCATCTCCTCTCAAAATTTTTCTTCTAGTATATTGTGTGAGAAAAATGGAGTGATTTTGTCAACGGTTCTTTTGAGAATAAAGTACAAACTATTATCTGACACATATCTCTAAGTCTCTCAAGCCTATGATAGAGAGTTAAAATTTCTACCAAAAAAAGATTACCTAAAGAAATTTTTGATCTTCTACTTGAGTTTTTAGAAAAACTGGAATAGAATTGAAGCAGGGTCATAGGAGCTTTGGAAGAATTCTAAAAGTCTAACACTCAGGAAATGCTGGGGAAAGTATCATTATTGGAAAAATGTAGCTAGACATCTTACTGTTCTATCTGGTAAAATAAATTTCACTTACACTTATTTATTATACAACTGCTTCTTTTTTTAGTATTTCACCAAGACATGCACTTGGAATAAGAACTCACTATTTGATAAAAAAATTCTGGGAAAAATGGAAAATAATGTCAGAAACTCAGGATAGACCTACATTTCACACCATACCAAAATAAGGTCAAAATGGATACATGATTTGGACATAAAGGATGATATCATAAACAAATTAGGAGAACTAGGGATAAATTACCTATCAGATCTTTGGAGAAGGTAGCAATTTATGAGCAAAGAAGAAAACTAGAGAACATTATGAAGGGCAAAATGGACAGCTTTAATCACATTAAATTATAAAGGTTTTGCACAAACAAATCAGAAACAAAATTAAAAGGGAAATACAAATCTGAAAAAAATCTTTACAGTGAGTATTGCTGATGATAGTCTCATTTATAAAATATATAAAGAACTGTGCCAAATTTCTAAGAATACAAGTCATTTCCAATTTGATAAATTTGATATCAACGTACATGAACAGACAATTTTCAGATGATGAAATTAAAGCCATTTATAGCTATGTGAAAAAATTCTCTAAATCACTATTGATTAGAGAAATTCAAATTAAAACAACTCTGAGGTACCACCTCACACCTCTCAAATTGGCTAAGATGACAGGAAAAGATAAGGATAAATGTTGGAGGTGATATGGGAAAACTAGGACACTAATGCATTGTTGGTGGAGTTGTGAACCGATCCAATCATTCTGGAGGGCAATCTGGAACTATGCCCAAAGGGCTATCAGCCTGTAGATACCCTTTGACCCAGCATGCCATTACTGGGTCTGTATCCCAAGAAAATCATAAAGGAGAAAAAAGGATCCACATGTGCAAAAGTGTTCGTAGTAGGGTTTTTGTTTTTTGTTTTTGTTTTTGTTTCTTTGGTGTGCGTGCGTGTGTGTGTGTGTGTGTGTGTGTGTGTGTGTGTGTGTGTTAACAAATAATTGAAAAAAGAGTAGAGACCATCAATTAACAAATGGCTGAATATGTTGTAGTACGTGAAGATAATGGAATATTATTATTCTATAAAAAAATGATTAATAGGCTGATTATAGAAAGACCTTGAAATATTTATATGAACTGCTGCTGAGTGAAACAAGCAGAACCAGAAATACATTGTACACATAACAGTAAGAATGTACAATGATCAACTGGTTCTTTTCAGGTCAGTGATTCAAAGAAATCCCAATAGACTTTGGACTGGAAATGCCATCTGCATCCAGAAGAAGAACTAAGGAGTCTGAATGTAATTTAACATTTGCTATGTTCATTTTTTCTGTTTGTTGTTGTTGTTGTTGTTGTTGTTTTTAATCACTCCCATGGTTTTTCCCTTTTGCTCTGATTTTTCTTTCCCAACATGATTCATAAAGCAATGTGTATTAGAAATAAACTTGCTACAATTAAAAATGAGAAGAAAAATAAAAGATATGCACTTGTCATGGGTAGAGTTACACCTTAATTCTTTTTTACTTGACCAAGAGAGAAATATGAAAGATGGGAAGGGTAGGAATCAGTGATAAGTAGACCATTTGTTGTTAATATTGTCAGTTTAGCTTCTATCAGCTCAATCATCCATCAGTGAGGACTTCCCAACATTTTTCTCTGGTGTAAGTATAAACAGATAGGATGATGCACATGTGCTAGCTCTACAGTCAGGAAGATCTAAAATCAATTCTAGCCCTAATTATTTGTGACATTTAAAAAAGATTTGAGAGAAATAGTTTCTGGATAATTTAATCATTTAATTAATAAAGCCAGTAGATTATTAATAAAAGGATGATTATTTGGTGTACCTTTCTTAGGTCAAAGACAATAATGGTGGTGGGCTTATAGTTTATATATCCTTCCAAAGAAGAGTTGATGTCATCCTTCATTATGTCACCTTGGGCTATCTAAACTAAAGAATCTATTTCCACCCAAATTTGAGTAAAACACAATGGGCTTCCCCATTGGAAATTAAATTCCTTGCAAATTGGGTTGAAGTTTGATTTACATTGAAGAGAGTTGATGTAATCTTATTATTATTAATGTCCTTAGAAAGAAACTGAACTTTTTAAAGGAGGAATTTAGAAGAAAGGAGAGCCTTAGATTCTCTCCCAAGACATGTTATTAATAATCATTTATCATATTTCAGTAGCTGTATGTTCTTGTGAAGTTAACTTTTTTTTTAGTGTTAGTTTCCTCATCTATAAAATAGAGATACTGATAGCATTCACCTCACAAGACATGAGATCAAATAAGATAACATTTTGTAAAACTTGAAGAAGTATAAATGTTAGCAAGCAGTTTTTAATAAGATTTTATTCAATCATTCATTCAATAAAGATTTGGAAATGTCTCTTTATTCAGGGTCAATCCAAATTCCATGCTTTTTTTAAATCATAGAATCAATATACAATCTATGCCCTGTGTTATGCCTTGGCAAAGCATGAAATGATCTAAAGTTTCTACTTTTTTAAACTTTTACAACTTCTATCTCTTTATCATTTCTACCTAGAACTTTATATGTACAAACCTTCCTTTGCAGTTCTTCATCAAATAGATTTTCTGTTTCAGATAGTATCCTTTCTTTTCTTTCCTGGCTTTTCTCAAAATTGATTTGTCTATACCTTAGTACCTCATGAATTTACTCTGTTACATACTAATATGTGGGGGAAGGGCAGCTTTTGTTAGTTAAATTGCATGTTTATTCTATTTCTATTACTCTATTCCCTTAAATTCTCAATATCTTGAACCTTACCCCAATTCAACAAAACAACAATTACAAAAATATTTTAAGCAATGTCCTCACAATATCTTTAGAGAGGAAAGACTAGTTGTGCAGATAAACCTTGGTATATCATGTTCACTGACTTTTCCCTTCCTTCAGAGATTTTTGTCCTCAAAA
The DNA here is from genome assembly GCF_016432865.1 of Antechinus flavipes. NCBI lineage: Eukaryota > Metazoa > Chordata > Mammalia > Dasyuromorphia > Dasyuridae > Antechinus > Antechinus flavipes. Next base: position 293,144,574 of record NC_067400.1, on the reverse strand, counting down.
AAGTTCAGCATCAGTTTAAGAAAATATAATGATCCTAATATTGAGGTCTAGATTTGGGGTACCTAAATGAAATTAGGGTTTAGGTGAGATCTAGTGGCAGGTTTGGGGTACAGGGGAGTCAAAAAGAGCTCCCTGCAACCCCCATTGGATTCGGCACAAGGATATGGCAGTAAACGATGATTAGTAGCTCCCCAATAAAGGCATTTATTGGCCCAAGAGCTCTATTGATAAAAGAGGTTTATTATTGGGTTTGGAAGTAAGGAGACAGGTGAAGGTAGAGATAAGGAGGGTACCGGATAGAGGGTCCAGTGGTCAGAGGGTCCTCACATGGCTAGCATATTTGGAATCTCTGCCAAGAGGGGGTTCCCAGTGTGGCCCTTTTATAATAGGAGATTTAGCTCCAGGGGCTTTTGGGTGTAGGCCCAAAGTTGGCTCAGATCCTGTGGGGCTGGGACAGGCCTGGATCTTCTATTGGAATACAAAGGGCCCAGGATTTGTGAGTTAAAGGGTAATTACATTCACTAGGAGGGGATGGGAATCTAGAAAGGAATCTTTCCCACATCACTAAGTTATATAAACTTGTTCTTTTCCCCCTCATATTTGCCTAGACCATAAACCTTTTTTACTGTTTAGTTTTTTTTTTTTTTTCAAATTTTTACTCTAGATCCTGAGAATTGTGTTTAAAAATGCTTTGGTTGCCAATACAATTACTTAAGAGATCAGAGACGGGAACACCCATATGCATATACACAATGTATGTAAATGTGAATATAGATGTACACACATTTATATTGTTATAAATCACTCAACTATTCTATTCTGTACAGCTTTATGTTCTCAGAAAAGTTGATAATCATGTCATCTTTCTTTCTTTCTTTCTTTCTTTTTTTTTAGTGGGAATTCTCCTTCTGGTTAAGCCAGTAAACCAGGCCTATGATCTTTATATATTTATGTTTGTTAGTGATACTTATGTTTCTAACTCAGTAGCTGATAATTAAAATAGTTAAAATATTTATAAAAATATTCCATGTCAAAATTATTCAAATATTTAATAAAATGTTTAAGATTTTCCATATCTAGAGTCAAGATATAGCTGAAATGAATCTTAGTTATACATTCAAATGACTAGGGTTTGAATCTTAGTTCTTCTGTTATTTAAGTGTGTTCACCCAAACAATGCACTTCATTACTCTTGGACTCAAGCATCCACTCTCCCCAATAAAAAGGAACTGGGCTTCATGATTTCTGTGTTCTTTCTCTAAAACCTGGGTATGCTCTCAAGACAATGATGGCATGTAAGCAGTAGTGTACATCTGTCTTCACAGAAGTTTAGCTACATCTATGATAGATTGGCTAAAAAAAAAAAAAAAAAAAAGGTCTAGAGGCTAGATGGAAATATAGCTGAAAAACATTTTCTTTTGTTTGTATTGGGTATGTGCGATCTTTATGTTTCCTAAAATTTGTTTTACCTTCATCTGCAACTACAGATTTCTGGGAAAGCAAAGTTTACTGAAAAGGAAGAATGTAAGGGAGTATGACCTGAATGCATTCACAAGATAAAAAGATACCATTAAAGAGATGACTCTGAGGATCATCACATCTTCTCAAATAAAGGCTTAGGCTTCTTCAGGGCAGGGATGTCATTGTTAAATCAATATCTTGTTTTATTTTACTTCCCTTTTGGCCTTAAGTAGTGCAGAGCAACCTATTCCAGGTGGTTTAACAGGCTGCTCTCTATATCACTTGTAATCACTTTCAAAAATACCAGTTGTGTGTTGCTTTTAGTTTAAAAAAAAAAAAGTTAGGTCTTGTCTAGCCTGTGTTATCACATTATCCACAAATGCAAGCATCATTAAGTTTGTGGTACAATACCCAAAGTCCTTTAAAGCAAAAATTACACAGACTGGAAGAGATATATGTGGGTGTAAAACCATAAATATTCTGTTAGCATTGCATATCCAAATGCCATCCATCCCCACACCATTTCATTCCAAGGAAGTTTTTCTTAGCAACTTAAAAAATTTCTGAAAAAAAACATATAAAATGAAAAAAAGTATGGTGACTTGGCTATGTGAGCAGTGAATGTAGTTCCAATTTGATGACCTTTAGGGTTGTCCCTATATTGGAGTATTTGGGAAGGAGTTATCTTGTGGGGTACACGGATCCAAGGTTCCCCTCCCTATCCAGTTACTTAACAAAGGTAGCAAGGAAACATTGAGCAAGAGTCTGGGAATTCAACAGCCTTTTTTGTTTCTCAGTCTTTTCTAGAGTGGCAGCACACATTCTAAATGTTTAGACTACTTTCAGAAATTTTGTGTTGAATCAGTGGAGGGCACAGGAAAAGCAATAATGCTTTCAGATTCTTCCAGTGTTCCTTTTCTTCTTTCTCCCCACTAACATAATATTTCCCATACACAAGAACCTGAAGATTCCAACATTAGACACAAATTTCAGTATCTTTTAATATGTTCTCTCCCAATTTGCATGCCTTCGCAGAAAGATATCCCATTCAGCAACACTTTAATACGAGTTATTTTATTCCTTTGTCCTTTATAGGAAGGAACTGATGTTAATATTGTTATAGGTCTTGCAATCATTAGCTATATCTCCCATTTTTTTAATCATTTGACTTACATCTATCTTATATACAATTTTCCACAAGAATATCATGAAAAATATTACCAATTGCTTTGCTAAAATATACATTAATAATTTCTGTATCTCTTATGTGTAACAATTTAATACATTAATACCATGGAATAGTGGATGGAATAGCAATCAAGAAGATCTGAATTCAAATTCTCCTGAAGAAATTTTCTAGCTCTATGATCCTGAGCAAATGACTTTACCTCTCTCAACTGCTTTCAACTGTAAAATGAAAATAATAATAGGACATACATCAAAGTGTTGTAAGAATTAAATGGGATTGTTTGTGTTTTGTAAATCTTAAATGCTATATAAATGTTAACTACTGTTTTTAAACATATACATATACACATACATACACACATGCATATGTACATACACATACTTATACATGTATATACATACATTCATATACATAGCCAGTTCTTGCTTTAAGTAAATTGAGTTCCATAGACTTCCCTGTCAAGGTACCTTTGTGGGGCTTTGCTTGACTGCTCCCTGTGTAGGGTTCTTTGGCTTCTGGCAGCAGGAGCCACTTCAATGTCCGGAATTCCTGTACCCCAAACAGGCTTCAGTGCATGGAACAAAAGACCATAGCTTTGTTGCTGCTTCCATCTCCACTGTCAACTACCAGGAACTGAAATCCAATCATTCCTTCTGCCCCCCAGTTCACTGAAAAAGCAAAAACTTGGCTATGTGAGCAGTGAATGTAGTCCCAATTTGATGACCTTTAGGGTTGTCCCTATATTGGAGTATTTGGGAAGGAGTTATCTTGTGGGGTACACGGATCCAAGGTTCCCCTCCCTATCCAGTTACTTAACAAAAAAGCAAAAACTGCCTATATCTATTTCTAAATATGTATCTATTTACATATATGACGGGAAAGACAGAGAGGGTAGGGAGGGAGAAAGGGGAGAGGGAGAGAAAGATAAAGACAGAGAGAGAGAAAAAGAGAGAAGAGAGGGGGCGGGGAAATGACAGATAAATAGCTGTGACTTTTTTTAAACAAAAATGTGTTTTTAATGCAGTGTTCTCTTTTCTAGAGGAGTGTTATACAGCCCATGAATAATAGTATCCAGAAATTTTCTATGAGTAGACTTCAAACTCACTGCCTTGTCATTTGTAGAATTAGTTTTCTACATTTGGGCACTTGCCATTCAATTTTCAATATTTTTGCCAGTTCTCCATGATGTTTCAAAAATCATAAGCAGTATATCAATGATTACATTTATTTATTTTAGGCATCTGTGGTATATAGCATTTTTGTCTAATAATGTGAATTTATCAATGATAGCATTATTCTTAATACTACTCTGCTTATCTTCAGTTTCATTCTGATTGAGATAGTTTTTCTATCCTTTTCAATACCAAATCATTTTTGTTTCAGAAAAAAATGAAATCAAAATAAGAGCTGAACAGCTGTCTTCTCTTCATCATCTGTAGCATTTTTCATTTTCTCTGAACATCCATTTCTCAAACTCCTCATCTATTACCTCTTACTGCCTAGATGATGTAGAGTGCACTCCAATAACAGTATTAATTCTGATTCTGTCTCCATTAAAAGCTTGAAGGTTTCCAAGGTGCTTTAATAATTATTACCTGATATGTGCCTAAAAACAATCTTATGGGCAAAGATATTATTGTTATCACTATTATTTATTTGAAATAAAGACTGAAACAGGAGAGATTAAGTGATTTTATGAGAGTCACAGAAGTAATAACTATTTGAGGCACAATTTGAATCCAATTCTTCTTGATCTCAAAAACAGCATCCGGTTCTCTACTCCATGTTCTTCAATTGCTAGCCTTTCTACTTATTCCTCTCCAATTTTTGTGCTTAATAAATTCCTTTTGAATATGTAAAGTGTATTTTTCTAGAGACATGATTCTCATTCTACCCAGTCTCAGTGATACCTATGAAACCAATTTCTTTTTTCTTGGGATCTCAGTTATCTATATTTTAAGTATTTTTATATAAACATCTGAGCCCATGGCTGTTATTTCTGATTCCCTTCTTTGTCTCTTGTATATAATGAATTTTTAAGCAATTCTACTATTATTTTTCTTCCTATTTTGTTGCTAATTTATGGTATGTGGCTTGATTAATTAAATGTAGGCAGTCTTTGTAATATCTTTTCCATTTGGTCCTGCTTCCTTTCAAACATGTTAGTAAGATTTAAGACATAAATTCTTGCCATCACTTGTTATATGAACTCTATCTTTAATAATGGTCCAGAAACCCAAATCTCATTTTCTGACACCATCTTCTTAATTTGCTATCTGCTTCCCAAGTCTATTTTTATTTTTAGAATTCCTTCCCTAAAATCATTGCCTGTACCCCTAAGGCCTTGACTTTCTTCCACAAGACTATAATAGTTAGTAGCAACAGTTGTGCTCATGTATATCAAAAGATAAGAGAAGTAGCCCTTTAGTAAAAACAAAGTCTTATAAAGTTCGCTGTCAGGTCCTCAAGATCTGCCATGAAAAGATAGCACATCATTTTATTATGCTTCTCAAGTTGAGAAATAACCATCACAGTGATCTTAAGTTGCAAGACAGTTACATCACCTTCCACTATTCATCTTTTCCTCCTCTGACTGCTGTTTCCATACTCTACCTAGGTGATTTCTCAGCTGAGAGCAACTATGCATCCATATGGTCATTGCTTGGAGGAAAAGCAGCTGTTTCACCATCTGAGGGGAAAAAAAAAAACAAAAAAAACTTTCTCATCAGAAAGAGCCTTATAACTATTTCTTAGCTTCAAATATTGAGTGATCTTTTTTCAGCCCCATATGTTACTATTCCATCTACTCACCTCTTTACACAGGTCAGATATAACCCATCTGCCTTGTTAAATACTCTCCCCCTTTGTTTCAAAATCAAATTCCTTCTTTTACTTTATTCATCATAAAATGTGTTTTGCTTTAGGAACTCTTCATTCTCCTAAATAACTCAAAGAATAAAGAGATTTTTATCTTCTATTGATGGAGGATAACCATCCTTAATTGTAAACAGAGATAATACCCAACAACATGCTATGCTGGACAGAGTGCCAGCTTTGGAATCAAACAGACCTGGGTTTAATTCATGCTACGGATACATACTATTTTTATGACCGTGAAGAAATTGCTTGACTTTTTAAACCTATAGGAAAACAAACAAACTTTAATACCAGAATTTATTGAGGAAATTCATGAAAACGTATGGGAAGAATGAATTTCTACATTGAATGTTCTCTAAGTAGATAAAATAGATCTAGATAAATAAAGCATTAATATAAACAAAACAAAACTTCACTTGACTATAGAAGAAAAATAAAAAAAATATTGCATGATCTTTTCAATTTGCCTCAAAATTCTTCCTGCCCTCCATGTTTGACAACAATAATATTTATAGATTTTGCCTCAGCTACCCTAGACTGTATGTAATTGTGGCAAAGTACTTGAATGGGGCTTCAACAGTGGACTGTATAATGTCATACTTATAGCCATACTTGACATCCTTTTCCTTTCCTGATTGCCATCTAATCTTTTATTATCAACTTATCTTATTTATCCATTTTTAAATTATCTACTTCTTTGTCCTTTTAGGAAAGACAAAGAAAGAACATTTATTATGCACTTATTACCTACCGGATATTGTACTAAGCAGTGGGGATTAAAGATAATCTTTTCCTTGAGTTTATATTCTAATGATGGAGAACATCATATGAATGGGAGCTGAAAAGGACTGGAGGAAAGAAGGGGGAAAGGGGAGAGAAAGAAAAGTGGGGGGAAAAAAGAGAGACAGAGACAGAGACAGAGTCATAGACAAGGACACAGAGACAGACAGAGAGATAGACAGAGACAAATGCAGGGAGAGACAGAGAAAAAATAAAGAGAGAGATAAACAGGACACAGAGAGGAGGAGGAAGAGAAGGAGGAAGAGGAGGATGAAGAAGAAGAAGAAGAAGAAGAGGAAGAGGAAGAGGAGGACAAGGAAGAGGGGAAGAAGAAGAAGGAATAGAGAAAGAGAGGAAAGGAGAGATGGGAAAGGTACCTGACCAGAAGCATGGTGGTGAAATGCAGAGAGCCAAAGAACAATTTGTAGGTGAATGAATAGAATCATTTTCCTTATCCTCCTTTAGCTGCGAACTATCTGTCTTCTGTCTTCTTTTTTCCATCTCTTTAGGTTCTCCTTAAACTATTTCTTATTTTAGATTTTTCCCCTATAATTTTTGGGAGACTCTTCTTTCATTATCATTCAATCATCTTCATCCTCCCCATTACTGTAATTTTTTTATTATTTACTGTTAAAATTATTTATTATTTGCTTTCTTATGAAAAAAAAAATAAACTCATCAATGTGATAATTTCTCAAACCTGAGAATTATAATCTAAATCTAAGGGAAGGAACTGAGAAAGTAACAGTCTTTTCCGGCTAAGGCCAGTCAACATCTCTCTAATCCATTCCTGAAAGGACAAGGCAAAATCTTGATTTTTTAACTCTAACCTTGATCCTCCTTCAGGTATTTTTTTTCTTTTTCTTCAATTGCTATTAAAATGCTCCCAAATTTCATCTCCCCACTAAAATTCTTAAAGTCTCTTCGAGAGTCCAAAATAATCAAATTTTTGTCATTTCTTTTCTTTTGGGGAAGAACACAGGGGAAGTAATCAGGGTTAAAGTTTCACACAAGAAACATAGCTAGTAAATTCCATGAGCCAGTACTCTATCCACTGAGTCACCTAACTTTCTCTTTGTCATTTTTTAACTCTCTTTTCAGTTTAATAAACTATTCTTGTGCCACCAAAGCTGTAAGTATTAGGAGTGAAGAATGAAATTACTCAGAGTATCAGAGATTTTATTTTGTTTACTTGCTTCTTTATTTTTAATAGCTTTCCATGTGTATCCATGGTGCATTTGGGCTGTCCATATGTTATCCTTAATTAGTGAACCTCTTTCTTCTCTCCAGTGTCTAAAGGATGAAATCCCTTAAATCACTTCTTGAGTCCACATCATCTCTTACAATTTGTTGCAGCTGAAATGCAGCAAGTATTTTTCTCCATTGTCCTTTGGTTCACTGGTCACTTTAGTTCCTTGGAAATTGTGTTATTTTCCACTTTTCCTTTCTGGAAGTAAGAGTACAGTGAGTTACTAGAAGTGGGGAATTACAGAAGCTGTTTTATTGCTGACTCTGCCAATATATATCTATCAATGCATGGAAACTGAATTTCATTTCTCTGTTATTTCTTGATCTAGTTGAATGAATAATTTAAAATAGATTTTTTCAAATAAGTGGAACAGCCCATGAAGTCCACCAGTGTTTCCAGAGATCAATCTAGAAACATAGTATAGCCAAATAGTAGCATAGCATAATTCTTGCTACTGATACATACTATTTTTATGACCATGAAGGAATATGAGGACTTAGTGAACCATGAGGATGACCTGCTTGACTTGGTCTAGTAATGCATTGACGAATTTACCACACTCTACAAAGCACAACAGAGTTGAGGAAGGAGAATAATTCGTACATCGCTGGATCTTCATTTCCCACCTGGCTATATTACTTTGGAGATTCTCTGATTTCTCTGTCATGTCCAGGAAAGTTATTATTGTAATAATTGTACAAGATATCTTGATTCTTGATATACCACCTCGTCATCAGTCTCTGTCCCTCAGATTGGACAATGAATTCTAAAACTTCCATTTCAAGTTGGAGCTCAACTCAGAACATATTTTTCATCTGGATGCATGACTTTTGTATTACTTTGACTTCCATTTTGGCCTTCCCAAGCACATCCTTTTACCACCACATCTTTCACCTCATTTTTGTGCATTATCCTCTCCCATTAAACTGTAAGTTCCTGGAAGATAGAAATTGTTTGTTTTTTTTTTTTAATTTGTATTTGTATACCCATTGCTTAGAACAGTGGTCTGTACACATAGTCATCACTTAATAAATAAAAGATGATGTCCTCATCTTCAAAGAACAATGACATCATGGGATGATACCTTGATTTATGCATGAATTGGATTTAAATGAGGCAGAGTTGCACAAAGTCATCAGCTTCTCTCTCTCTTCCAGAGTCATACAAGTCCAATGGCAAAAAAAAAGTCAGAATGATTAGCAACATCATGAAATGCGTGGATGACTTTGGTGTCTTCAATGCCCAATCACACTCTAAGTGCTCCCAATCCCTACTTCAGCAATATCCCATAGCCTATAGAACAAATTGTTTTCAGCTATTCATTCCACCAAAAGAAGTAGTTGGTTTAATTACTGTTCTCGCTATACCTTCTCGACATATACTCTTTTGGATAAAACAAATATGGAAGGAAGAAACCAAGGAAGCAAAAAAGGAAGAAAGGAAAGTTGGGAAAAAGAAAAGAAAAGAAAGAAAAGGAAAAAAAAAAGTCACACTAGGCATTTAATGAATATTTATTGATTGAATATTTACAACCACAAAAAAAAAAAATCATTAGGTAAACATTGTGTTGAAAACAGGAATCTGTGTGTTGGGAATCAAAACAGCAACAATACTGGATAGTTATCCAAACTCAATCCAGCTTGTTCTCTTTCTCATTATAAGTTCTGGGTCTTATTTACAGTTTATATATAGGACCTATAGCAAATATATATTCTGATGTACTAATTCAGTAGACATGGTACATTTATGCTATCTCAATCTTATTCCATGATGAATTAGGACAACTGACATATTTTCATCTGTGCTATGATGATAATATTTGTAACACTTATCTCAAAAGGATTTTGTTGAGAAAAGCAATTTCTAAACCTGTAGCACAAGACAAATGGGGCATATCATTAAATTCTTTTGTGTATTAGTATACAAATATGCAAATGTATGTGTAAATGGCATATATACACATGCATTTGAATATGCATATATGTATAATTAGTGTACAAATATACACATGTATGTTTGTATCCTAATTATATATACACATATATGTATATGTAATATAATATATACATAGATCTACAGAATATTTACAATATACACTATATATGTATCAATGCATTCATGCAAAAGGTTATGTGTAATATATGTATACACACAATTATACATACATACACATTCATGTATATATACATGTGTGTGCACATGCATGGATAAGTGTATGTATATACACGTGCATATTGTATATAAACACACATACAAACAATATCTGTGATTTTTTTAACATAAAGAACTTTCAGTGAACAATTTCCTCTTCAAATATAGGTGAATCTTTGCATTGCAATTTATAATTCTGGAGAATTGCATTTACAACATTGATAGTTTAAGTGACTTGAGCAAAGCAATTTAACCAGTATACCAAAGGCAGAATTTAAACCCAAATCTTCCTTACTCTAAGACTGACTCTTTATCTTCTAAATCACACTGATTCCTTAATATTTGTCTACTATTTTGAATCATGAGTTTGATCTTTCTTACTTATCTATAAGCTTCCAAAGGACAGATACTATGATATATATATATATATATATATATATATATATATATATATATATAATTTAAACTTATGTATCAACACAATTCATTGTTTCATTTTATTTTAAAATTTAATATATTTTTTCAACATTGCAAGTATTCATTTCTTTTCTTTTACATCCCCTCCATTTTCACCCCAAAAAATACTTGTAACAAATAAGCATAAGAAAATAAAACAGAATCCCACATTATCTTTGTCCAAAAACGTGTATTTCATTTTCCATCTTGATTCCACTTCTCCATAAAAAAGTAGGTAGAAAATCACTATATCACATAAGGATTTAAAATAGATACTCAACACGTACTTGTTGGACAAAATAAAAAATAAATAAATAGACCGACTATATTTCTTTGGGAGCAATTTAATGGCACAGAGGATAGAGCTCTGAGTGTGGAGTTGGAAGACATCTACTAGTTGATCTGCGGTAAGTCACAACTTCATTTGACTCATTTTCTGCATCTGTAAAATGATCTGGGAAAGAAAATGACTAATGAGTTTTGCAAAGAAAACTCCAACTAAGGTCAGAAAGAATCAGATATGATTGAAAAGCAACTGAACAATGACAAAAAACATATCTGTTCTTTTTTTCCCTGCCTGCTCCTACCAAAGGTAGGTTGTACAGGGAATAAAATATGGAACATTGTAATTAATAGTAGTTCTGACACAGTTGTGTCTTTTTGATAAGTAATACTCAGTGTTAGTATAGAACCAAGCATTGCTTGTACATGACACTGGAGTATGCCATGGCTAATGTTTCTCTTTCTACTTAAACCTTGGTAGAATACGTGCCTTAGCTTTGAAAAAACATCTCTTTAAAATGGTGTTCATGAGCATGACATAAAACCTTCCAGGGAAGAAATTATGAAGCCTCTGGATATAGTTGAATTCAAAAAAATTTCACAAAGTGAGTTGTATTGTAGAGTTTCTGCCACACAAAGATATGAAAATCATTTAGATGTTGCTGTTGCACTGAATGAAGTATTTTAAAAAAAACACTGGATCTTTTTTGTGACTGAATTCAATGTATTATTTTCATTTCTTTACAAGAAAGGGTAGTTAAGAGGAAGAAAATAGATAATGTATATTGAAAACATGACTTCTCTTTAAATCTACTTCATTTTTGACCCCTTTTAGAAAAACCTAGCACAAAAGTAGAAATAGCTTCTTACAATCTACATTTGTAGAACTCAGGAAAAAAATTACACTATACGCAGGACTCACTATAAAAATTGCTTTGAAACTTACACTCTCTTTTTCTATCTCTACAATTGATAAGAAAATAATACTTCTATATATCCAACTTGCAGGACTGATTTTCTCCCCCCAAAAAATATACCTTCATAACATAGCATTTTAAAAATAAGTCACAAACATTACCCAATTAATAAATAAAGTTGAAGCTCCTGTTAATAGTCTGAAAAAAAAGATTTTCAAATGAAATTAAAGACATTTATAGTCATATGAAAAAAAAAAAGTTCTAAATCACTATCCATTAGAGAAATGCAAATTAAGGTAACTCTGAGGTACCAGTTCACATCTTTCATATGGGATAAGGTGAGGAGAAAAGATAATAATAAATGTTGATGGAGATGTGAGAACACTAGGACACTAATGCATTGTTGGTGGGCTTTTGAAATGATCCAACCATTCTGGAGAGCAATCTGGAACTATTCTCAAAAGATTATAAAACTGCATAACCTTTGATCCAACAGTGTCACTACTGGGGTCTGTATTCCAAAAAGATCATAAAAGAGGGAAAAGGAGCCACATATGCAAAAATGTTGGTATCAATCCTTCTACAATCAATCCAGTGGCAAGTAACTGGAAATTGAATAAATGCCCATCAATTGGTGAATGGCCGAATAAGTTATAGCATATGAATGTAATAGAATATTACTGATATATAAGAAATGATTAGCAGACTGATTTCCAAAAAGACTGAAAAGACTTACATGAACTGTTGCTAAATGAAGTAAACAGAACTAGGAGAACACTGTAGACAATAACAGCAAGATTGTGTGATAACCAACTGTGATGGACTTGGCTCTTTTCAACAATAAAATAAGGTGAATCAAGAAAATTCCAATAGATTTGTGATTAAAAATGCCATCTGAATCCAGAGAGAAAACTGTGGAGATTTAACATGGATCAAAGCATAGTATTTTCACCTTTTTGTGTTTGCTTGCTAGTTTTTCTTTTTCATTCAAAAATTTGGAAAACCAAGTCTTACAAAAATAAATGTTGAAAACTATCTTTACAGGTAATTGGAAAAATTAAATACTATTGAGGGGAAAAAGACACAATTAAAAATTAGAAGAGCTTAATTTAAACCCACCATGATTTTTCTCATATGCTACATTTATGTGATATAATACTTGAGAATAGTAGTTCTGAGGGAAGGGTCATTATGATTATAATATTCTATTTTATATTAAGAGATGTGGTACAAAGGAACAAAGATGCATTTTTTTTTTTTTTGCCAGAGGCTCTAGGTTCAAATCCAGTCCTACAATTTCTTGCCTATGTGACTCTGGGCAAATAACTTAATCTTTTGACCTCACTAGTTTATTTTGCATAATGTACATACAGTCATTGAGGTGTTTTCAAGTCTGCTCCTCTGCTCTTAGTATCCATCTGTCATTCAACTCTCACCTGTGACTCCAAGAAGTAGGAGCATGCATAATGGGTCTCTATACACACATAAACACAGACACATACACACACACACATAAACCCAGAGTAAAAAATTATAACTGTCAGGAATATGTGTGTGTATCTATCTGTCTGTCTATCTATCTATCTATCTATCTATCTATTCACATTCACCCCCACACAATTCTATTTTATTTTGACTAACATCAACATTTTTTGAGGGGGAAGCAATTACACTTAAGTGAATTGTCCAAGATCACACAGCTAGTAACTATCAGGTGTCTGAGGTCATATTTGAACTCCTGACTCCAGAATCAGTGTTCTATCCACTGTGCCATCTCGTTTTATCATTTTTTCCTAATCTATTCAAGTAATGGCAATATAGTATCAACTTTTCTCTTTGATGTTCAGTGAAGGATATATTAAGATCAGGTTTCCAGGTAAATCTAAAACCTTGATATTTATTATATATGAGAATTATATCTGAAAGAACCACAGAATGGCCATAGAATTCAATAAATAAGCAAACCAGAAGCTCCCTCTCCCAATTGATTTTTTTTTCCAATTGAAATCTTAATGAATCAGCAACAACTCTTTATGAAACTACTTTTCGATTAGCATCTGGCAGGCATGGGAAGAATGTTTTTGTTGAATACACAGTAGTCCAGAAGACGATTGGAAAATCTGCAGTTGTTTAAACCAACAGAAGCAGTTCCATATGTTTAAGTACAAGCTCACTCCTTTTTTTCTCCCCCATTGCCAAAACGGGTGGAGGGAGAAGAGAGGGCAGATAAAGAAAGGAAAGATAAATTTTTGTTTTGTTTTGTTTTGCCAAATGACTTCTGAATCTTTGCTCTCAGATGTCTTTTATTTTTCAGTTTACCCAGTGAAACCGTCTATTCACTATACAGCATATTAAGAACCCCCTTCAGAGTGTTTAAAGATTCAATTTGGCCTTAAAGCATACTTGCAAGAAATCTGCTTTCTGTTACCCGTTACCCAAAAGATCCAAGGTGCAATTAAACCTCTGGAAACCCAGCAATAAATAGTATAACCAACAATATTAAAAAAATAAAATATAAAAACCTTGGGATGAAAACACTTTCAAGTCAAGATTGGTACACTTTCTTGATGCTACAAGCCCTGTTAGGCACTAAAAACAAATGCCCAGCTAAAAATCAATCCTTCTTCTACAGGAGTTTTTAATCAACACTCATGTCAATTACTCACAGAGGCTTTTCTGGGAAAAAGGAAAAAAAAAATAAACTTTTTCTTTGGACAACCAGGTACAGAAATCTCAACTTCCACTACAATTAAATGTGACATATGGAATGTTATTGTATCTGCCTGAATAACTGCAAACGTCTGTTGATAAATTAGGCAAAAATCACCACAGAAAACATTGAAAATTCATTTTAAGTTTACTTTGACATTTGTTTTAGCACTGTCACGTCTATGCTGAGAGGATCTCTGCTAGTAATGGGGCCACCACTTGCAGGGAAGCATTTTAAAAGAAAGCTTCCTAAATATTCTCACATGGGTTTTCAGATATTTGTTGGAGCTCCTGTTAATCACAAGCTATTAAGCACTTTTCCTTGTATATTTATTTCTGCTCTTACTCTCTTGAACTTTTGAATCCCATCACTCTATTTCTCTGTGTCTCTTTCTCAATTTCTCTCTCTCCCTGTCTCTCTGTGTCTGTATCTTTTTCTCTTATTTATTACTTCCTACTTTTTTTCAGTTTCAGTCTCAGTTTCTCATCTTAATTTCCACTAATGTGTTGTGTATGTGGAGAGAAACAGGGAGACAGAAACAGAGAGACAGAGAGAGACACACACAAAGAGAGACACAGAGACAGAGAGAAAGAGAAAAAAATAAAGACAGAGAGAGACAGAGAGATGTAGAAGAAAGAAGAAGAAGAAAGCAGAAGAAAGTAGTGGGGACTGATGAATAAAACTGAGGCAGAATGATATGGATATGTCCAGGAAAGGTACAGACAAACTCTATCTAGTTTTATAGCTTGTTCCCCTTTCTCTCATTTGAAAAAAAGAAAGAAAAGAGGGAATAACTCAGTAGCTCAGTGGATTGAGAACTGTGGCCAGAGTCAGGAAAACCTGAGTTTAAATTCAACCTCAAACATTTACTATTTGTATGATCCTGGACAAGTCACTTAATCCTGTCTGCTGCAGTTTCCACATCTATAAAATGAGCAGAAGGAAATGGAAAAGCAGTCCAGCATCTTTGCTGAAAAAATCCCAAATGAAATGATAAAGAGGCAGACATAACTGAAAGTATTCAACATTGTTCATTTGTTTTCATCTTGAAGTATTAGAGAAAACATACCAAAATGGTGTTTAGGTTTCATGTAATAATGACATCAAGATATGTCTGTAGAATATGTGTACTTCCCAGTCACATGAGTGCTTTCTTACTTACTATACAAGTAAACTTTGGTTTTATACTGTCCTCTATGATGAGGTCCAATTAACATCTGCCTGCCACCACTTGTTAAAGAAGAAGAAGAAAATGGCAATTTTAAGGGGAAATCTTGGTTGCCTTTCCCTTTGATTCTGGCTTTTTTTTCTAACCTCTTCATATCCTGTGATAAACTAATAAAACATGCTATATATGAACAATGAAATATGCATTTTAAATTGTATGTAAATTGTCTGGTAATATCCTCTATGACTCTTTTCAATCAATGTTTCCTTTCCTTGCTCTAAGAGTGTGTCTATTAAAATTCAAATTAGGTAACAAGGTACAAATTGCCTCATGATTTTTTTCTTTTTTCTTATAGATTCTTAGTTGTTAGCCATTTCTGAATGCTAAATTTCCATACAGAATCACTTTGTAAATATGGTTTTCGAATTCGGTTAATAAGATTTGTACACATCTTAGCCATGTTGTCTCTGGAATTTTTCTCTCATTATTGGCCAGCACACTCCTAAAAATGATAGTATCTAGGAGCTAAATTTCAGAAAACTTCCAAAGTAGAAAGTCTTAAATTGGTTTCTAAAGGTTTTGATGTTCATAGTAGAGGTGTGGTAATCTCATTATCAGGTTTATGGATGTAGCTTAACCAAATTGCTTATGAAAATTTCAGGGATCTGGCATATTTTGATTTGCGGGAAGGAGTTGAGAAGTTCTTGACATAACATTGAAGTGACAGGTTCAGTTTATTGGGAAAGAGAGTACGCTGGAAAGATAAACCTGTTCCTTTCAATGTTAGGATTTTTTTAAATGGGATTGTAATTATAATCATTTGTAAATTTTACTCTAACAGGGGAAAAAAAAAACATTGTTGCTGATGGAACTAGGATGAAAAGGATGAATTGGAAAAGAGAACCAGATATTTCATTATTACTAGTGTCTTCTGCTATTAATAATATACTTATCTTTAAAACAGCTAGACACTGTTAAAGATAGAGTATAGGGCCCCAAATCGGGAAGACACATCTTGAGTTTAAATGAGTCCTCAGGCACTTCATAGATTGTCATTAAGCAAGTCTATGCAAGTCATTACTCAGTTTGCCTCAGTCTCTGCACCTGTAAAATGAGTTGCAGAAGGAAATGGTAACCCATTATAGTATCTTTGCCAAATGGGACCAAAAAAGACCCAGATACAAATGAAAAACAGCTACATAATAACAACTCTTCATTAGGCAGTTGGGTAGAGCAGTGAATAGAGTTCTGTGCCTAGAATCAGGAAAGACTGAGTTCACACCCACATTCAGATATTTATTAGTTATCTGACCCTGTGAAAATCACTTAATTTCTGCCTATTTTAGTTCTCTACCTATAAAATGGAGATAAATATAGCACATACCTCCCCAGGCTATTGTGAGGCTAAAATGAAATATTTGTAAAACTCTTTGAAGATTTAACATACCAAATCAATACTAGCTGTTTTAACAAAGCTTTTCATTACATACACATTTTAGCATATGAGGCCATATGAGGACAGGTCATGTTGAATAGTAGAATCAGAAATACTAGATATTTGATAAAAAAAAAATAGCAACAGCCCAAGGAAGCAGCATCAGGTACATTTCCAATTTCAAAACATGTAACATCACATTTACCTTCCTCAAAAAAAACTTTTCTTCAACTAATGGAAAAAGGCAAAAATCTTCTGATCATTTTTACCACATAGACTTTCTCTCTAGACAGTTGTGTGATTATTCTATAAGCATTGTAGAACTCATAAGAACTACAATAAAATCATGATTTCTGAGCTAGAAAAGCATTTGGAAGTCATCTACCCTAACCAATTTGTCTTTACAGGAAGGAAAAGTATCACAAAGAATTAAATGTCTTGCTCAGGGTAATGAGGAAAGAATCAACATTAGAATGAAAACCCACCAGAAATTTCCAATGACTTTTTCTGTCATTTAACTAATCAATTTATATATTCACTCAACAGTTGCTATGTACCTGATACTACTAAATAAAATGGAGAAAACCAGAAAAGTATAATTTATCTTCAGGTCTTGCTGATACATTTTAGGAAGGATACAAACAAGCTAGCATATATTTTGAGAAAGTGAGAAGGAAAACATCAAAAATGGTGGAATGATTGTCAGGAATATCCCATGTGAAGATAAGTTGAAGAAATGGGGAATATACTTGATGGTTTAAGCTGATGATATTTTTCTTGAAATATCAAGTACTTGAAAAAACTAATATATGGAAGAATTGGATGTCCACCTGTTAGAAATTTTGTAAAATGAATTTCTGTTCTTATAAAAAAAATTTTAGGGGGACTTCCGGCCAAGATGGTGGAGAGGACATGCACATCTATCTAAGCTCCTTCTTGCTCTCAGTATACTTTATTTCATGACAAGGTCTTGGAATTAGGGCTTGACTGAAAAAAAACCACAAATAGATTACCAACAGAAGATATCCTCGAAATCTGCCAGAAAAGGTCTGTTTTTGCTTGCAGGCAGGATGGTTAGATCAGGCTCAGACTGCAGGCAGAGAGAGCGGGGAAGGCAGCTAGAGCACAGCAGACAGCTTACACTCAGCAGACCTGAGTGGGGTGGGGTGTGATCTCAGCCATTTCTGTGGGGAGAACTTTACCACAGTGTGGCTACTTTGCTCTAGCAGCAAGCCCATAGTAGTAGATCAGTAGAGAAGCTACAAAAACAGGAGATAAATTATAACCTCAAAAAGCTAAGGTTTCTGAAGACCTGGCCACACCCACCCAGAGTGACTCAGCAAGCTCTCAGAGTCTCAGAGTACAGATGCAGCATAGCCATTACTGATCTGCTAGTGCCTCATTGCTGCTCCCTGCAGGCTGTAGAGGAAGCTCAGTAATACCATCCAGCCCCCTCCCTCCTCCGCCAAAAAAGCAAATTGTATTTGCTTTTTTTTTGTTTGTTAGTTTGATAGCTTCTATATGGATAGAGAGCAGACTTTAAACCCTGAGGAGACTAAAAACAGACTATCCCTAGATGAATCCCCAAAAGAGGATATGATCTGGTAATCAACATACAAGACTCTCATAGAAGAAATTAAAAAGGCTCTCAGAAGAGAGATAGAAAAAAAAAAATGGGAAAAGGAAAGGGAAGCTTGGCAAGAGAGTCTGGATAAGTCATGCCACTCATTTAAAGATAGAGTGAATAAAGAAATCAAATCCTTGAAAAACAGAATTAGTGAATTGGAAAAAGAAAATAGCTCTCTAAAAAATAAAATTGGCGAAATGGACAAAAATTCCATAGAACAAAACAACTCACTTAAAAACTCAATTGGGCAATTAGAAAAAGAAATTTTTAAAAAGTGAGTGAAGAAAATAATTCATTAAAAATCAGAATGGAGCAAATGGAATTGCATGACTCAAGGAGACACTAAGAAACTAAGAATCAATCAAGCAAAACAAACAAACAAAAAAAGAAACAATGGAAAAAAATGCCCAATACCTACTTGGGAAAACAACAGACCTAGAAAATAGATCTAAGAGAGATCATTTGAGAATTATTGGACTTCCTGAAAAATATGATAAAAAAAAAAAAGACCCTGGACACTATGTTCCAGGAAATAATCAAAGAGAATTGCCCAGAAACAAAGGGTAAAATAGACATTGAAAGAATTCATTGATGACCTACTAAAAGGGACCCTAAAATCAAAACTCCAAGAAATATTGTGGCTAACTGCCAGAACTATCAGACCAAGACAAAAATACTGCAAGCTGCTAGAAAAAAACAATTCAAATATAGAGGAGCCACAATAAGGATTACTCAGGATCTAGCAGCGTCCACATTAAATGATCAAAGGCCCTGGAATCTGATATTCCAAAAGACTAAGGAACTTGGTATGCAACCAAAAATAACTTACCCAGCCAAAATGAGCATTTTTTTTTTGCCAGGGAAGAAGATGGACATTCAATGAAATAGGTGAATTTCATCTATTTCTGATGAAAAAATTGGAACTAAACAAAAAGTTTGATCTACAAATATACGACTCAAGAGAAACATAAAAAGATAAAAAGAAACCTTGGGAACTATATTTCTGTTATTAAGATACATAAATAACACGTATAATTTGTTCTAAAAACTGGAGGTGGAAAGGAAATTATACCAGAAAAAGGGCAAAGTGGGGGTACTATATCTCACAAAGAGGCAAAGGAAACCTATTATATCTGAGAGAAAGAAAAGAGGGAGAAGAGCATAGTATTTATCTTACTGCCATGAGAATTGGCTTAAAAAGAAAAATATTAGACATATTCGACTTACAGAGAAACTTCTCCCACCTCATTGAAAAGTGGGAAGGGAAAAATGAAAAAGGAAGGAGTAAGCTAAGCAGAAGGGAATACAGAAATTGTGAGGAAAAGGGGCAAGAAATAGGAGGAACTCTAAGGTGGGGGGAGGAATCCTAAAGAAGGAGGGCTGTGAGAAGCAAGTGGTGCTCACAAGTTTAATACTGAGGAGGGGGGTAAAGGGGAAAGAAAGGAGAAAAGCACAAGCAGGGGTTAACAAGATGGCAAGTAATACAGAATTAGTAATTTTAACCATAAATGTGAATGGGGTAAACTCCCCCCCATAAAGAGGAAGCAGATAGCAGATGGGATTAAAAGCCAGAATCCTACAATATGCTGTTTATAGGACACACACTTGAAGCAGGGTGATTCATACAGAGGAAAGGTAAAAGATTGGAGCAGAATCTACTATGCTTCAGATGAAGTCAAAAAAGCAGGGGTAGCCATCCTGATCTCAGATCAAGCAAATGCAAAAATTGATCTAATTAAAAGAGATAAGGAAGGGTACTACATCTTGCTAAAGGAAAGCATAGATAATGAAGTAAATATTGAACATATATACACCAAGTGGTGTAGCATCTAAATTCTTAAAAGAGAAATTAAGAGAGCTGCAAGAAAAAATAGACAGCAAAAGTATACTAGTGGGAGATCTCAACCATATACTCTCAAAACTAGATAAATCAAACCAGAAAATAAATAATAAGTCAAAGAGGTAAATAGAATACTAGAAAAGTTAGGTATGATAAATCTTTGAATAAATGGAGACAGAAAAGAGTAATCTTTCTTCTCAAGAGTTCAGGGAACCTGTATAAAAATTGACTATATATTAGGACATAAAAACTTCAAATTCAAATGCAGAAAGGCAGAAATAGTAAATGCATCCTTTTCAGATCATGATGCAATGAAAATTACATTCAATAAAAAGCCAGGGGAAAATAGACCAAAAAATAATTGGAAACTAAATAATCTCATCCTAAAGAATGATTGGGTGAAACAGCAAATCATTGACATAATTAAAAACTTTATGCAAGAAAATGACAATAATGAGACATCATACCAAAATATGTGGGATACAGCCAAAGAGGTAATAAGGGGAAATTTTATATCTCTAGGGCCTACTTGCATAAAATAGAGAGAGAGAAGGTCAATGAATTAGGCTTGCAACTAAAATTGCTAAAAAAGGAACAAATTAAAAACCCCAAGTCAAACACTAAACTTGAAATACTAAAAATAAAAGAAGAGTATAATAAAATTGAAAGTAAAAAAAAAAAAAAAAAAAAAAAACCTATTGAATTAATTAATAAAACTAAGAGGTGGTTCTATGAAAAAAAAAAACAATAAAATAGATAAACCTTTAGTAAATCTGATTTTAAAAAGGAAAGAGGAAAATCAAATTGTTAGTCTTAAAAATGAAAAGGGAAAACTCACCACTAATGAATAGGAAATTAGAACAATAATAAGGAGTTACTTTGCCCAACTTTATACCAATAAATTCGATAACTTAAATGAAATAGAAAAATACCTTCAAAAATATAGGCTTCCCAGATTAATGGAGCAAGAAATAAATTGGTTAAACAGTCCCATCTTAAAAAAAAAGAAAGAGAACAAGCTATTAATCAACTCTCAAAGAAATAAATCCCCAGGACCAGATGGATTTACATGTGAATTCTAACAAATATTTAAAGAAAAATTAACTCCAATGCTATATAAACTATTTGAAAAAATAGGAAATGAAGGACTTCTGCCAAATTCCTTTTATGACACAGACATGGTACTGATACCTAAACCATGTAGGTTGAAAACAGAGAAAGAAAATTATAGACCAATCTCCCTAATGAATATTGATGTTAAAATCTTAAATAAAATATTAGCAAAAAGATTACAGAAAATCATCCCCAGGATAATACACTATGATCAAGTAGGATTTATACCCAGAATGCAGGGCTGGTTCAATATTAGGAAAACTATTAGCATAATTGACTATATCAATAACTAAATTAACAAAAACCATATGATCATCTCAATAGATGCAGAAAAAGCATTTGGTAAAATCCAACATCCATTCCTAATAAAAACACTTGAGAGGAAAGGAATATATGGACTTTTCCTTAAAATAGTCAGGAGCATATATTTAAAATTGTCAGTAAGTATCACATGCAATGGGGAAAAACTGGAACTTTTCCTAGTAAGATCAGGAGTGAAACAATGTTGCGCACTGTCACCATTCTTATTCAATATTGTATTAGAAATGCTAGCCTCGACAATGAGAGTTGAGAAAAAGATTAAAGGAATTGGAGTAGGTAATGAGGAAACCAAATTGTCACTCTTTGCAGATGATATGATGGTATACCTAGAGAACCCCAGAGATTCTACTAAAAAGCTATTAGAAATAATTCATAACTTTAGCAAAGTAGCAGGATACAAAATAAATCCCAATAAGTCCTCAGCATCTTTATACATCACCAACAAAATTCAACAACTAGAGATACAAAGAGAAATTCCATTAAAAATAACTGTCAGCATAAAATATTTGGGACTCTATCTACCAAAGGAAAGTGAGGAATTATATGAGCAAAATTACAAAACACTTTCCACACAAATAAAGTCAGATTTAAATAATTGGAAAAATATTAAGTGCTCTTGGATAGGGTGAGCAAATATTATAAAGATGACAATACTCCCTAAACTAGTCTATTTATTTAGTGCTATACCAATCAGACTCCCAAGATACTATTTTAATGACCTAGAAAAAAAATTCATATGGAAGGACAAAAGGTCAAGAATTTCAAAGGAATTAATGAAAAAAAATCAAATGAAGGTGGCCTAGCTGTACTGATCTAAAACTATTTTATAAAGCAGTGGTCACCAAAACCATTTGGTATTGGCTAAGAAATAGATTAGTTGATCAGTGGAATAGGTTAGGTTCACAGGACAAAATAGTTAATAACTATAGCAATCTAGTGTTTGATGAACCCAAAGATCCCCACTTTTGGTATAAGAATTCACTATCTGACAAAAACTGCTGGGAAAAATGGAAATTAGTATGGCAGAAATGAGGCATGGACCCACACTTAACACAGTACACCAAGACAAGATCAAAATGGGTCCATGATTTAGGCATAAAGAATGAGATTATCAATAAATTAGAGGAACATAGGATAGTTTACCTCTCAGACTTGTGGAGGAAGAAAGAATTTGTGACCAAAGAAGAACTAGGGATCATTTTTGATCTCAAAATGGAAAATTTTTATTATATCAAAATTAAAAGCCTCTGTACATACAAAACTAATGCAAACAAAATTAGAAGGGAAGCAACAAACTAGGAAAATATTTTTAAAGTTAAAGGTTATGATAAAGGCCTTATTTCCAAAATATAGAGAGAACTGACTCTACTTTACAAGAAATCAAGCTATTCTCCAATTGACAAATGGTCAAAGGACATGAACAGACAATTTTCAGATGATGAAATTGAAACTATTTCTACCCATATGAAAGGGTATTCCAAATCACTATTGATAAGAGAAATGCAAATTAAGGCAACTCTGAGATACCACTATATACCTCTAAGATTAATTAAGATGACAGGAAAAAATAATGATGAATGTTGGAGGGGATGTGGGAAAACTGTGACACATGCATTGTTGGTGGAGTTGTGAATGAATTCAACCATTCTGGAGAGCAATTTGAAACTATGCTCAAAAAGTTATCAAGCTGTGCATACCCTCTGATCCAGCAGTGTTACTACTGGGCTTATATTCCAAAGAGATACTAAAGAAGGGAAAGGGACCTATATGTGCCAAAATGTTTGTGACAGCCCTAAAAATGGCTAGAAACTAGAGAATCAGTTGAATGGTTGGGTAAATTATGGTATATGAATGTTATGGAATATTATTGTTCTGTAAGAAATGACCAGCAGGATGAATACAAAGAGGTTGGAAAGACTTACATGAACTGATGCTGAGTGAAATGAGCAGAACCAGGAGATCATTATATACTTTAACAACAATACTGTATGAGGATGTATTCTGATGGAAATGGATATCTTCGACAAAGAGAAGATTTAATTCAATTCCAATTGAGCAATGATAGACCAAATCAGCTACACCTAGAGAAGGAACATTGGGAAATGAATGTGGACTACTTGCATTTTTGTTTTTCTTTCCAGGTTATTTTTACCTTCTGAATCCAATTCTTCTTGTGCAGCAAGAGAACTGCACACATATATTGTATCTAGGATGTGCTATAACATATTTAACATGTATAAGACTGCCTGCCATCTAGGGCAGGAGGTGAAGGGAGGGAAGGGAAAAGTCGAAACAGAAGTGAGTGCAAGGGATAGTGGTGTAAAAAAAAATTACCCATGCATAAGTTCTGTCAATAAAAAGTTATACTAAAAAAAATTCTTTTATATGTCTTTTTTGACTCCCTCCCAATTCAAGCTTTTCCAATTTTAGGATTTCCTGAATTCAATCACATAACCTTAGTTTAAATACATATTATTTGCCAGTCATTAGACAGAGCATAGTTAAAACAAAAACAAAAATGATTCTGCCCTCAATGATCTTATACTCTATCAGTGAAAATAATACACACATATATAAACATAAATATATATATATATGTTTATAGATGTGTCCACATATGTGTATATGTATATATAGATATAGATATATAGATATATGTGCATATAAATATATGTGCATATGATACATGCACATACATACATGGATAAATATGTGATGCACATATGTATACATATATATGTAAAATTTAATATAATTTGGGAGATGATACAGCAAAAGGGTTCAGGAAAGTATTCATTCATAAAGTAGTGCTTTGAAGTGGACTAGAGATTCCAATATGTAGTAGTGAGGGAGGATTTGGGGTCTGCATTATTTTATCTTTAACACTAAATTTTTTTTTTAATTTTTAAAATACCTGCAAAGACAGCTTTCAACAATTACTCTTACAAAATCTTGTGTCCAAATTTTTCTCTCCCTAGACTTGTAAAAAACATTACTCTACACTAGACTTCAAGCAATAAATATGGGTTAAAAATGTACAATTCTTCTAAATATAGTTCCAAAATATGCTGCAATATATCATGCTGCACAAGAAAAATCAGATCAAAAAAGGAAGTATGAGGGAGAAAAACAAACATCAACAATCACAAAGGTAAAAATAGCATGTCGTGATACACATTCAGTCTCCAAAATCTTCTCTCTGGATGCAAATTTCACTTTCTATCACAAGTCTATTGGATTTCTTTGAATTACCTGATCATTGAAAAGAGCCACACCTATCAAAAATGAGCATTTCATAATCTTGTTGTGTTCAGTGTTCTCTTGGTTCTACTCACTTCACATAGTATCAGTTTCTGCAAGTCCTTCCAGGGTTTTCTGAAACCAGCCTGCCCATCCTTTTGTATAGAACATTAATTTCTATTATCTTCATATAACATAATTTATTTCGCTATTCCCCAACTAATGGATAACCACTCAGTTTCTAGCTTCTTGCCACTACAAAAAGGGCGTCTATAAACATTTTTCCATATATGGATCTTTTTCCCTTTTTTATAATCTGTGTGGGATATAGGCCCTGTAGACACACTGCTTGACCAAAGCATGGGCACAAATCTAAAATATATTATGAAGCAAAAGTCATCAAAACCATTTGTTATTTGCTAAGAAACAGAGAGGTAGATAATGAAATAGATTAGATACACATGATAATAATCAAGGCCTATAGCAATCTAGTTTTTGATAAACCCAAACTCTAGCTTCTGAAATAAGAACTCACTATTTAATAAAAATTTCTGGGAAAACTGGAAAATAATATGCCAGAAACTCAGCATAGACCTATATCTCAAAGAATAGATAGTTAATTAAGACACTATTGTCATTTTAATTATATTAGTTCAGCTTACACATGAACACTTGACATTCTTACGATTGTTTAGATCTATATTTGTATGAAAAGTACTTTGTAATTGTGTTCATATACTTCCTGGCTTTGTCCCAAATATTTTGCATCATCTACAGTTATTTGAAATGGAATTTCTCTTTCTATCTTTTGATGCTTAATTTTAAATGCCTATGATTTATGGGGATTATTTTATAATCTGCAACTCTGATAAAGTTTTTAATTGTTTTTAGTAGATTTTTAATTGATTCTCTAGCATTCTTTATGTATATCATCATATTATCAGCAAAGAGTCATAATTTTGTTTCCTTATTACCTACTCTAATTTCTTTAATCTCGTTTTCTTCTCTTATTGCTTAAGTTAACATTTCTAGTTAAAAAGTAATGGTAATACTGGATAACCTTACTTCACTCCTGATCTTACGAGGAAGGCTTCCAGTTTATACTCATTATCCTTATCATGCTTGCTAATGGTATTGGATACTAGTTGTTTTATTTTAAGGAAAACTCCCTTTATTCCTATGCTCTCTAGTGTTTTTAACAGGAATAGGTGTTGTATTTTTTCCAAATACCTTTTCAGCATAAAAGGATATGATTATATGATTTGTTAGTTTGGTCACTAATGTAGTAAATTATGCTAATAGTTCTGTTAATATGAAACCAATCCTATATTCCTGGTATGAATTTTACTTGGTCCAGTGTATCATGCTGATGATAAATTGCTGTAATCTCTTATTAATATTTTATTTAAGATTTTTGCATCAATATTCATCAGGAAAATTGGTTTAACATTTTCTTTTTCAGTTTTGAAGGAGGATCTACCTTCAAGGCATCAAGCCAATCTTTCCAAAAGCCTGGAGTGATGAAATGAAATGAGATCTCTTAGGGACAACAAGGAGGCCAGTTTAGTATTTGTCCCCCAAAGTAGGAAGAAAACCAAGAGCTAATTATTTTATGTTTCACAAGACACAATAGGCAAATGCACATATTATTTTTCTTCCTTGGCTTTATAATTTTTTTGTTATTTCATACTACTGATGAATATTATGCTTCACTGGTCCAATTCAAGTCATTGCTGCCCCCAGAAAAATAATGAACTAGTACTAAGGTTTAAAAAAATTGTAATAATAATAATAATAATAATAAAGTTCCCTCCCCTGAATTTGCTAAACTGGGTTAAATTGCCCCCTAGAGGAACATTATGATCAAAAGCATTTTTTTAGCTGTAGTTTGCTCAAATTTTATCCCTCCAAGGTATTTGTACTTGTGGATATTAAATGGTTTTCTGTCCGGGATATTTTTTTCAACATTTTGTTTGTGTGAGTAGCCTCAGGTTCCTTACTTAGGAAAGAGATTTTGCCTAGATAGGTGCTTCTCCTGTGTAGCATTCTCCTGTCATGCTAATACCTTTCATATTTTGATTTTCTCCTACATTTTCTACCTTACTGTCTATCTCATTGTCTATATTTCTTTGTGTGTATCTCTTCTTCTACTCATCTTTTTTTCTCGATCTTTTTCTCTCTATCTCTGTCTACATCTCTCCTTTTCTCATCTCTCTCTAAAAGATAATTTATTAGTAAATATTTGTATGTATAAACACACCCATAAAAATAAGCTCTTGGTACATGCAAACAAGCTTGCTCAAACAAGCTTCTCTCTCTACATATATATATATATATATATATGTGTGTGTGTGTGTGTGTGTGTGTGTGTGTGTGTGTGTGTTTATGCCATATAATGTATATGTAATATATATTCTTGTAATTATATCTATTATCTAGCTATATAATATGTGAGGGAAAGAGACAGACAGAGAGAAAAAGGAACAGAGAGAGCAAAAGAGACAGAGTCAGACAGACAAAAACTCTGAAGTTGCTTTTCAATATCTTGTTGCTATTATTTGTCTTGTTGTTATTGTTGTTTGTTTGTTTGTTTGTTTGCTTTTCTTTTCTTTCCTGAATTAGATGGATTGCCTCCTTTTGAGCCTTTCAAACACTAGAGCACATAGGCTGTCTAGACAATGCAAAAGGGAGGGGGTGGAAACAGTGAGACAATCTCTCTCTCCCCCTCTTTTTTTTGGGTAAAGAAACTAATTTTTAGTAAGAAAAACTAAGGTGGTGATCTATAGTCTGCCCAGTATGGTCTGAGACACCAAGATACACAGATAAGTTATTTAAAGTTCTCTTTGATTCATGTATGACTTAAAATAATCAAATTATGGCACAAATGAATTGACAATTCTGTGACTCAAGCATAGTCAGGCAAATTAGTCAATTAGCTGGTGATTTTTCTGGTTCTCTGCTTTGAGATTGATCAGTTAGATATATTTTCTTTTCTTTTTTTTTTTAAAGGAGTTTTTTTTTGTTTGTTTGTTTGTTTTTTAACATAGGAATAGATAGTTTGCAGCATTCATCATTGCAAAATCTTGTGTTCTCATTTTTTTGTCCCTTCTCTCTACCCCCTCCCCTACATGACAAGCAATCTAAAATATATATTAAACATGTGTACTTCTTTTATACATATTTCCACAAATATGCTGCACACAAGGAAAAAAAAAAACACAGCAAAAAGGAAAAAAATGAGATAGAAAACAAAATACATGCAAACAACAAAAAAGTGAAAATACTATGATGTGATACCCACTCAGTCCCCACAGTCCTCTCTTTGGGGGCAGATTGCTCTCTTCATCACAAGATCATTGGACATGGCCTGAATCACCTCACTGTTGAAAAGAGCCATGTCCATCAGAATTGATCATTATAAAATCTTTTTATTGCTGTGTATAATGTTTTCTTGGTTCTACTCATTTCACTTAGCATTAGTTTCTTTAAGTCTGTTCAGACCTTTCTGAAGTCATCCTTCTGATTGTTTCTTATGCAAAAATAATATTCCATTGCATTCATATACCATAACTTATTTAGGCATTTTCCAGTTGATGGGCATCCACTCAATTTCTAGTTTCTTGCTCATAAAAAGGACTGCTACAAATATTTTTGCATATGTGGGCCCTTTTCTCTTTTTTATGATCTCATTGGGAGCCTAATAGAGAGACTACTAGATCAAAGAGTATGCACAGTGTAATAACTTTTCCATCACTCTCCTGAATGGTTGAATTAGTTCACAGCTCCACCAACAATGTATTAGTGACCCAATTTTCCCACATTTCCTCCAACACTCATGATTATCTTTTTGTGTCATCTTAGCCAATATGAGAGGTGTGTAGTAGTACCTCAGTTATCTTAATTTGCATTTCTCTAATCAATATTAATTTAGAGCATTTTTCCATATGACTAAAAATTATTTTAATTTCTTCAACTGGAAATTGAATATAATCAAAATTAACAATTTTACATTCCATAATGTCCTCTAGTTCTTCTTTGACAACAAATTCCTTCGTTCCTCACAGATCTGAGAGACTTATACTTTGTTCTTTTATTTTGCTTTTAGTATCACTCTTTATGTCTAAACTGTGAATTCATTTCCATCTTATCTTGGGACATGGTGTTAGGTGTGGATTAATACCTACTTTCTGCCATGCTAATTTCCAATTTTTCCAGGTTTTTTTTGTCAAATAATGAGTTCTTATCCCAGAAACTAGGGTCTTTGGGAAGCACCAGATTACTATTATCATTGACTATTATGTCTTGAGAATCTAACCTATTGAACTGATTGACTACTCAATTTCTTAGGCAGTATCAAGTGGTTTTGATTACTGCTGCTTTATAGTTTTAGGTCTGGTACAGCTACACCACTTTCATTTATATTTTTGCATAAATTACCTTCAAATTCTTGACCTTTTGTTCTTCCAAATGAACTATTTTTTTTTAGCTCTGTAAAATAATTTATTGGGAGTTTGATTGGTATGTATAAGTAGATTAATTTAAGTAGAATTGTTATTTTTACTATATTAATTTCCCATGAACACTTGATATTCTTCCAATTGATTAAATATAACTTCATTTGCATAGAAAGTCTTTTGTAATTTTGCTCATTTGTTTTGGCAGGGAGACTCCCATTTTATATTATTTTCAGCAATGTTAAATAGGATTCCTCTTTCTATCTCTTGCAGTTTAACTTTGTTGATAACATGTAGAAATACTCATGATTTATGTGAATTAATTTTGTATTCTGCAAGTCTGATAAAGTTGTAGATTGTTTCTAGTAGTTTTTTTTTTTTTTTAGTTCTAAGTATACTATCTACAAAGAGTGATTATTTGGTTTCCTCATTACATACTCTAATTTCTTTCATTTCTTTTCCTTCTCTTTTTTGCTGTTAACATTTCTAATATAATATTGTGGGCAACCTTGTTTCATTCCTGTTATTGGGAATGGTTCCAGTTTATCCCTATTACATATGATGTTTTTTATGGCTTTTGATAAATGTATTTGACAAAAAATAACACCCATTCCTATTACAAACACTAGAAAACATAGAAATAAATGAGCTTTTCCTTAAAAAATCATCACCAAGCATCAGGTTACCCCAAAAACCAATTCTCTGTGAAGTTATTGGCTTAAAAAGAATTCTCTTAACTGGAAGTTCTCCATCATCAGATTGGCTCATAACTTGATTTATCTCATGAACTCTGTTTGCTGATATGTTTATGCAAAGGCAAAGATAAAGTGAAACTCACACTTCCTGATATAAGGTTGGGAAAATGATCTCCTTCTGAAAGATAACATATAAACAGGTACACATACACACAAAATAATGTGATCTCAGAATGCCTCAATACCTGATTGAGTCAATCAAAAAGATTTAAACTAGACATGAACCTTTCCTTAATCATTAAAAAGACTATAGGGTTTTAATTATCATATTAAAGGACATGACATCACAAAGGAAACATCTTATAATTAGCTAAAAGAATAATCCATATTTCCCATTATTTCCAGATAGTTCTCTAAGGCTCGAAGTCATAGACAGTTGCTTATGTGCATTGGCAAAAGTGGTTTCTTGCATTTTCTAAAACCATTTTAAAATCAAAACAAAATAAAAAATACTCCCTTGGAAAAACAGGAACAATAATAACAGGATTAATAATTGTAATTCAGGTTTAAAACTTTAGTATAGGAATGACCCTTGATTAGTGAATGCTATAGGAGTTCCTATTGTGTGAAACACCCTTTTCTACTTTTAAGGATAAAAGGATAATTATGTTCTAAAACAGATTCCCTTGAGTTAAAGTCATAATAATGTATCAGTAAGAAAATAAATAGCATTTTAATGGATCTGACCATTTTCTTTAGTCATTTTCATGTTTAAATTCAAACAGATTCTATTGAGAAGACAAATACTTCATTTTAAAGGAACTATGGCAATATCTGAATCATAAAATGTAGATAATATCCTTTTTCAGAACTTCTATATCCCCATAAGAAAAGAAAAGAAAGCAGCTTTTCTTTGGCAGTATCTCCTTGCCATATGCTTCAGTCTTGGCACATGATGAAACTGGAATAAAGTTATTAAGCCAAGTTTCTTCTTCCTTTTAAAAATGTTATGAGATCGAAAGAGAGAAGGCAATCACTTCCTAAAGGAACTTCAGAAATAGTGCAACTACAGCATTAATCAATGTTTCCAGCTGTCTGGTTGTGACACCAATCATCAAATAAAAAGTCTTTACCATGAAAGATACTTAAGGGAAAAATAGACACACACACACACACACACACACACACACACACACACGCAGAAACAGAGACAGAGATCCAGAGACAGAGATAGATGGGGAGACTGGGGGGGAAGAGGGAGGGAAAGAGAGAAAGAAGGAGAGAGGGAGGAAGAGAGGAAGAGACAGAGAGGCAGAGAGACAGAGGGAGGGAAGGAGAGAGAACATGAACTTGAAGCCCAATACTCTTGTTTTGAATTCATGAAATCATAATGGATTGTCCTATACTCTGTCCTTAATTTCTCTTTACCTAACAATCTTTTCACCATACACCTTTGTTACACAGTATTTAGGGGCATATATATCTAGAGGCACAGCCAGTAAGATCTCCAATTCAATTCAATAAACATTAATTAAGCACCTACTGTTTGGAAGAACTCAAACATCAAAATCCCCTGCCCTTTAGAACTTACATTCTGCTTTTAACATAACTTTTACTTTTTTCAGCACTGTAACCTTCTATACTTTCAATTCATATACTTTTTCACTCATTCTAAATTCATTGTTCTCATTGTGACCTCTGACTATTTGACCTTATCCAGTTCTCCTGACACATCTCAAGTGATTTGATTCGATATATTCTAGTACTCAGACTTGATGCCACCATGTGCCACTATAAAAACCACTGACAATTAATAAATGAATCAGCCTTTGCTCATAGAATCAAAAGTATTAGTCAGAAGGCAAGAAATCATCATTTCTAATCATTTCTTTGACAGATTTTTTTTTAAGAGAGGCAGATAGGTTAGGTAATTTATACAGGGACACATAGCCAGTATATTGAAGTAGAATTCAAACCTAGGTCTTCCTGATGACCAGTCTAGCACTCCTTCCACTACTTCACAATTTATTGCTCTCACTCATTGCTCAAAACTTCTCAGCATTATCAGCTAATTCTCTCCTTCATATATCTCCTTTCTCATTTTTTTGGCTGAGGACATTTTTTCTATCTGTGTCCTGGATTCTATCCCTTCCTTTAAAAAAAAATTAACCTTAATCTATTAATCATTCCTTTCTTTTTTCCTGATACTTAATGGTTTTTATTATTATAACTTTTTTATTGACAGAACATATGCCTGGGTAATTTTTTACAACATTATCCCTTGCACTCATTTCTGTACCAACTTTTCCTTTCCCTTCCTCCACCTCTTCCCCTAGAGGACAGGCAGTCTTATACATGTTAAATATGTTACAATTGTTAAATAGATACAATATATATGTGCAGAACCACACAGTTCTCTTGTTGCACATGAAGAATTGGATTCAGAAGATAAAAATAACCTGGGAAGAGAAACAAAAAATGCAAAGAGATCACATTCATTTCCCATTTTTCCTTCTCTGAGTATAGCTGATTCTGCCCATCACTGATCAATTGGAACTGAATTAGATCTTCTCTTTGTTGAAGATATCCACTTCTATCAGAATGCATCCTCATACAGTATTGTTGTTGAAGTATATAATGATCTCCTGATTCTGCTCATTTCACTCAGCATCAGTTCATATAAGTTTTTCCAACCCTCTCTGTATTCATCTTGCTGATCATTTTTTACAGAACAATAATATTCCATAACATCCATATGCCACAATTTATAAACCCATTCTCCAATTGATTCTCCAGTTTCTAGACACTTTTTAGGGCTGCCACAAACATTTTGGCATATACAGGTCCCTTTCCCTTCTTTAGTATTTCTTTGGGGTATAATCCCAGTAGAAACACTGCTGGCTCAGAGGGTATGCACAATTTGATAACTTTTTGAGCATAGTTCCAAATTGCTTTCCAGAATGGTTGGATTCATTCACAACTCCACCAACAATGCATCAGTGTCCCAGTTTTCCCGCATCCCCTCCAACATTCATCATTATTTTTTTCCTGTCATCTTAACCAATCTTAGAGGTATGTAGTGGTATCTCAGAGTTGTCTTAATTTGCATTTTTTATCGATAATAATTAAAAATAGTTTCAATTTCATCATCTGAAAATTGTCTGTTCATAGCCTTTAACCATTTATCAATTGGAGAATGGCTTGATTTCTTATAGAGTCAGTTTTGACTCTATATATTTTGGAAATGAGGCCTTTATCAGAAACTTTAACTGTAAAAATGTTTTCCCAGTTTGTTGCTTCCCTTCTAATTTTGTTTGCATTAGTTTTGTTTGTACAAAAGCTTTTTAATTTGATATAATCAAAATTTTCTATTTTGTGATCAATAATGATCTCTAGTTCTTCTTTGGTCACAAATTCCTTCCTCCTCCATAAGTCTGAGAGGTAACCTATCCTATGTTCCTCTAATTTATTTATAATCTCATCCTTTATGCCTAACTCATGGACTCATTTTGATCTTATCTTGGTGTATTCATTTTTTCTTTCTAATAAGAACAATTTCATATTTTTTACAAAGTGTAGAAAAAGAAGAAGAAAAATATTTCCCTAATTTTACATGTAAGACAATTGATAGGGGCAGCTAGGTGGTGCAATGAGGAGAGCACTATCCTTGAAGTCACAAGTCCCTAACTTCAAATCTGGTCTCAGACAATTAACACTTCCTGGCTGTGTGACCCTGGGCAAGCCACTTAACCCCCATTGCCTCACCAAAGGAAAAAAAAAAAAAGAAAGAAAGAAAGAAATACTAGCAGGAAAGTGACTTGCTTATGGTCATACAATTAGCAAATAGACATGGAATAAACACTTGGATCTCTGACTTCAAATCTGGTTTTATTATTTTTATCACATTTTGTTATTTATCCATTGTACCATTGTATCTCACCAACATAAATCTCTATTTATGGGATTTTTCCCAGATGTCTACAAAGGCATTCAAATTTCCCCAAATACTAAAAATGCATTTCCTGCCCCTTTATCTAGCAACTGTCTTATTTTTACTTTCCCTTCTATCACCAAATTTCTTTTAAAAGAAGTTTTATCTTTACTTTCATACACCCACAGTCTGTTCAAACACTTGCAAAATGAATTTCATTTCCTACTAGTCATTTTTTCCTTTCCTTTTCTTTCCTTTCCTTTCCTTTCCTTTCCTTTCCTTTCCTTTCCTTTCCTTTCTTTCCTTTCCTTCCTTCCTTTCCTTCCCTTCCCTTCCTTTCCTTTCCTTTCTTCCTTTCCTTTCCTTTCTTTCCTTTCCTTCCTTCCTTTCCTTTCCTTTCCTTTCTTTCCTTTCCTTCCTTCCTTTCCTTCCCTTCCTTCCTTCCTTTCCTTCCCTTCCTTCCTTTCCTTCCTTTCCTTCCTTCCTTTCCTTCCCTTCCTTTCCTTTCCTTTCCTTTCCTTTCCTTTCCTTTCCTTTCCTTTCTTTCCTTTCCTTTCCTTTCCTTCCTTCCTTTCCTTTCCTTCCTTCCTTTCCTTTCTTCCTTTCCTTTCCTTTCCTTCCTTCCTTTCCTTCCTTCCTTTCCTTTCCTTCCTTCCTTTCCTTTCCTTTCCTTTCCTTCCTTTCCTTTCCTTTCCTTTCCTTTCCTTTCCTTCCTTTCCTTCCTTTCCTTCCCTTCCTTTCCTTTCCTTTCCTTCCCTTCCCTTCCTTTCCTTCCCTTCCCTTTCCTTCCTTCCTTTCCTTTCCTTCCCTTCCTTTCCTTTCCTTCCCTTCCTTTCCTTTCCTTCCTTTCTTTTCCTTTCCCCTTCCCTTTCTTTCCTTTCCCCTTTCCTTTCTTTCCTTCCTTCTTTTTTTTTTTTTTTTGGATGAAGGGATTCTGATGACCTGTTTGCCAAATGATGCCAAATGAAGAGATACTTTTTTTTTTCATTTCTCATCCGATGGACCTTTGTGCAACTATATATATATAGTTAACTGTGAATATTCCATCATTTTATATACTCTCCTTACTTTGATTTAGATATCCCCTTTGCATTTTTACCATACTCTTTATCCACTGACTCCTTCAATAATCTTCACCACTTATTCATATATACTTTGTGACTTGAACTAACCATCTGATTTCTCAGTGATAGAAACAAGTCTCCAAGATTGTAAATTATAAAGAAGGTGCCAATCTGCTTTTTTCTCTATTCAATTGAAATCACAGAGCCAATCCCTATTCAGATCTTCTCCATGATTCCTTTTTGTCCTCTCTTTTCCTCTGGCAGTATTATTGACCTCCAAGACTTCAATGATCTCTATGCCAGCGACTAACACATCTGTTTCTCTGATCTAACTTTAGACCATTTGGCCCTACATCAAAAGGCAGTAAAATACCCTCTTAAGGAAGAGAATGAGATGCCAGGAACTGGAGTAAAGGGAAAGGAAGAGGAGCTCACACCCCTAGGGAATGGTATGAAAGGTTCCTATTTAAACTTCTGTGATAAAATTCTTTCTATTCTCCTCCTACCTCTGTGGTACTTTCTCCTCAGTATCCTTTGCTGAATCATTATCAAATCTTGCATATAAAGCATGATCACAGAAATTTCCCACTGAATGCAGTAACTTAACAGTTACTAATTGTTCTTATCATTTTTTTCCTTCAAAACCTGATTTTCCTTTTGACTCCATTATTTCTAATATTTGCATGTTCAAAATAGTGTTATCATTGTCTTTTTTTCTCTCATGACTCTTGTTTAACCAGTTACTAAAGCCTTCATCATGAATCATTTTTCTTTTCTGTCACATGAGCTAATCTGTGAAGGGGTACTTAGAACTGTTTTAATTTCATTTTCTCTAATAGGGATTTAGAATTTTTTTTCATTGACTATTAAGAACTTTGATTTCTTCTTCTGAATCTTTTCCTAGAGATTTTTACATGACTATTGTATTTTGTTAAAATTATATATTGATATTATCATATTTTATCAGTTTGTTCATATGTTTCACCATTTATTAATTGGAAATGGTTCTTATTTTAACATTTTGACTCAGGTCCTCATACATTTGAAAAATGAGATCTTTATCAAAAAAAAAAATTGTAATCCCCACCCCACAGATGCCCCAGTTTTCTGTTTCCCTTCTAATTTGACTGTAATGGTTTTATTTCTACAAAATCTTTTTAATTTCATGTAACTAAAATAATCCATCTTACTTTGTTTGATCCTCTTTCTTATTTTATCATAAGTCCTCCTTAATCCATAGATCTGATAGATAAGTGTTCATTGTTCCCTGAATTTTTTTTAATACTACTCTCTATGTCAAAATTATTTATCCATTTTAACTTTATTTTGGTATATATTGTGCATTTTGGTCTGTGTCTAATTTGTGCCAAACTGCTTTTTCAGTTTTCCTATTCAATTTTTGTGTAACGGTGAGTTGTTGTGCCAAAAGTTTGGATCATTGTGTTTATAAAACACTGGATTACTGTAGTCATTTACTACATTGTGTTCCTTAACCACTGAACTGATCCACCATCCTATTAATTAGTCAATAAAAGATTGTTTTATGATTACCATTTTGTAATATACTTGGAAACTTGGGACTGCTAAACTATATTCCTTCAAAAAATGTAATTGATTCACTTTATATTTTTGATTTTTAAAATTTTTCCAGATAACTTTTGTCATTTTTTTTCCAGGCCAATAATGATAAATTTTTGTTATTTGATTCACATAGCATTAAATAATTATTAAAATTGTTACTTGGGACATTTAGGTGGCATAGTAGAAACAGATTAGTGCCTTGGAGTTGGGAGGACCTGAGTTTAAATATGCCCTTAGACACTTGACACTTAGTAGCTGATTATCCTGAGCAAATCATTTAATCCTGATTGTTTGGGGAGAAGTGGGGGAGAGGGGAGTTGTTACTTTTGCTATATTGACTTGTTCTAATCATGAGCAATTCATATTTTTTCAATTGTGGGAAAATTGTTTTAGAATTATGTTTGCATATTTCTCGTGTGTGTCGGTAACTCTGATTACAAGTATTACATATTATCTAAAGAAATGTTTATTGAAATTTCCTTTTTTATCTCATTCTGCTGGGTTTTGATAGTAATGAACAAGAATGCTGATGATTTGTGTGGGTTTTTTATATCCCACAAACTTGATAATGTAGTTAATTATTTCAAATATTTTAAATTGATTATCTGAGGACTTCTAAGTATATCCTCATATCATCTGTAAAGTGATAGCTTTGTTTCTCATTCCTATTCTAATTTTTTCAATTTCTTTTCCGTATCTTATTGATATAACTAGCATGTTTAGAAGAACATTGAATAATTGTGGTTATAGTGAAGATCCTTACTTAACCCTTAAGCTTATTGGGAGGGCTTCTTGTTTATCCCCATTATAGATGTTTACTCTTGGTTTTAGATAAATAAAACTTAACATTTTAAGAAATACTTAATTTATTACTATACTTCCTAGAGATTTTTACATAAGATTATTGTATTTTGTTAAAATTATCTATTGATATAATCATATATTTGTTGTTTTTATTATTGTCATCAATTATGCTTATTATTTTCCTGACACTCAATACATTCTCCATTCCTGCTGCAAATCCCACCTGTTCATATTTTATATTTATGATACATTCATATATCACACTTTCATACACATTTTTCTTTATGAAGTCAAATAGCTTAGTTATTTGAAACATTCATTTGAGTTATTGGCTTTAACTCTCTTGAGCTTCCTTTCTCTATTTGTAAAAGGGCAGCAGGGTCATTATGGTCTCTTTCAGGTCTTAGATGTCATGACATAACAAAACTTTAGTTTGAAAAATATGCATCTTATAGTGGTAATTTACACTTTTGTAAAAGCAGCTTTTTGGTGTTTAGATTTATTTAGAAAATTTTCCCCAATTTAATCGCAATACATTGTGCAGTTTTCTAACTTCCACTTTTCTGTTGGTGTGATGGTTGAATGCAAATTATTTTCCTAGAAATAAAATGATGGCATTTTAATTTTGATTTCAACACATATGTGGTTTTTATTTTTAAATAACAACCATGTTATCTAATTGTTTTGTAAAGGAAAAAGACAACATGTAGGTATAGATCTGAAGCAGCATGTGTGAAAAACATCTGAAAAAATTAAGGTTTCTGGACAGATGTTATAAGAGTCTTGCGGTAAAAGCTATCAACATTAAAATCCCAATTCTAATTTACTTTACATCAGGCATTTAAATTTATTATCCTTAAGCCATATGTTCCAATTGAAGCTTACTTCTTTGTTCATGAATCAGTTGACAATGAACAGTTAAGTTCCACCAGTTCTGAAAGGTGAAGTTGGGTAAGCTTAGATAATAGGAGAATAGCTGTAACTTCTAATCCAACTGAAGAAAAAACAAGCATACCATATGTTATAAACTGGTAAAATGGCTTTTTTAAAAAGTTACATTTTCTCCATGTTTCCATTAAAACCCTATTTTCAGAGGCTTATAGTTTGGCTGTAAAAATCATTATAAACTAAAACTTAACATCTACTAAAGAGATTTAACTTTACTGGATCTTTTGAGAGAGAGAGAAGAGAGAGAGAAGAGAGAGACAGAGAGAGAGAGAGAGAGAGAGAGAGAGAGAGAGAGAGAGAGAAACAGAGAGAGAGACAGAGACAGAGAGAGAGACAGAGAGAGAAGAGAGAGAGAGAAGTAAGAAAGGAAAATAATTAAATGGTTTCACATGGTTTGGAGGCCTTTATACCTTAGCAACACATTTCGATTCTAATTGTCTTTAGATGAAATTCTTTATGCTACATGGACTATTGGTTATGGCTCATTTCAATGCCATAATGAACTATTCTGACATAACATTCATGATCTCAAAGAGATTTTCACAATATCGATTGCAAAGAATTGTTATATCAGCAAAGGAAGAAACTGGGTCACTGGGAAGTGCATAACTTTTTCAAAGTGTTCAGAAAATGTTTAGAACACTTTCTAGATCCTTGGTCTCCTACTCTAGCAAGCTACCTAAAAAGTATTTGTAGATTCCAATTTTATATTTGAAAGCACTTGAATTTCAATGATTATTTACAGGCAGGGTACCTAGAAATAGAGGCTCTCTTTGTGGAATCATTCAGATACACTACAGGTTTAAAGCTGAATAATTAGGTTATAAATGGTTGCTTTGCCCACTTTAATATCAACTTCCAAATTTTGACTCTAATTTTCTTCTGTCACACAGTGCCTCATTGAAAAAGATTCTTTCTTTGATTCAAGTGCTAAGGCTTCACTGGGGAATAGCTAGACAGAGTAATTTAGTTAATAAAAGAATTATGAAGATGTGTATTATATTGCCAAATTGAGAAGTACTTTTGAGGGAATCATTTTGGTTTATTGTTCAGTAGGGACAAAGGTAAAGGTGGTTTCCAATTTCTTGCTACCAGATAAAAGTGAGTCTATGAATATTTTTGGAACATACAGGGTACAGGGAGCATTGATTAGTGTGTGCTTTGTGTACAGAGGCATTCAAAATCCATTCCATCCCAGCCACAACCTAGCATTCCAGATTGACACATTACTCCTTTTCATGGATTCTGTGGTACAGACAAATGGCTCACTGGAGTTTCCTCATGCAAAACACTGTTTTCTCCTATCATCATGGCTTTGTACTATCTCTTGTTGCTATGGCTTTGATCAAGCCAGGGATGCTCTCTTTTCCTTTGACACTTAAAATCATGAATTTCTTTTGAAGGTCAGTTCAAGTTTCGTCTTCTACTTGATGCTTCAGCTGCTCAAAAATTGATTTTTTAAAATGCATTTGCAAATGCTTTTGTGGTACCTCCAAAGAGGTCATTTCTCTAACTTTTAGTTATATCTAGTCTAAGTACTCACAGGATAACTGACTACAGTTTTTTTCAAGATCATAGGTGACTCAAAGGGACCAAATTTATTTAATCATTCTATGGAGAAACAAAAGATAATGATTATGCTTCTTTTTGAATATCAGCTAGAAATCTCAATTATTTTTAGTAGAGGTATTTAATAAGTTCATATAATCAAAAATGTTAGTACAAATAGTCCTTCTAAAACTCCAAAACATACATCTTCATAAAGATACATTTGATCCATGAAAAGAATGGTCATAAAATAATAGTACAATGGCAATGAGGTTTACATTTAGGAAATATATGCAGCAGTGGGTATATGTCAGTAAAAATCCTTTCTTGAATCCAAAACTAATATTCTTCCCTAGTGAAGAAATTGTGCTAATTTGAAGGTAGTTTTTCCTTCTGGCAGCTACTTTTCAATATCTAACTTTGTTTACATTTCTCTGTGATTGTTCTAGGTATAGTTTTCTCTATTCATTGAAGAATGTGCATCTTTTGATAGCATAACCATTGTGAGGAGGAGGCAACCTCCTTTTCAGAGGCGTGACCAAAACTTTTATCCTCTTTATTGGAACTATTGTTCAAGTAGACTGTTTCGCCACTTGACTGAACTCACAATTGGACTAATTACTGTAATAGACACTATGGAGCTACTCTTCTAACATCTAATTAAACTGAAATATTGGGAGTAGTTTTTTTTTTTTTTTTTTTCCCCTAGTAACAGTTCTTGAGTTCCCAGGGGAATATACTCTCCTCCCATGATTACCAATTAATATCAATTTATCAATCAGGCTTAATTAACATTTACACAAGGAAATTTTACTAATGTAAAATACAATGTGCTCCAAAAAAAACTTTGAAAAAAATCACATTCTCCCAGCAGAAATGAATGTGGCATTGTAACAACTAGAGAAAATTGGATTCAAGCTTGGAGAGCACATAAGGCATAAGAATAACAGTTTGAGAAAGGTTTTTTTTTTTTTTAATTTTTAACTTTTTTTCTGTTTGTTTTTAATTCTTAAGTTGTTCCCCTTAGGTGAGTTGTAGCTTTCTGTTAATCTTCTTTTGGAGTTTTGAATGTATATTCATTATTACTTCTCATCTCCCTTTGACTTCTATAATATTTAAGTAACTGCTGCTGTTTCAAATATAATGCTAAAATACCCGTGAAGAAGTCCAAACCCATCTTCCTCTGAAATTGAAGAAGTCCTCCTCTATCCAAGAACTGGGAAATTATGGGAAATAAGACTAAGGTTAGCACACCCTTTCCCTTTTCTTATCCCTCCAGCCACACAAGCCTTAATATTTTTTTTTCTTTCCTAAGGCCATACTCAGTAAAATCACAGATTTCAACCTAGCTTCTTTGTTTTATCCCACTGACCAAATATATTAAACAAGTATATCAGGCTTGCTGTCACACTTCCAGAATGCTAATGAAGAAACAATTTACTTTGATGTAAATCTGCAACTACTTCAAAACTTACTTTTTTAATATTAAAACTTTTTTTTTATTTTCAAAACATATGCATATGTAATTTTCAACATTCACCTTTGCAAAACCTTGGGTTCCAAATATTTTTCCTTTCCTTCCTCCACCCCTCCCCTAAATGGCAAGTAATCCAATATGCTAAACATGTGCAATTCTTCTATACATATTTCCAAAATTATCATGGTGTGCAAAAGAACTCAGATCAAAAAGGAAAAAAAAATTAAAAGAAAACAAATGCAAATGAACAACAATAAAAAGGTGAAAATACTAAGTTGTGATCCACATTCAGTCCCCACAGTCCTCTCTCTGAGTGCAAATGGCTCTCTCCATCACAAGACCATTGGAACTGGCCTGAATCACCTCATTGTTGAAAAGTCATGGAACAGAATTAATCATCATATAATCTTGTTGCCGTGTATACTGATCTCCTGGTTCTACACATTTCACTTAGCATCAGTCCATGTTAAGTCTCTCTAAATCTCTCTGAAATCATCCTGCTGATCCTTTCTTATAGAACAATAATATTCCATAACATTCATAAACCATAACTTATTCAGCCATTCTGCAACTGATGGGCATCCACTCAGTTTCCAGTTTCTTGCCACTACAAAAAGGGTTGCCCCAAACATTTTTGTAGCATAAATACTTTTTTCCTTTTAAATGATCTCTTTGGGATACAAGCCCAGTAGAAACACTGCTAGATCAAAGAATATGCACAATTTGATAGCCCTTTGCACATAGTTCTACATTGCTCTCCAGAATGGTTGTTCAGTTCACAATTCCATCAACAATGTATGTGTCCCAGTTTTACCACATCCCCTCCAACATTCATCATTATTTTTTCCTGCCATCTTAGCCAATCTATGGTGGGTAATAGTACCTCAGAGTTGTCTTAATTTGCATTTCTCTGATCAATAATGATTTTACCTTGAAACTTAGTGAATTAAGAGGTTAAGCGAATTGTTTAGAATCATACAGGGAGTGTTCATCAAAAATAGCACTCGAACCCAAGCATTTCTGATTCTTTTGTGAAGCAACTAAGGTTAAGTGTCTTGCCCAGGGTCACACAGAAAGGGTGAAGTATCTGAGACCAGATTTGAACTGAAGTCTTCCTAACTCCAGGGCCAATTCTCTATCCATTATACCATCTAGCTGTCCCCAGAGCATTACTTTTCACCCCCTGAGGCAATTGGGGTTAAATGACTTTCCCAGGGTCACACAGCCAGGAAGAGGTAAGTGTCTGAGATCAGATTTGAACTCAGGTCCTCCTGTCTTCAAGGCTGGTAATTTATCCATAGCACCACCTAGCTGCCCCTAGAGCATTAATCTTAATTCCTAACCAAGCACTACAAATGATTTCTGGTATTCAAAGTACCTTGATTTCAAATTGTATGAGGTTTTCAATGCTGTTTCCCTTCTATGACCCACTATTGTTCCCATTCAGGACTATAACCTAAAACTTCTAAAGTTACTAGAAACATAGGTATTAATGTTTATACCAAACAAATATATATATATATATATAATCAAGAAACAGTATTAAAACAATAAAACAAAGAGAGAAAAAAAAGTCAATAGAAAATAATTTCAGCCTACTCCCCAGTGGTTAGTGTCTCCCCCATTGCTCAGTTAGTATTTTATGTTTCAAGTTACTCAAAGAGTGAGACTCAAATAGGAAGGACATCAATTTGATTTCTCCTTTTTGTTGTAGGAAGAGGTTGTTTGTAGTATTGCTTCTCTCTCTGACCATTGGTTCAGCCAATAATGAGTCCACCTACATTTCTCCTTATTGATGACTTCATTTTATTTTCCTCTAATATAGATTCACCTGAAGCACTGTTTCCACTAACT
This sequence comes from Antechinus flavipes, assembly GCF_016432865.1. Classification (NCBI taxonomy): domain Eukaryota; kingdom Metazoa; phylum Chordata; class Mammalia; order Dasyuromorphia; family Dasyuridae; genus Antechinus; species Antechinus flavipes. Next base: position 293,101,402 of record NC_067400.1, on the reverse strand, counting down.
TTAAAGCTGATGTTTCTGTTACCTTTGGTTTGTTTTGCCCCCCTCTGCAGTCATAATCTGGGAGATACCACTTTTACTGTTCCAGTATTTTAAGTAATCTGCTTACCTAAATGACAGTAGAAGTACAGGCACCTGATCTCCTGGGAAAATGAGAGATGTGAAGAAAAAGATTGGCTATGCTCTTTTTTTTCATAGATTTGCTTCTTGACAAGGCTTTGGGGTTAAGAATAGAATAGAAACTCCCAATCATCTGGCTAGAGAATAGAAGAGTCTGTAATCAATTGAAAAATTTGGAGAAAACAAAGTTTGGTTTATTACAATAGCCTAATTTATTAAATAGTAGTTTGAGGCTGATTTCCTCAAGGCTATCAATCTTTCTCAAATTGGGGTTTTAAAAAATGCCAAGAGATTACCTAAAGTACTCAAAATTATATATATATATATATATATATGTGTGTGTGTGTGTGTGTGTGTGTGTGTGTGTGTGTGTGTGTGTATACATATATAATGGTTCTTTAATAAACCACAAAACACCCTGTGAATTTCTTCACTTATTTAGATGTGCAGCACAACAATGGAAAATATATAATTCTAATAAATGTGGGAAAAGTGAGAAAAGTTCATATGTTGACTTTTCAAGAAATGACAGAAAAAGCAAAAAAATGGATTCCATGGGTTAGTTACAAGAAAAGAATCCTTCCTTCTCTATCTCTAAATTTGTAAGATTTCCTTCTTTTCATCCTATTTTACTTTTCCTAACTTTCTATCTCAAAGGATTGATGAATCATTGATTTGAAGATACAAGTAGCATAATAGATTATTAAGCCTAATTTCCACATTTTGCAAATGAGGGAACTAATATGGAGCGAGGTTAAGTGATTCCCCTAGTCATGTAGTTTGTAATTTTCTGAAGTAAGATTTCAACTAAGGTCTTCCAAATTTCATTTCATTAACCATTATTACTATGGAGTAACCCAGTTAGTTTCAGTCTGGAAAGCATAAAAATCTGAATGAGCATGATAAAATAAGTATTCCTCATTAGGAAGAGCACATTCCTAATGGTCTTGCTAAACAGGATTAAGTAGAATTATTTATGATTGATATCAATTATTAGATGTTCTAGGATTGACTGAATATTTTTTGTGGCACCAAACAAAACAAAAATTTGTGAAATATCTGACAATCCAATAAAGGAAAACATCAAACAAAAACTCTGAATATGAATCCATCAAGATAGCTCATTTCTGTTTTTTCCATGAATCCCACTTCATTTATACTTTAAGGACAAACATTGAAAGCTCTAGATTATCATCTGTGTTCCTTTTGTTGTAATGAAGATTCAATAAAGAATCAATTGTAAAGAAAAGAAATGCAATGTTTGGGTAAAACAGAATGTGTCATTTCTGAAGAAATTGTCTTTTTTTCTTGTCCTTTATTTTTTGTTTCATACATCTGTTCACTTATACAATAAAAACTAGTTATCATAGCAACTGGCAAATCACATGGTTTTTGTACTATCTTTGGAGTACAAAACTCCTTGTTTAAGAAACATCCTATTCTCCATTTCTTTGAATGCCTATAATACCATAGTATAAAGAGAAAATATTTTTTATAATCAGTATAGTATACAAGTATTCAGTCTTTAGTGTTTAAGTATTTTCCCAAGAAATAATTCTGTGTCAATTGAACAATTCATCTCCACAATTGCATTGAGAAGTGTAAGTAACAACTATTTCAAAGTATATACTACTGACAGAAAAACAATAGCAATGCTTGGAATATAATCCTTGGCAACCAATGCCCCCATCCATTAAGAAAATGATAATTAGTGATCATTTGACTTATGTTTGTTATTTTTCCCTTCAAGTGATATGGTATTAGATGTTAAGAAGATCTCAAAATACACACATGATACATTTTTATGTCTGTTCTTCCTTATTAAAATTTTCTCTATCATTTTCTTAAACATAGACAGTAAAAGAAAAAAGTCCTTGGTCTGTAGCAGGTGGCAATTTTTAGGGTATATATGAACATATAGAAATTCAACAATTAACTCTCAGACAATTGTAGATGCTTTCCCCCATATTGACTCCTCTATATTATTGGCATTAAATTTAAATCAAACATAAATTTCAGAACTAGGAATCCATTAATAGTAGTTTCTTTCCCATACTTCCAATCCTAACTTTGTAAAGATACTTTCGAGGATAAGATATTAAATGAATTTCTCTTGAACATCAGCCCAGGTCAATATTTGATTTATCCACAAATATAACATTAAGTCAACTATATGAGTAACTCTAAAGAAACTCATTATTGCAATCAGTATTAAAATCTAGACTCAATATTATCATCAAAGTCCAATTAATTTTCCATGATATTAGATGAAAGGAGGATCAAAAGATTATACTTCAAATTCTTAATTTCCAGGCTCTATATATTACTGCAAATATCAATGACACCTGTAGTCCACAGTTGCACTTCCACCCACAGGGAATTCTGGTTTGGAGTTCAGTCTTATTGGATTAATTTTTGGGTGTGACAGAGCTTATCTTCAAAAAAGGATGGAGTGTTATTATTTATTGTACACTCTGATTTATGTGAAGAATTTTCTTTTTAAACAATCCTTATGTTCAACTCACAACTCAGTTATCTCTAAAAGAGGAGGATCCAAAGGTTTTTTCCCTAGAATCAATTGTTCAACCAATGAATGATCATTTATTAGAGACAGAGCCAAGATGATGAGCATAAGGAAAGATCTCTCCATAGTTCACTCAGCATACTATATCCACAAAATCATAGATAATGTGCCAGACTGAATTCTAATTAGAAAATCAAGAAAAAGCCAGAGTGAGTAAGTTTTCTAGTCTAGTGCAGCATAGGAAGAGATACATAGAGGTCTGTGCACCTTTGATTGGGGTCTGGCTGGAACTGCATAATAGAAAGAGTAATGGGGTTCAAGGAGTGTTATACTGCCCAGAGATGGAAAACCAAGAAACAATACAAGTGCAAGAAAAAAAAAAAAAAAAACTGCTTTCTATCAGATGAATCACCTTATTTAGATTGAGTAAGAAAGTCTGAATGCCAGGCAAATTAAAAAAAAAAAAAAAAAAAACAACCACCAAAAACCCCCACCATCACCACCACCAAGGGGGAAAAAAAAAATAAGGAACTTGCAAGAGGGCAGTAAACAGAATTCTCTGCAGATGAAACCACTTTGAAAGCAGCAAAAACGTACAGATTCCCAGAATGTACTGTGAAGCACATAGAAGAAGAAAAGCTTAATTAGATTTCCAGTACCCTCTCCTGCCAGCCTTGATAAATAAATAGAAAATAGCCCAAACATAAAGTCTATAACCAAGAAGAAGGCTGGAAAAGCGAGCATACTGAGAAAGAACATAATCATAAAGAGCTGTCTCAGTGACAAGGAACCTCAAGAAACACACAGAGAAGATTTACAACTACAAACAGTCTCTGAGAAAAAATTATATTGGACATATATGTCCAACAAGGATTCTTTGAAGAAAAAAGATATACAAAAGAGCAAAAATTATTTTAGAAAAAAATTAAGAGAAGTAGAGGAAGAAATGGAGGAGAGTAGGAAAAGAAATGAAGCTTATACAAGAAAGTTATTAAAAAAAAAAGAATTAAGAGCTTCACTTAAAAATTAGAATTTGTAAAATGGAAGCTATGACTTTTTGAGATATCAAAACAAAATTAAACAAAATCAAAAAACTGAAAATAATAGAAGAAAATATGGTGTATATCATAGAGGTAATTAATGACCTGAAATTATATTCAGAATAGATAATTTAAGATTTATTGGACTAGGAAATTTCTGCAGTCAGAGGCAAGATGGTACATATTGAGGAAGCAGCTGAGTTCTCCCAATATTCCTCTCCAAAATTTTTAATATAATGCCTACAATTGAATTTTAGTTTAGCAAAGTCAAGAAATACAAGACATTTTTCCAATGCAATTTAGAAGATTAGAAAAAGAGGACAGTCAATTCTACCTAAATTAATCTACTTATTCAGTGACATACCAATTTAAGTACTCAACAATTACTTTATAAAGCTAGAAAAAATAATAACAAAATTCAACTGGAAGGATAAATGATCAAGACTATCAAGGAAAATGAATGGGAAAATGCACAGGAAGATAGCCTAGATACGCTAGACAAAACTCTCTTATGAAGCAGCAGTCATCAAAACCATGTGGTGCTGTCTAAAAAAATATAATAGTGAATCAGTGGAATAGGTTGTATACACAAGATATAATAGTTAATAGCTATAGCAATCAACTGTTTGATAAATACAAAGATTCCAACATCTGGGATAAGAACTTACTATCTGACAAAAAATTTTGAGGGAAATGGAAAATATTATGGCAGAAACTAAGCATTCACCAATATTTCACGCCTTATATTAACATATGGTCAAAATAAGTACATGATTTAGACATAAAGGCTGATACTATAATCAAATTAGTAAAGCAAGGGATAGTTTAATTGTCAGATCTGTGGAGAAAGGAGGAACTTATTGTCAAAGAAGACCTAAGGAACATTATAAAATGTAAAATGGATAATTTTGTTTACATTAAATTAAAATTCTTTGTACAAACAAAACCAATCGAGCCAAGATTAGAAAGGAAGCAGAAAGCTGGGAAATTTTCTTATTGCCAGTGTTTCTGAAAAAGGCCTCTTTTCTAAAATATATAGAGACCTGAGTCACATTTATAATAATACAAGTCATTTCCCAATAGATAAATGGTCAAAGAATATGTACAGACAATTTTAAGATGAAGTCAAACAAAAAATGTCCTAAATCACTACTGATTAGAGAAATAGAAAATAAGACAACTCTGAGGTATCACTTCACACCTCTCGAATTGGCTAATATAACAGGAAAAAATAATGATAAATGTTGGAAGGGACATGTTAAAACTGGGACACTAATGCCTTGTTGAGGGAGTTGTTAATGATCCAACCATTCTGAAGAACAATTTGGAACTATGCCCAAAGGGCTATCAAACTGTGCATACCTTTTGATTCAGCAGTGTCTCTAAAGGGTGTGTATTCCAAAGAGGTCATCAAAAAGGGAAAAGACCCACAGATATTAAAATATCTGTAGCAGCTCTTTTTGTGCTGTAAAGAAGAGGAAGTTGAATGAATGTCTGTCACTTGGGGAATGGATGAATAATGCATGGTATATGAATGTCGTGGAATGTTATTGTTCTAAAAGAAATGATGAGCAGTATTACTGCATCTGTATCCCAATATAAAAGGGAAAAAGACCCTATATGAAAAAATGTTTAGAGTAGCTCTTTTTGTAGTGACAAGGCACTGGAAATTAATTAGATGTTCATAAATTAGGGAACAACTAAATAAGTTATGGTATCTGAAAACAAAAATATGTCTATAAAAAATAATGGGCAAGATAATTTCAGAAAAGCCCAAAGGATCTACATGAACTGATGCTGAGTGAAGTGAGCAGAAACAGGAGAACATTGACACAGCAACAATAAGATTTTGTGACTAACTGTGATGGACGGGGCTTTTCTCAAAAATATGGTAATTCAAGGCAATTCCAATAGACTTGGGATGAGAAAAATGACATCCTCATCCAGAGAGAGAACTATGGAGACTAAATGTGGATCAAAGCAGAGTATTTTCACCTGTTTATTTTTTTTTTCCTTATGTTTCCCCCCCACCCTTAGTATGATTTTTTTTGCTTATCATGACAAATATGGAAATATGTTTAAAATGATTACACATAGGGTCAGCTAGGAACACCACCCCTGAAGTCATTTCCTAGCCTTGTAACCCTGGGTAAGTCACCTAAGCCCAATTGTTTCAACAACAACAACAACATAATAATAATAAAAAAGAAAAGAAAGAAAAAGATAATAAAATGATTGCATATATTTAATCTATATCAAATTGTTTGCTATCTTAGGGAGATGAGGTAAGGAAAGGAGAAAAAATTGGAACCCAGAGTCTTACAAAAATGAGTGTTAAAAGCTATCTTTACATGAATTGGAAAATAAAATGCTATTAAGAAAAAAAAAAGAATTCTTTCTCTAAGGAAAAAAAAGGAAAAAAGAAAATATAAGACTCAAAAGTAGTAAATAAAGAAGTAAAAATGAGAGAGAAACTGTAACAGGTTTAATAAGGTTAAACGTTTTATATTCCTATTAGGAAAGGTATGTATTACTCCTAAGAATTATATTAGTAGGGGATTTAGTCTAATGAAAGAAAATGCCTTTTCAGCCTGATAAAGTTTTATACACACTACTGAATCTACTATGAATAAAAATAGGAGTTATTTACTGAGACTTTTATGTATTTTTGTTTAGTAATGTTTTACTTTTTGTGACTGCATTTCAAAGACACTAGACTGCTTTCTCATTTCCTTTTCTTGCTAAATTTACAGATAAGGAAACTGAGATAAATCGGGTTAGATGACTTGCCAAAAGTCACACAGCTAGGAAGTATCTGAAGCCAAATTTTAACTCAGATATTCTTGACTTCAAGCCTGGTACTTACTACATCACCTTTCTGCCCCAAAACATAAAATAAATCCACATAAATCATCAACATTTGTATATATTGCCCCCTTGCCAAAAATAACAACAAAAACAGAAGCCATAGGTAAAAAGATAAATTTCATTTGAAATACCCACATACAATATGAAGTACTTTGGAATTTACTTGCCAAGACAAATCAAACATGAAAGTCTTATCCTGTGCATAGAAAATATGCAACCTACTTTCTTCTGCTACATATCTTATCAACACGATTTTGCATATTAAAAGTTTTTATTCATTAACCCAGTGATCAGAGTTTTGTAAACACCCAGTATCCCTATGAGAATATGTGTAAAAAATTTTTTGGTAAAGGAAAAGGGTAGGAAAAAAATTCATTTGGGAAAAGCATATGATGCAAAAAAAGCAAAAGATAAACTTTTAAAATGCTGTTATTAGGCCTAAGTTATAAAATTCATTCTTGAAAATGTGCCATTATTAAATTGAATGGTTCTGCAGGGATTTCTAAGCCTGGAAATTATGACAATTTTTTCTTCCTTTATTCAAACATTTCCCAAGTATTATAATTATTATTAAACTTGAAAAAATATCAGCATGATTTGGTTGTAGAAATAAGTAATCTTTAGTAATACTTGTTCCATTATTGTTTCAGGTCCACATGATTTTTAAGTAATTCCTTTTTAATCTATATTTGGTTATACCTATAGTATCAGTGTAACAACATTCCCAGGAATATATAACTAATAAGTGACTGTCAAATAAAGAAAAATGATTGGAAAAATGAGGAAATTGTAAAGGTTGTAAATCACTCTGCTGTTATATGGATAGAAAGGCCAATCATTAAAAACACATCCATCACTTGGCAGACTTTAGTAAAAATGGTATTTGATGATATAAAAAGCCATAAGCATTATACTGTCAATGTTCTCTGAAAATCATCTGTGAAAGTGGGCCTAAGGGCCAGAACTGACACATTTCTTGCTATCTACACTGAACCATAATTACCTCTTTCCCTCAATAATTAAACAAAAATCTTGGTGTTATTTTCCTTCATGGTAGTGCCTGACATAGCTTGCACTCAGTCGGCATAGATTCTTCTAATCTGTAGTCACCTTCATGCTATGGATTGGATTATGACATCTATGTCAGTTTCATAAATAGCCCCAAGACAGTATCTATAGCCTGGTTAAATAAAGTTAGATTTATACCCGAAAACTAGCCACCTGAGAATGATGTGCAAGGCTTTGGCAATCCATGAAACTAATAAAAAATAAAGAGAAAATTATACTCAATTCTGTGTCTTATCAATCATATTGTAGTAAGTTCAGCAGATACAAAGAGAGATAAACCAACAACAATACTAAAAAAAAGGCCACTGAATAGTTCACATATTAATGGGAAAACACCCTGAAAATAAATGATTGCCTATAAAACACACAGATTATAAGGAAGTCAACTTTTGAAAGATTGATGTGGCAAGGTGAACTGAGAAGATCTCTTATAGAAGGCAATTGAGGTGAACCTTGAAGGAGATCAGTGTTATTAAGATATGCAGCAGAAGAAGGATGTCAAAGTGATAGCATTGAGTGGGATTGGACTTGCTTTGCACTGAGAATAGGCTTATAACCCAATCGTGAACATGGATGGGAAAATATTCTTGAGATTTCCTATAAAAATCTCTCTCAAATCTCCAGTGAGTGGAGCAATGACTGCTAATTCCTTGGTTCATTCTTAAACATCATTGCTTTCATCACAAAGGTATTATCTGCTTTCCTCAAAAGAAGACCTTTCCCCTTTCCCCCTCCAGATTATAATCTTTCTTATCTCCTTCCCTTTTGCTTTTTATATGTTTTGCTGTTTGTGAGTCTGCCATTTATACCTTACTCAGATTCACCACCACCATTCACCCCCATCATAAGTCTCTGACAATGACTTTTGGAGTTTTTCTTTTCTTACAGAATCTAATTGAACATCTTAGCTGGGTATTAGACCAAATATGGACATGAGTACCTCCCTTTGACTTATGAGTCACTGATCAAAGCTAACATATTTCTGGGAAGTCTTTATCTCCATGCACAGGGTAGAATAGGCAGTTTTGCAAAGGTCAATTCACTGGATCTTATGCTTCAGCAAGATAGAAGGTCTTTCCCTGAATCCCATAAAACTAGTTCTAGTGGTTCTAGTACTAGAACCTCTTTCAGGGATACTTTTGCTGTCCAGACCTCCTGCCTTCACTAAAGAGAGCAAAGGTTAAGATTTCCCCCTGACTCAGTGGCAGGTATTTTTCTTCCTTCTGTCTCTTAGATCTATGAGTCACTGAATTAAAAACGGGACTCCTGAGACCAATGCCAGTAAGCTAGTAGAAAAAATGTTTCTACCCTTTTATGATCAAATCAAGGCTTGACCATATCAATGCAGGGAGTGAAGGAGAAATTCCTCTATAAAAGAGCAGTTTCTACTCAATGCTTTGCCAACTTAGAATCATCTCTTCCAGTACTGTAATCTTTGATTTCTGAGATGGACCTCTCTAAACTGAGCTCTTTCAAACTTAAATACAATAGGTATAAGTGATCCTTTCAGTTGTTATCTTCATTGAGTAAAACAAAGAAGTTCTTATCTTGTAAAAAAGATGTCAGGATGCACACCATTTTAAAAATTACACTTTAAACCTCATTGTGTCTGCTAATTAACTGACTAATTTGGGGGAAATCATCACATTTGTACCTGCAAATAAAATCAAAAGACCAGAAGTCATAAATTTTACCTTAATGGAAGCATGGCTCAGAGGCTCTTTTTAGAAATATAATTTTAAAAGTTAGTAGGATTATTTTCATCATGGTTTTCAAAGCTTAAAGAAATATTATTGCAGGGAATGCCTTATAGTGTTCATGATGAGAACACAGACTTCTTTGAAGATAACTGAAATTTAATTTCTTTACAAATCCATTTATTCTTCCTTCTACATATTATATTGCCTTTCTAACATAAAGGAAATAACTAGCTATTGGTGTAGAAGTCATGTCAGGATGAGTTAACTGTGAGCAGTCAAATCATTGACTAGTTTAGAACAATGACAAAATCAATTCCAAATTAGGGAAAAAAAACATAGGACACAAGATGGAGTTATAACACATTTCCCGACCCAATACATTTCTATAAGCTATAAAATCTGAAATGTATAAAATAGATGAAATTAAAACATGGATTCTGATTACTTATATGTTTGTTTTAGTTTATTATTTTTATTATTCTTATAATCAACATTTTAAACATTTATCTGTTCCTTTCAATATTCTCCTCCTTCAGTGAACACATAAAAATAAAACCATTTCTTTTCAATATGTACTTGCATAAGCTGGAAAGTAACTTCCCATGTAAACCATATCTGAAAAATTATATATATGTTTCTGTGTTTTAAATATATACCCTTTCTGTAAGGATGTGAATAGAATGCTTCATTGCATTCTTTTGCATTAATGATTTATTACATTCATCAAAAGTATAAAGTTTTTCACATGTTATCATCGTAGAGTGTGTTCTGGAAGTTCTTTACACATCTGTCTATATTAGTTCATTACCAAAAAACAACTTTCCTACTTTTTAAAAAATTTCTATTTCATCATTTCTTGTAGTCTAATAATATTCCATTATATTCTTATACCACATTTTGTTTAATTGTTCCTCACTAGGAAAATATTCCTTTAATTTCAAATTTCTGACTATCACAGAGTTTTTTAATAGGATATGTATATCTATATTTTCCTCTCTCATTCTTTTGGGGAACAGCTATAATAGTAATGCCATTGGAAAAAAAGTCATACTCAGTTTGGTAACCTTCTAAGAGAGTTAAAAATTGCTTTCCAGAATGGTTGGATCAATTTTCAGCTTAATCTACAAAGCATTAGTATATATTTTTTCATCTGTCATCTTTGCCAGTCTAATAATTGTGAAGTGAAAATTCTAAGTGGCTTTAACTTGCACTTAATTATTAGAGATTTAGATATATTTTTCATATGATTATTGATCTTGAATTTCTTCCTTGAAATTTCTTCCTTGAAAATGAGAACTTTGTCAAAGAAATTCATTACAAATATTTTCACCACTCTCCTGTTCTTTCAAAGTTTTCTACATTAAATACTTTTGTGGGAACAGTTTTGAATCTTAAAGAATCAAAATTCTCTATTTTAACTTGTGGAATCTGCTTTAACATTTATTGAGCAATGTAGTCTTCTCCTTGACATAAACTCCAAAAGCAATTTCTTCTATTCCCTTCTATTTTGGTTATGGTAAGACCTGTTATATGTAGGTGACATTTCTCTTTGGAGCTTGCAATGTATTGTACTATTTCATTCTAAAACTAGTTTCTACTAAACTGTTCTCCAGTTTACCCAGAAGTGTTTGTTTGGGTTTTTTTTTTTTGTTTTTTTTTAATGAACAATATGAATCCTTTCTACAGAAACTATTGTCTTTAGATTTGCCAAAACTATTCTACTGTTTGTTTGCTTCTATATGTCATTTACCTATTTTGTTACATTGATTTATTTATCTATTTTGAGGCCAATAAAAATTATTTTAATGATTACTACTTTATAATACAATTTGAAATTTGGTATTGATGTAAAACCTTCCTTTTCACTTTTTTATTATCATTCTTGAAATTTTTGAACTCTGGTTTCTACACAAAAATTTTGTTGTGGTGGAAATATGTCAGAGAAAAGGAAAGCACTTGCCTAAGCTCTTCTCAAAACCACTCTGAACACCTTTTAATAATTCCACAAAAGTAATTTCTGGAGTAGCAGAATCCATTTACCAAAACTTAAATCTTGTCTATTCTCCCAGGTGAATGAGTAGATGAGTATGAAAGGGGATGGGAAGGATACTTAGCCAAGTTAAGCACAGGTTGGGAAAAGCATTGTTTCATTCAGTGTTTGCACTTAAGTTAGCAGATCCTTTACCTACATAGGTGGAAATATAGACATAAAAGTAATGCCAAGATTCTGAAAAGTAAATTGTAAGGTAAGATGTGGGTTTGTAAGAGAAATATAATAGTTTGGAACATTGGGTTCATAGTTTATCTGTTGCTTCTGTTTAAAAAACAAATATTTATGCCTGCCCTCAGGAATAACAATTCTAATTTTATTCATTAAAATATTGTAAATCAATTTAAGAAAACTGTTGTCCACATTCTGAACACATATTGTCTCTTTTCTGTGGAAACATTGTTAGTATAAAGTAATTATACTTAAAGCCACAAAGAAGGAAATTTTAATTTTCTAAACATTTTATATTATACTATAATATGCTGTTAGGTGACACAGAAGATAGAGTGACAGGCCTGAAGTCATAAAGGTTCATCTTCTTGAGTTCCAATCTGGCCTCAAACACTTACAGTTGTATGACCCTGGGCAAGTCACTTTTTCTGTTTGCCTCAGTTTTCTCATATGTAAAATGAGAGTTGCAGAAAAAAATGGCAAATTGTTCTAGTATTTTTACCAAATGAAACAACTGAACAAACACAACAGCAATATGCTGCAATAAGTACACATACTTCTTTAATAATAGTAGAAATGCAAATTTTCTGTGAGAATTAAAAAGATAATCTCTTTTAGCAGATATTACCTTCAATTAATGGTACACAAATACCTCTGTTACAGAATGAAAGATGTTAAAGTATTACTTAGCAAAACATTAAAATAAATGTTTTGTTGTCTCAGAAAATGGAGACAAAACAAATATCATCCTTTTAAACAGCTGTTTTCCCATAATTTATATTTGTTCAGTTAGTTCTTTCTGGGTTGGGCAAAGATATAAATAGTTTAATTAAAGATCAACAGCTCCTATGTAAGTAAAAACCTAGGGCGTTATTGTATTGAGCTAAAAGAAGCAGCTGACTATGGATCCTGGTACATCTGGAAAGGAAATAGCTGAATGGTGATGTATAGAAAGGCTCCAGAGAGACAGACAGAATCTGCACCCTAAGAGGCATATGGGTTCAAATTGGAGCCAGCTGACAGATAGCTATTCACACAAATCTGTGTTCATGAAACAAGGCAGAGTGAAAGATCTTTCCAACTGAAAGACTTAATTTGTTGAAGTATTGTGTCTATGTGAATTTTAAAGTGGACAGATTAGCTCAATTGGAAGAGGGAGTGTGAGGCCTTTCTTTTCATTTCAATAGCATCCAAAATGCTCTGAAAATGGGACTAAGGAAATTAAGGATGTGAAAACTAAAAAATTAGGCAATTGTTGTTTCTATGAAAGGGTAAGGTAAATCTTAGCCACTGGGGTGAATTCTCTGTTATGACTTAGTCTGCATTCCTTGACACAGATCATACAGTCCTGTAAAGGAAGATAAGTTAAATAGAATGATTTTAGTTTAGCAATGGGTTATTTATCAAACAATTGGCTGCTCATCAGTTTATAAATATAGGTATAGGTAAAATGGGGATATAGATAGATAGATAGATATAATTGTTTTAATTGACTGAACAAGATTTTATTTTGCACATTCTTTCTTCAAAACTAGTTTATGCTTAGATACTAATTTACTCAATTTCAAGTAGGGCTCCATGAACTACATTATCTCATTCACTGCACTAAGGCCCCGTTAGTATGCTACTGAATAAATAACTTCAGCAATAAACTGACATTTTTTTATCCCTATGAATCATCAAAAATTTTCAGCATGTTTTATTTCTAGGGTGCTGAACTAGATGCAAACTGTCACAGAATCATACCTCTAGAGTTGTACAGACTTTAGAGGACATTTAATCCAAAACCTCATTAGATGACTGAGGCTACTTGGGTTCAGGGAATGATGACTTACTTCCATTCACATAGGTAGAAGCCATTAGAGATGCAGATCCTTCCCTGACTTACTAACCATTTCCACAGAGTACAAATGAGCAATTAAGATAATGACAGCTAGGAGAAGCTCTTAGAATATCAAATATCAGCTCATTTACAAGATAGATAAATTGAACCAATTGATTGGGAAGAGGATAAATACAAAGGGGTATATACAAACATACCGGTATATTTATTTACAGAAGCAATATTTCATTGACTGGTCATTTGTGACTCCCCTGCCTTTTATACACATACACACACACACACACACACACACACACACACACACACACACAATATCAAAAAATGTTTTTTAAGCCCAAATCATTAACTCTCCAATTAGAAGGTAATTGAGGCATCCTAACCAGTGAGTGCTCAGCATTTTCACTTACCAAGGAGTAGGTGAGGATAGTGGGAAATGAGAATTTCAAGATTTGGCTAAGTGACCATTCATAAAATTCTCTTAGGAAGGAAATTAAAAAAAAAAAAAAAACAAAACAAAAAAAAAAAACAGATGGGCAATTCTGAGTTTGGCAGAAATTATAATGAAGTTCTATTGCAAGACTATAAAGAATAGGAGAGCCAGAGAACAAAGTTTTAAAGAGAAGGAGAGAAAAACAAGAATAGGAAAGGAGCGAAATAAACAATTTTCTCAGTTGGGAAAAGGGTGGAAGTGATGGATGGGGTCGTTGAATATTAATTCTTTCCAGATCTTCAATTCTCCAACAGTGAGCTACTCTCCTAAAGGCCAATCTTAATAATAAGTTAAATCTTGTTAAATTCCTTTTTCAGACAATTTCTAGCTATTTGTGTGAGCCTGGGAGTCATTTAATCTCTCCTATCCTCACTTTTTCCATCTGTAAAATGAGTACAATAATGGCACCTGTCTCAAAGGGTTATGTGAAGAACTAATGAGATAATATACAGAAGGACTTTTTTTTTTAAATCAAGCATTATAAAATGGCTAATTTTTATTGTTATTAATGTCATTGCCATTTCAATATTGAAAGTTCATACAATGTGGAGGTATTTGACTTATATTGGCTTTAACCAAGTCAGCACAGTCTAGTCTAAAGATTTATGACAAAGGCTTCCACTCAATCTGGTTTATTGTCTAAAGCCTTCCTGTTGCATTTGGTTTAATATACATTGGTCATGAATCTCTATCTGAGCTTGTTGTCTCAGGGGACACAAGCTATCAAATCTATTTCAAAGCTAGTGCCTCAAGCAAATCCTACTCTTGGTCAAAGCTTCTTCCATTTCTGTGATGTTCAACCAGAGTGGATGACATGTCTTTGCTTTCTCACAGAGCAGAAAATGAGAGTTCTCCTCCTATCCTGATAGCTTTGCCAGACCAGTTAGACCATTATAATATACCCAATGCTCAGACGTCTCTGAATCCTAGAAACCTCTTCTCCTGAATCTTTGCCTTCATATAGTCTATGGGTTTCTAGACCTCTTCTCTCTAAATGTCCTTAAAATTTTAGAGGTATTTCAGTTCCTTTCTCAGTCTCTGATACATCATCTATAAAAGGAGAATATTGGACTTGGCCCATAAAGTCACATTGAGAAAGAAAACACCTGTCAGGCTCAGAATTCAGGAATCTCTTGGAAAACATAAATATGTGTTTACTTCAACTGAACATTCTAACTCTGTACAATTCTGATGGATTTTTCTTTTTGTCTCATCTGTCCTAGCTAATCAGTTATCAAGTCCTCAACAACACTTAAAAGTAAGCTAGTAAGTTAGTTTTCCAGGAAGCACTAGCAGGAACTTCATAAGCAGAGATGAGAAAACAACTTCATTCTTCCATCGCTTTTCCAGGATTCTGTATCTCTGGCTCATTCTAAGTATAAAACTTCACCACAGATGACATTATTCTGGCAAAGAAATATAGTAAAAGAACCATTTTTGAAAATTTCCTAACAGATTTTACTTTTATAATAATATTAATGAATATCAGATAATTTTTATGCAGTATTTTCAAGTTTGTCATGTCATTTGATCATCATAACAACCCAAGGGCAGCTAGATAAATCAAAGGAATCCTGACCTTGGAGTCAGAAAGACCTGAATTCAAATTGGGCCTCAGACACTTAATAGCTGTGTAAACGTTGGCAAGTCACTTAACCTTATTTGCTTTGATCCACTGGAGAAGCAAATGACAAAGTATTTTGCCAAGAAAATTCCATGGACAGCATTGGTGTGCTATGGTCCACAGGATGCCTAAGTGATAAACTTGTAAGATAGATGCTATTGTTTTTTTTTTTTTTTTTTTCATTTTAAAGATGATGAAACTGAGATTGAGAGAATTTAAGTAACTTATTTAGGGTTGTGGAATTTGTTATGGTCTGAGAAAAAATTTAAACTTAGAAAATCCTGAATGCAGATCTTGTATTCTACCCACTGGGCTAGTTAGTACCACTGTCTTAACATGTGAATTACTATTTATTATGAAATGTATGAGCAATCAAATTTAATATTAAGAGGATTTATAGTTGTAATGAATAAAGATGTATCCTTGTTAAGAACAGTTATTTCCAGGTTCTGTGACTCAGATTGGCTTCTGATTATAAATCATTTAACTTAATTCCACTTCCCAAGTTTCAGAGTTTGTAGGAACCTATCTTTGGAGATAAGTTCAGGTTAACAATGGTAGATAGAATTGCTTACTGGAGTTCCTTATATTGATAAAAGTATAAGTACAGATAAAACAGAAGAAGAAGAAGAAGAAGAAGAAGAAGAAGAAGAGAAGAAGAAGAAGAAGAAGAGGAGGAGGAGGAGGAGGAGGAGGAGGAGGAGGAGGAGGAGGAGGAGGAGGAGGAGGAGGAGGAGGAGGAGGAGGAGGAGGAGGAGGAAGAGGAAGAAGAAAAAACAACACAAATATAACAAGAACAAAAAGAGCAAGAGTCAAGAGGAACAAGAAAAAGAATAAGAATGAGAATGAGAAGAACAAGAACAAGAA
Source organism: Antechinus flavipes (assembly GCF_016432865.1). Lineage (NCBI taxonomy): Eukaryota > Metazoa > Chordata > Mammalia > Dasyuromorphia > Dasyuridae > Antechinus > Antechinus flavipes. The sequence goes on along the minus strand of NC_067400.1, from coordinate 293,085,040 downwards.
GAGAGAGGTCAAGGACTTTATGTTCTTCAAATTTCATACAAATAATTATTTCTGTAATAATCTGATGTCAGTATAGGAGAAAGCAGGGCAAGAGTATTACCTCTTGGGAATTCAAAAAAAGCTTGCCATAGGATATGATATTTGAGGAAAGCCTTGAAGAAAACTACAGATTGTATGAAAGGAAGGTGAAGAAATAGGTATGGAAGACAGCCACAAAGGCAAGAGTTTTGAAACCAGCTTTAGGGTATCTCAAATACACCCTTTGGATAAAATAAATAGTGTTTTTGATCCAGACACAGAGACCTTCCAAAGTTTATTTAGTAGCTATTGTCAGATCTGTGTTATTTTGATACCAATAGCACATGACCAATACAGCAATAGGGAAAAACATATATTTAAAAGGTTTCTTACTAATAATAACCTTATAGAGTATATGGAAAAATATGGGAAAAAACCCTACATAATAATATTCTGTTAGTATTTTTAGTTATAGGTCACAGATAGCAATTTTTTATCATAGGGAAATCCAGGTATCACTCAAGATATTTCTAGATTCAAATAAAAATTCAAATGATAATTGGCTTATGAAATTTATTTTATAGTGACAAATTTTATTTACATATATACAAATATATAAATCATCATAGGATTAGAAAGAGAAAAGATCTTACTATCCTGATTTTAAAGGTCATGTGAATTGCCCTCAAATTCCTGTGAATCAGTAGAAATTCAAGAATAAAATGTCAGGACTCTTAAGTACTGATCCAAGGTTAGGCTACAATAGTAAAGAAGAAAAATGACTAGGCAGCTAATATTCATTATGAGTGCATGGCAGATAACTTGCCTCAGGCCTGGCCCCTGATTTTGCCACTTAACAGCTTATGATTCTGGGAAAATAGAAGCTAATCTAAGCCTTGGCTTCTTCAATTGTAAAAAATATATTGGGAGTGGGAATGGGAAGTGACTAAATTAATTCTAAGAAGTTTTTTGAGTATATAGTTCTGTCATGAAGAAATGATGAGCATCTTGTGCTCTTTAGAAATGGTTTCTTGAATTTGAGAATACTATAAAGGTAATGGAATTAGAAGGACAAAAGCTATTATTATTCTCATATTATTTTTTGATAAAACAAGTACTTGCATTTGTGACAGATAATTAAGAATGCTAACAGAATCAAGACTAGGGCTTACTTTTTTATTATTAATTAGTAGACCCCCCCTTCTTAATTTTTTTTTAAGTATAAGATTTCATATATAAGATTCTTATCACTAGGAAATCCTTCAAAGGTCTCTTATGACCTTGAGAAGGTTATGCTTAAATGGTGGGTAAGCCTGGTATACTACTGGGGAAAAATATAATAATAATTCTTCTGTGAAATCAGAGATGGGAACAGAAAAAAAGTGAAGTGAAAAATGGAAAAAGTAGAGAGGAATTGTGTTCAATTGCGTTGCTAATACTACCTGTGGGAAATTAATACATTTGATTTATCAGTAAAATGAAAGGTATTGAACTAAATAACCTCTGATAGCACTTCTGACTCTAGATGTAGGTATTATCTATGAAAAACTGCACTTGCCTATTATAGTTGTGCCCCTTCAACTGGGACCCTCAAAACTATTAATAAGGATCTTGAAATAGATTATTAGTTACCTCATGGTTTCCACACTACTAGTGTGAGATCAAGCTGATTGCTAGGGAAGATTATAGAAAAGAGTGTTGGAATAATTGTTTTTAAAAGTTACTCTGTATGGCTAGTCACAAATTACAATGAGGTAAGATGAAAACAATGATGCCATATGCAAAATATTCATAGCAGTGCTTTTTTGTGGTAGAAAAAAACTGGAAACAAAATAAGTGTACAAAGACTGAGGAATGGCTCAACAAATTGTAGTACTTGATAGCAAAGTCAGGTCCCTGTCACTGGACTCAAGAAGATTTGAGGTGAAATTTAGCTTCAGACTCTTACTAGCTGTGTGATCCTGAGAAAATTATTTCACTTCTCTTTGCCTCAGTTTCCTCATCTGTTAAATGTGGAGATAAATGGCATTTACCTTCCAAGATTGTATTCAGTATCAGTAAAATGGGACTGATAGGTGGTATATGGATAGAGTGCCAAGACTGATCAGGCAGATTCATCTTTCCATATTCAAATCCAACCACAGATATTTACTAGTTATATGATCCTAGACAAATCATTTCATTCCATTTGCCTCAGTTCCTTATTTACAAAATGAGTTGGAGATGGAAATGACAAACCAGTACACTATCTTTGACAAGAAAATCTCAAGTGGGGTCATGAAGAGTCAAACAGGACTAAAACAACTAAACAGCAAAAATTTATAAAATTCTTATCATAGTGCTTGGCTTATATTAAGTGCTATATAACTGTTTGATATAATTACTATGACTACCATTCCAACTATGACAATAATTACTGTTATATTGCAAAAAATGACAACTATGAAAAGTTCAGAGAAGCATAAGAAAGTTTATATGAACTGATGAAGAACAATTAAATGCAACTAAGCAAAAATTACACAAAATGATATTATAATATAAATACATATAGAAAAACAATAATATAAACTACAAATAATATCAATATGATGATCAATGCTATCTCCAAAGAAGAGGTGAGAAAATGCATATTTTACCTTTCATTGAAGAGGTCAGGACTTATGAATTTGAAACATCTCATATGATTTCATATGGATGTATTATGTTTCCTGCATCACTTTTCTCTCCCTTTTTTTTTTTCATTGTAAAAGTCAGTTCTATAGATCAGGGAAGAGATAGGTACATATTTGTAACTTAAAATAATGGAAAGACAGAAGATATTGGCAAAATTGGATTTTTAAAATGTATATGTTTAGCAGTATTAAAAAGTGTAGTTTTTCTACTTGTCCAAAAGGAACCTTTCCCTGCCACCTTCTATAAACGTCTAAGTTATAGGATGACTAGAAAAAATCATGTTATTCCCTAAGAACTGTATATTTCTATATCAAGTAATTTTAATATAAGATTATATTTGCCAAGCATTTAATTCCACAAGATGTTAGATACTTAGATGAACTGTTAAGATCCATTTGTGACAATGCTGATAAATGTGTATTGCTAAATGAATGTAGTATTTCCCATGTGTAACATTTTACTGACTTTCTATATATCCTGTTTTTTTTTTTTCTACATTGCTTCAGTGTCCCACAGTTGACTGAGAAAGAACACCTCAGAATAGATTCTATTCTTGCTATGAATCTAAATGTTGAAAGGATTTAAGCATTCATTGCATTTCATTCAGGAATATTGGGTTATGCTTCTGCTTTATCTAAGAAAAGCATATCATGAATTGTCATGGTGGACCTTGGTCAGCCTCTGCTAAAACTTCCCTTGAGATACATCCTCTGGTGCACTGAGCCTAATTGACATTTCACTAGGTTTTGTATTTTAACTAGGGAGGTAAGAAAAATAAAACTTTATAAAATAGACCAAAGAAAAGATTTTTTTAAAAAAAGTAAAGTGCCATGTCTCAGATCATGTAGATCCTGGCTTGACTATTGCTCAAACAACCTCCCAGCTGATTGGAAACCTCTAGCATTTGAGGATAAAAACAATTCCAAGGAGAATGGACATTGCTTCTTGGAGTAGGAAGACTTTCATCATTGCCCTTTTGAGCACCTCTTTGTTGCTTTGAGATCAGGACTAAGGAAGAGTTTCACTCTGAATTGACTTGAGTAATTACCAAGATACTCTTTCATATTGTATCCTTGCCTTGTACTGGACCTATATCTTTACCAGATACCTGTCCTATGTGGGTACCTGGGTTTAGGATAGCTTGTTGAGCTGTCTAGAGCAATTAAACCAATGCTTTTATAAAAAGTATAATAAAAGAACAGTAAACTGATGGCATACTAACCAGTGGGTCCCTTAGCAATTTCTATATTTGATGGCCCTTTAAGAACAAAGTTTCCTATCAAAATATTAGGGACGTGATTTGAATTATTCAACTTAAGCTATAATAGAAAGCCATTTGATTTTCCAATTTAGATTTACTAGGACTCTAAACAAGGTCAATTATAATCAATTATAATTAATACAGTATTTTTGTTTGTCAATCATTTTCTGTCATGTCTAACTCATTGTGACTTTTTGTTTATTTGTTTGTTTTGTTCTTGTTTTTGTTTGTAAAAGATAATGAAATGATATGTGATTTTTTCTCCAGCTCATTTTTCCAATTAAATACTGAGCCAAATGTAGTTAAATGATTTTCCCAGGGTCATACAACTAGCAAGACACTAGATTTGAACTTAGGAAGATAAGTCTTCCTGACTTCAGTCCTGATTCCACTATCCTCTGTGTCACCTCACTGCCCTTGTAATACATTATAATCAGGGAACCAATATACAAATTTCAGTCAGACTTTTTTTGTCAATTGAAGTTTCTGTAACATCTAATTTTTCATCTAATATTTTGTTTGTTGTTTATAATAGTGGTAGGTAGTAGGAAGGAGATGGGAAGCAAAAACAATTAACAGCATTTCAGAAAGATATGTGAGAATTTTAAATTAAAAGGAAAATCATTTTTTCTCACTTTTTGGTTTTATCTAAGCCTGCCCCAGACCACTGACTTCCTTTCATCTTCTGCAAAGTCATTGATAGTCATTTTCATTTAGACACTTACAAATTACTTTCCTCTTTTTCCCTGAAGTCAAGAGATATTGTTTTCTATTGCTAGTATGTCAGTATGGATTAAACAGATATAAAAGATGATGGACATTTTAACTGACAGAGGATGAATGATTGAAACTGGGCAAAATAACTTACGGTCTCAAGGCTGTGGCATGTCATTCATTTGAAAGCCATCTGCCTAGAGAACACAAACAACTTTGCCAATAAAAATGATTGTCAGACCTGTCAATGATTTAGGGATAACAATCCCTACTGTGGATTCTGGATAAAATGCATTAACTTTTTTCATATTTGTATACTATTAAAGTTTGAAAAATGTACATTATACAAAATATAATAATGAGCCATTTTTTATGATATCCATTGATTCACATCTGACTATATTTTCTTGTTATTAATAGAAACTGGACTTGATCTTCAAAACTGGGAACAAAATCTCCAAAGTGAATGAATGTATACCAAAAAGAAGTTGAGAGATTTAAGAAACGTGGGATGTTGATAAGGGAGATGGATAATATCAAAACAGAAAATTTTCTGAAAAATGCTGCAACCGTCTTTGACTTTAGCTGCTACTACAAAGAACTAAAATATGGAATTTCATTATAGTATCCAGGTTGTACTCTGCCATACAGCAGAATATAGACTTTATATAGAATGTGGGAGATCTTGAGTCAGGAAAATATGGATTCAAATCCTGCTTCAGTCATTTACTAGTAAAGTGAATAGCTTGCCTGGGCAAGTCACTTAATCTCTGCATCAGTTGCCTCATCTTAATAATAGCACCTATCTCCTACAATTTTTGTGAGAATAAATGAGATAATTTCTGCAAAGTATTTTGAAAACCTTAAAGTACTATTGAAATGATATTTTTGCTGTTGTTACTGTTATTGTTGTTATATAAATAGAGTCAGGGGTCATTTACACTATGTGGTATGATTTGAAGAATATCTAACATTAAGGTTTACTAATAATTTTTTTTTAATTAAATTTTTTTTTTGAAAAAATCCAGTTGTGTTTGACTCCGTGACTTTGTTTTTGGTAAAATATATTCAAGTGATTTTTCCATTTTCTTCTGCAGCTCACTTTACAAAAGGGGGGAAAATTGCAATAAACAGAGCTCAATAACTTAACTTGTGCCTGAAGCCAGATTTGAACACAGGAAGATGAGTCTTTCAGCCTCCAAGCCCAGTTCTCTATCTATTGTACCATTTAACTATTCTTTCTAACAATGTCTGCCTTATTTTGTCACAAAGATTCTACTTCGGGCAATATACCTTTTTGGGGGAGGGAGGGAGCAAAATGATGTCATGTCTGTGATCCTTAGACTTTTTTATTCAAATTAATTTCTCCTGGATTATTAGCTATTAACAGATTAGTCTGAATTAGTTCATAAAACATTTTCTAATCACTGAGAATAGAACACTGTGAAGCTCATATCACATGTTGTGGAAAAGGAAAGGAAATTTGGAGAAGTCATAGAGCACTTTTTTTTTTTCTACCATAAATATGGTATTTTTTCTCTGTTGTCTTCTTTTATACTTATCGTGTTCCTATTCTTTTTTGCCCCAGAGGCTTTCAAAGTCTTTGTGTCCCAAACAACAGCTACACAAGATCCTTGTACATCAATAAATATTTTCTGACAATGGATGAATGATGAAGATGGCGGAGAGGAGGCACACAACTGTGTAACCTCCGCGTTTTTCTCTCACTATCCATTTCATTTCATGCCTCTGAATTAATGCTTGACTGAAAAAAAACATACAATTACTTACCAAGAGAAACCATCCTTGAGACTCGTCAAGAAAGGTCTGTTTTTGCGTGAGGGCGGGGACGGTTATTAGATCGGAAGCAGGCTGTGGGCAGCAGTGGCAGCGAGAGCACGGAAGGCGGTTCAGAGCCGAGCAGAGCGGAGAGGGGGTAGGGCGTGATCGCTGCCATCTCTTAGGGGAGAGCTTCGCTACAGGATTAGATACTTTGTCCTGGCAGCAAGTCAGCAGCCCAGCAGAGAAGCTAAAAACACTGGGGATGAAGAATACAACCCCAAACAGCTGGAGTCTCTCGGGACCTGGCCACCCCTCCCCCAAAGAGTCTCAGCACACTCTGGGATCTCAGAGCTCAGGCGCAGCAGAGCCATTGCTGTCCTGTTAGGGCCTCACTACTGCCCACAGTCTGTAGAGGAAGCTCGGTAACACCACCCAGCCCCTCCCCCAAAGAAAGCAGCCTCCATTCAAGGGTTTTTTCTTCTGTTTCTTTGATAGTTTGTCTTTGATTATTAGACAGAATGAGCAAGAAACTGAAAAAGACTTTAACTTGACAGCTTCTATACAGATAAAGAGCAGACTCCAAATCCTGAGGAGACTAAAAACAGTCTCCAGGTGAATCCCCAAAGGAAGAGATCATCTGTTCCTGAGCACAGATGAATCTCATGGAGGAAATTAAAAAGGCTCTCACAAAGGAGCTAGAAGAAAAATGGGAAAAGGAGAGGGAGGCTTGGCAAAAGGAGAGGGAGGCTTTGCAAAAGAGCCTGGAGAAGTCAGTTAAAGAGAGAGTGGATAAAGAAATCAAATCCTTGAAAAATAGGATTGGTGAACTGGAAACAGAAAACAGCTCTCTAAAAAACAAAATTGGCGAAATGGAAAAAAATTCCATAGAACAAAAGAACTCAATTGGACAATTAGAAAAAGATTTTTAAAAAGTGAGTGAAGAAAATACTTCACTGAAAATCAGGGTCAAACAAATGGAATTGAATGACTCGAGGAGACAAGAAGAATCAGTCAAGCAAATCCAAAAAAATCAAACAATGGAAAAGGATGTGAAATACCTTCTGGGGAAGACAACAGACCTGGAAAACAGATCCAGGAGAGACAACCTGAGAATCATCGAACTCCCAGAAAAGCATGATGAAAAAAAGAGCCTGGACACTATTTTCCAGGAAATTATCAAAGAGAACTGCCCAGAAGTCATAGAAACAGAGGGTAAAATAGACATTAAAAGAATTCATCGATCCCCTACTGAAAGGGATCCTAAAATCAAAACACCAAGAAATATAGTGGCCAAATGCCAGAACCTTCAGACGAAGGAAAAAATATTGCAAGCAGCTAGAAAAACCCAATTCAAGTATCGAGGACCACAATAAGGATCACCCAGGATGTGGCAGCATCCACATTAAAGGATCGAAGGGCCTGGAATATGATATTCCAAAAGGCTAAGGAACTTGGTATGCAACCAAAAATAACTTACCCAGCGAGAATGAGCATCTTTTTCCAGGGAATAAGATGGACATTCAGCGAAGTAAGCGAATTTCACCTATTTTTGATGAAAAAGCCAGAACTTAACAAAAAGTTTGATCTACAAGTACAGAACTCAAGAGAAATCTAAAAAGGTATAGATTAATCTTGGGAACTATATTTCGGCTATAAAGATGTATAAAGAATACAGATATACCTTGTTCTAGAAACTAGATGTGGAAAGGACATTGTACCAGAAAAAGGGGAAAGTGTGGGTAGTACATCTCATGAAAAGGCATAGGAAACCTATTATATCTGAGAGAAAGAATGGAGAGGGATGAATATAGTGAGTATTTTACTGCTTTCAGAATTGGCTTTAAGAGAAAAATTTTAGACATATTCAATCTATGGTGAAACTTCTCCCACCTCATTGAAAAGTGAGAAGGGAAAAGTGAAAAGGGAAGGAATAAGCTAAGTGGAAGGGAATACGGTAACTGGAAGGGAAAGGGGTAAGATAAGGGGAGGAACTCTAAGGGGGGGGGATACTAAAAAAGGGAGAGCTGTGAGAAGCAAGTGGTGCTCACAAGCTTAATACTGGGAAGGGGGGTAAGGGAGTAAGAAGGGAGAAAAGCATAAACCAGGGTTAACAAGATGGCAAGTAATACAGAATTGGTCATTTTAACCATAAATGTGAACGGGGTAAACTCCTCCATAAAGAGGAAGCGGTTAGCAGAATGGATTAAAAGCCAGAATCCTACAATATGTTGTTTACAGGAAACACACCTGAAGCGGGGAGATACATGCAGGATAAAGGTAAAAGGCTGGAGCAAAATCTACTATGCTTCAGGTGAAGTCAAAAAAGCAGGGGTAGCCATCCTGATCTCAGATCAAGCTAAAGCAAAAATTGATCTAATCAAAAGAGATAAGGAAGGGCACTATATATTGCTAAAGGGTAGAATGAATAATGAAACAGTATCTATATTAAACATATATGCACCAAGTGGTGTAGCATCTAAATTCTTAAAAGACAATGGATGAATGAATGAATGAATAACTTTGGTGGGATGATAGACTGGTTTTCTAAAAGAGCTGGGGGTTGTGTGAAGAAATAATCACTTAGACAAAATAAAAGTGAGAAGCACCTCAAGGGGATGTGAAAAAATAAACCAAACTTCTTTAACCACCCCATAATTATGTCCTAGCCTTTTAGTGTATGATGCTGGCAAACTGGGTTGCTTTATTTTACACTAGAATTGCCCAGGATCACTTAAGAATTAAATGTCTGAAGCTAAATTTGAATTCAGGAAGATGAGTCTTCCTAACTGTGGACCCAAAATTATTTCCATTTTGCCATTTAACTGCCAGATTTTGACTTACCAAACTGGGTTTTAGACCTTAGATCTTATCCTTGAAGTGTCTGAGCTTCCTTTGGAATGTTCAGCGTCACAAATAGTCTGGGTCAACCTAAGTGTTTTTTTTACCTTAATTGTCACATATGGAGAGGTGTGGTATGCTTTCTCCTACATCCAATTTAAGCCCTATTTGTTCTACTTTTTAAGTAGGTCAGTATATGTTTCCTTCTATACTCTGTCACTGGTACTACTTCAACACCTCACTCTTAGATTATTGCAACAACTTACTTTGGTCTCTCTGATTCACATCTTTCTTCCTTCATCTTTCAAAATGAGCTTCCTAAAGTACAAATCTAATTCTTTACTCAATAAGCTCATGTGAATCCTTAAAACCTTGAAGATCAATATGAAATCTTCTTTTTACCTTTTAAAGATCTCTAACATCTGTTGGCTTCCTACTTTTCTAGTCTTCTAACATCTTAATTCCCTTCACAAACTATGATAAAAAGGTACTGGTCTCATGTGCAAAAATGTTTGTGGCAACCCTTTTTGTAGTGGCAAGAAACTGGAGACTGAGTGAATGCCCATCAGTTGGAAAATGGCTGAATAGGTTATGAATAAGTTATGGTATATGAATGTTATGGAATATTATTGTTATATAATAAATTATGAGGAGGAGGATTTCAGAAAGGCTGGAGAAATTTATATGAACCAATGCTAAGTGAAATGAGCAAAACCAGGAGAATAGTATACAAAGCAACATAAATATTATAGAACTATCAATTCTGATGAACGTGATTCTTTCCAACAATACTATGATTGATATCAATTCCAATGATCTTGTGATGAAGAGAGCTGTCTACATCCAGACAGAAGACTGTGGGAACTGAGTGTGGATCATAACATAGCATTCTCACTCTTCTTGTCATTGTTCACTTAGATTTTGTTTTTTTATTCATTTACTTACTTTTTTTTTTTTATCTGATTTTTCTTGTGCAGTAAGACAATTGTATAAATAGGTTCATACATATTGGATTTAACATATATTTTAACATTTTTAACATATATTGGATTGCTTGCCATCTAGGGTAGGGGGTGGGAGGAAGGAGGAGAAAATTTGAAACACAAGGCTATGCAAGGATAAGTATTGTCAAATTATCTGTGCATATGTTTTAAAAATAAAAAGCTTTTAAAATGAAAAAGGAGATATGTTGATTTGCTCCCCATTATATAGGACTTTATGTTTTGGAGGATTCAATATAGTCCATTTTTGAATGAGAAGTTTAGTATTTTAACTAGAATATGGCTTATTTTTGTTAAAATATTTTATTGAAATCTTTTGACTGTGTAACAGTTAAAATTCTTCCAATATCCCTAATATATATTTATGAATTAATATATGTATATATTAAAAACAAAAAGGAAGATGGGGGGATGCAAAAGCAAATCATACAATGAAAAAGTTTGAAAATATGTGTGATAAATCATATCCATGGATTTCCCATTTTTCCTAAGGATTGGAGGAGTGGAGATTGTCTTGTATCTGTTCTTTGGGACTATGCTTGTTATATTTAATTCTTCAGCATTCATTTTTAATTTCTTTATGGTTGTTGCTTTTTCAGTTTATATTGTTTACATTGTTTATATTGCATTCTCAGCTCTATTTCATTACAGAACAATTTGTACAAATTTTTATACTTATTTAGATGGTTTCTTATAACATAGTAATATTTGATAACATTCACGTATGACAATTTCTTTAGCTAATCTACTTTGGGGTTCAATTTTGTTCCCAGTTCTTTACAACCAGAAAAATTTTTGCTGTATTTCAGTTTATAAGAGGACTTTCTTCTTATAAATGATCTGCTTTCAAGTACATGTCTTATACCAGAATTTCTGGGTCAAAGTCTATGGATATTTTAGTTATTTTATAAACATAATTACAAGTTTCCTGCCATTTTAGCAAATCACAACTCTGACAATAATGGCCCAATGCCTCTACAGCTGGGATTCTCAAACTTTTTGTTTGTCATGTAATCCTTTCAGACTATAACCTATATATCCTTCCTTAGAATAAAGATTGTATATTTATAAGTAAAGTAATTAGGATTACAGAGAAAACTCTATTGAAATGCAATTATACAAAAAATAATAAAGTTGACAGATCACAGTATAAGAACCTAGAGAGATTAAGATGTTGGCAATTCAAAGAATAGACATATGTGAATAGTGAGAAATGGATATCCTTTAAAGGAAGAAAAAAATGATTACATAGGCCTGAGAAATCAGTGTTATTTTCTTGTTTCCTGTAGTCCTGAAGTATCAATTCATAATTCCAAAAAACAGGAGCTTTAACCAGAAAAAGTTGTTTTGCCACCAGACCTAAAATGGTTTCTTCTCTCTCTAAATGCTATGTTCTATTTTCATTTGGGTACCTTCCAGATTTGAGAATTTGAATGACCAGGAAAAAATGGTTCTATGGTCATTACAGCTCTGAGGCAGAAGTTTATTTAATCAGCCACAATTATTAACTTATAGCATAATTAAACATATCTTTTTGTCACCAAAATAATTTATTCATTTCAACAATTGAGGGGTTATTTTCTGATTAAAATCATTTCAACAGAGAGATACAAATTGCTCACTGGAAGAGAGATTAGGTTTTTTCGTGTATCTAAAAAGAGCAAAACCAGTTCCAAAGAAAGGAAGTTAAAAAGAGACAGATTTCAGCTTAATATAAGAAGACATTTTCTCTAATTAGAACAGTGCAACAATGGAATAGATTTGGGCTCCTTGTCACTGGAAATGTCCAAACAAAAGCTGGACAGTTCTTTTATGGAAATGACAGAGAGGATTCCTTTAGGGTTTAGAAACTTGCACTAAGTTATAAATTATCTTTCAACACTGAGGTTTGGTAATTCTATTGTGCTTAAATAGACTTCATGTATTTAAATCATTGGAATACTAGCCATGCTTTTGCATTTGAAAAAAAAGGAAAGAAATAGAAAGAGAAGAGAAAGAAAAAAAGGGGGGAGAAAGGAAGAAAAGGAAAAAGAAAAGAACTGGTTAATACATTTGATAAAGGTGGAATTTATAATCTAGACAGGGCAGAGTTCAAATTTTATTTCTATTGTTTCACTTGAGATACAAATTACTAGCTTTTTCAGGGGATTTCAATTTCCAAGTGTTTTGTTTTGTTTTAAATGAGGGAGTTGAACTATAAAACCTCTAAGGTTTCTTTCAATCAAAATGTCACTTTACAAATGTATCATTCTATATAGAAGCTGAATGAGCTTATAGGGGTCATCTTAAGAAACAGATACCTTGAGGTTTCCTAGAAACTTTTAGTGAGTCAAAGAACATGATTTCTAGGGCTTTTGGTGATACCTTTCCTGGGTACTCTTAAATAGGTCTTTATTCAGCACAAAAAGTACTTTTTGTGGTTTTATAATGTTTAGACACTGAGTGGTCTCTTTGTCTTTTCTCTATCCCTCAAAATCAGAAAGCAGATGAGATGCTATATCTGATATATTAAAAAAAAAAAAGGCTTCAGCTTTGTGGCTTCCTTTGGTTATGAAGTCCTCAGACATTCAAGATGTGATATGGGTAAAGAGTAGAGCAAGACATGTCTTCTCACTCCCAATATAATGACATGAGGCTACAATTTGACCTTGGAATGTGGAAATGTACTGATTCATGGAGCTATTTATATGTTTCCCTTTTTTATTAGATAATCTTGTGAACTTGAAAGTTCTGGAAGTCTGTAGTAAGTTCCCAATATGTGAGCAGCAGAAAAGGAGACTGCCAGAAACTTGAACCACAGCAGTGACTGCCAGTGTTATGAAAGTTTTAATAGCAACTACAGCAGATTTGCAGGATGCAAAAGGTTATCATCACAGAGAGAGGACCCCCCCAAAATGTTTAACTTGGGGTGCTCAGATGGTGCTCAGTTAATATAAAATATAAACCAGCTCATTAGGAGTCTTAAAAAGCAATTTAGATCCAAAATAGGTTTGGATATTAGTCTTCCATTATATTATGCTACTAGTGACAAGTTAATCATTCTGTGATGAATTTTATCATGTTTTTATATTTATCTATCTCTTTTTTGGGTTATGGAAATAAACTACATATTCTATATCAAATTCATATTAGTAAATTGAGCACATTTTTACTTTCTGTCCTGTAAATAAATTGTAAAGAAAAAAAAAATGGAAAGATCTTAAGGATAAGAGAATGGTCCTGAGGAACTAATGAATATAAGAATTAAAAAGTATATTTCCCTAATTTTTCTCATTAAATAGTATTTTTTCAAATTACATGTAAAGATAGTTTTCAACATTCATTTATTATGAGTGCCAATTATTTTTCTATTTCCCTCCATTTTCTTGATATTCCAAAAGACAGAAAGCAATCTTATATAGTTATACACATACAATTGTCTTAAACATATTTCCACATTAGTATGTTTGGAAAGAAGAATCAAAACATCAAAGAAAACTACCAGAAAGAAAGTCAACAAAAAGTAAAAATAACATACTTCATTTGTATTTAGAGTTATTCAATTGCATAGTTTTTTGTTTTTTGTTGTTTGTTTTTTCTGTGTGTGGATGGCATTTCTATGAAAAGTCTTTTGATAGACTTTGAAAAATAGACTACTAGAGAAGTTCCAGGGGTGGAGTCAAGATAGTGGAGTAAAGTCAGAAGCTGCTTGAGCTCTTTCAGTTTCCCTCAAAAACTACATGAACCCAAGCCTCTGAATAGAGTCTGATGGAATGAAACAATTCTCCAATTCAAGACAAACCTTTCACTCAGGTGAAAAAGTTGTTCAGTCCAGGTCACACAAACTCTGAGAAAGCTGGTGAGAGGATCTTAATCACAGCAAGTCAGCAACTAAGGCCTTCAGGTCTAACTCATGAGAGGAGAAAATTAGGGGAAGAGCTTCTAGTCCAGGCTGTGAAGGCAAACTCTGGAAAACCATTCTGTTCCCTGAAAAAAATCAGGCAAAGCTTCCCCCTTTAAATATAAGGGGTCCCTTATCAGGGCCACACAGGAAACTCCTTACCTTGCCACCTTTATCTCAAGTGCAGAGGTCTACCTTAAAAGTAAAAAGAGAAGAAATACCAAATGAAAAGAAAAGAAAAAGAGCAAGAAACAGAAAAGAACTTTGACCATAGAAAGTTTCTATGGTGACAGGGCAAAACAAAACTCAAACTCAGACAAGGACAGACTGTCTGCAGAAGATATCTCAAAGAGGGAGAGATAAATTGATCTCAAGCACAAAGAGGATTCTTGGAAATGCTCATAAAAAAACTTAAAAAGGCAAATAAGAGAAGTAGAAGAAAAAATGAGAAAAAAATGGGAAATATCTATGAGAGTCAACAATTTGGAACAGTAAGGAAAAAAAATTGTCTGAAGAAAACAACTCCTTAAACAGTAGAATAAATCAAATGGGAAAAGAGATACAAAAAAAGCAAGTGAAGAAAATCACACATTAAAAATTAGAACAGGGAAAATGGAAGCTAATGACTTTGTGAGATAGCAAGAATCAGTCAAACAAACTAAAAAGAATGAAAAAATGGAAGAAAATGTGAAATACACCATTGGCAAAACAACTGACCTGGAAAAAATAGATCCAGAAGAGGCAATTAAAAAATTATTGGTCTACCTGAGGGCCATGACCAAAAAAAAATTTCCACTAAAAATCACTAAAAAATTTTATAAATTTTGATATGTTATCTCATTATTGATGTTCTTTTTATGAAATAATTGATTGTTTTTTATTTGTTGTTTGTTGTTTTGTTGTTTCTTGGACCCATTAATTCTTTAAGATTAGATTGTTTAAATTTGTAAGAATTCAAGTCATTCTCCAGTTGATAAATGGTCAAAGGATATGAACAGACAATTCTCAGATGAAGAAATTGAAACTATTTCTACTTATGAAAACATGCTCTAAATCACTATTGATCAGAGAAATTCATATTAAGACAATTCTGAGGTATGACTACACATCTCTCAGCTTGGCTAAGATGACAGGAAAAGGTAATGAAGAATGTTGGAGGCTTGTGGGAAAACTGGGACACTGATACATAGTTGGTAGAATTGTGAATGGATCCAACCATTCTAGAGAGCAATTTCCAATTATGCTCAAAAAGTTATCAAACTGTGCATACCCTTTAATCCAGTCATGTTTCTATTGGGTTTATATCAGGGAAAGGGACCAACATATGCAAAAATGTTTGTAGCAGCCCTTTTTGTAGTGGCAAGAAAATGGAAACTGAATGGATGCCCATCAATTGCAGAATGGCTGAATAAATTATGGCATATGAATATTATGGATATCATTGTTCTCTAATAAAAGACCAGCAGGGTGTTTTCCAAGAAGTCTGGAGAGACTTACATGAACTAATGCTAAGTGAAATGAGCAGAACGAGAAGATCATTATACACGACAACAACAAGATTATATGATGATCAATTCTGAAGGACATGGCTCTCTTCAACAATGAGATGACTCAGGCTTATTGCAATTATTCAGCGATGAAGAGAGCCATCTACACCGCCAGAGAGAACTGTGAGAATTGAGTATGGTTCACAACATTGCATTTTTACTCTTTTTGGTGTTATTTGCTTACATTTTATTTTGCTTCTCTTTTTCTTTTTTTATTAGTTTGATTTGACTTTTCTTCTGGAGTATGATAATTGTATAAAAATGTATGCAAATATGGGATTTAACATATATTTCTACCATGCTTAACATGTGTTAAACTATTTGCTATTTGGGGAGGACATAAGGGAAGGGGGAGGACAATTGAAGCACAAGGTTTTACAAGAGCTAATGTTGAAGAATTGTCCATGCATATGTTTTGAAAAATAAAAAGTTTTAATTAAAAAATTAAATAAATATTGGATTGCTTAGTTTCCAATTTATTTTATACTACCTTTTCAAGTTTCTTGATTACATATGAGTTTTATTGAATTATGATCTGGAAAACAATACATTCAATATTTCTGCCTTTCTGCATTTGGTTGTGAGGTTTTTGTGTCTTATATAATGTCCATTTTTGTGTGGTTGCCATGTACCACTGAGAAGATATATTTGCTTCTATCCTCATTCATTTTTTCCAGGGATATGTAATAATCTGAGTTCTCTAAGATTCTGTTCACTTCCTTCACTTCTTTCCTGTTTATTTTGTGTTTCGATTTATTTAATTCTGAGAGAGGAAAGTTTCGGTCCCCCTTTAGTAACATTTTATTCTCTCTTTCTTTCTATCACTTACTAGCTTTTCCACTAAGAATCTGGATACCAGGCTATTAGGTACATCTATGTTATTATTGATATTACTTACTTTTCTATTGTACATTTTAGTATCATATAGTTTCCATCCTTATCTCTATTTTTGCTTTTGTCTGAGCTCAGGATGGCAAGCCCTCTTTTGTTTTTGTTTTTCTTTTGATGTTCATTTGTTTGTTTTACTTCAGTGGGAGCATAATATATGTTGCTTCAGTATTTGACCTTACACTGTGTGTACCTTTGATTCAAATGTGTTTCTTGTAAACAATATATTCTAGGATTCTAGTTTTTAATAGATCTGCTATTCACTCCTAGTCAATGGGAGAATTCATCCTATTCACATTAACACTTTGATTACCAACTCTGTATTTTCCTCCATCCTTTTTTCCTCCCCTCTTTTTGATTTTTTTCTATTCTTTTTACCCTTTCCCTTTTTACTAGTCTTATGCTTCTCACCATTTCCTTCTTCAATCTATCCTTTCTTCAACTACCCTCTCTTTTTTCTTTCCCCTTTTTTCCCCTATAAGGTAAGTAACTTTCTAAACTCAACCAAATATGTATATTATTTCCTTTTTGAGACAAATCTTCTGAGATTTACATTCAAACAATTCTCACCCCTCTGTTTTTTTTTTTCCTCTACTATAATAGGTCTTTTGTCATTTTTTTTTTTTTTTTTGGGGGGGGGGGCTGAGGCAAGTGAGGTAAAGTGACTTGCCCATGGTCACACAGCTAGGAAGTATTAAGTGTCTGAAGCCAAATTTGAATTCAGGTCTTCCTGACTTCAGGGCCAGTGCTTCATTTGTCCATTTTGATGTGATATGACTTGCCACAATTTGCCTCTCCTTCCTCTTCTTCCAGGACAACCTCTTTTCCATTCCTTTAATTTCTTTTGTATATCATCACTTTAAAGTCAGCTTATAATCATATCCTCTGTCTATGGATACCTCTTATAATTGCCCTAATAAAGACACAGTTTCAAGATTTGCAACTGTCATCTTACCATGTAGGGTTAATCTTTGAATAAAATATGTTAGTTTTTCTTTCTTGTTTGGCTTTTTTGTTTGTTTGTTTGTTTCTCTTAAGTCTTCTCTGCTTTTGAAGATCAGATTTTTCTGGTCAGTTTTAGTTTTTTCATGAGAAATGACTGATAGTCCCCTATTTCACTGAATATCCATTTTTCCCCAGGAAGATCTTGTAGGGTAGTTAATTCTTGCTTGTAATCCAAGCTCCTTTATCTTCCAGAATATCATATTCCAGGCCCTCCAATTATGTAATGTAGAATCTTCTGTCTATCGCTTAATTCTTACTGTAACTCCTAGATAATCATATTGTTTCTGACTTCTAGCAGAATTTTTCTTGAATTGATAATTTTGGAATTTGGCTATAATATTCTTCGGAGTTTTTGTTTTATGATCTCTATCAGGAGGTAACTGATGAATTTTTTTCAATGATAATTTTACCCTCTTATTCAAGAATATCAGTGCAGTTTTCCTTGATAATATCTTGAAAGATGCTGAATAGACTCTTTTGTTGATCATAGCCTTCAGTTAGTCTAATATTTCTTAAATTAGCTCTCCTGGATTAATTTCCCATATTAGCTCCTTTTCCTGTGAGATATTTTATATTTCCTTCTACTTTTTTTTTCATTTTTTAATTTTGTTTGACTGATTCTTGATGTTTCAGTT
Organism: Antechinus flavipes; assembly: GCF_016432865.1. Classification (NCBI taxonomy): domain Eukaryota; kingdom Metazoa; phylum Chordata; class Mammalia; order Dasyuromorphia; family Dasyuridae; genus Antechinus; species Antechinus flavipes. Next base: position 293,066,798 of record NC_067400.1, on the reverse strand, counting down.
CTAATTTTAAGGAATTTCTTCAGTTAGTTTTTGTATGTCTTTTTTTTATCCATTCTGTATTCTAGGGAAGTTGTTTTTTTTCCCCCAGTGGACTTATGTTGTGATTATTTTTTTCTTTTTCTTTTGGCCATTTTTTTTTTTTGTTTTTTTGTTTTTTTAAGGCTCCATCAAAAAAGTAAGCATTTGCAAGGTGGTCAGAAGAAGCAATACAAGGACACTCTCAAAGTCTTACGAAATTTAGAATTAATTTTATGACCTGGGAGATTCTGGCACAAGACTGCCCAACATGGAGTACATTCATCAGAGAAGGTGCTATGTTGAATGAGCAAATCAGAATTGAATTAGCTCACAAGAAACACAAGATGAGCAAAATTAGAGAATCCACTGCAAATGTTCACAGGGACTACTTATGTCTGGCTAGTAACAGAGCATTCTGAGACCATACTGTTATGATCAGTCATAGTCAGTCATACAAGACTAACATAGTGATTTCATTTTGGTCCTCTTTGAGAACAAAAAACAATATTTAAAGGAATTTTTTCTCCAGTCAACTTTTGTCCTTTTCTTTCCAAGCTGTTGATTCTCTTCCATACCTTTCATTTGTTTTCCCAATTTTTCTTCTATTTCTCTAATTTGATTTTTAAAATCCTTTATGAGCTCTTCTAAGGAGGCTTTTTGATCTGAAGACCAATTCATATCCCCCTTTGAGGTTTTACATGCAGGCATTTGTCTTCTTCTGAGCTGGTATTTTGATCTCTGTCATAATAACTTTCTATGGTCAATGGGTCTTTTTTGTTTCTTGCTCATTTTTACCTTATTTAATGTTTTTTAAAGTTGAGCTCTACTCTTGGAATACAAGGGAAACCAGTCCAAATATCTTGACATGGTCATTGACCTTGGGACATCAGCTGCTGATGGCTTGCTCATTGTGCTATGCTGATGGCTTGCTCATTGTGCTAATGTAGCCTGATTGTGTCTGCTGTTGCCTGGATTCCAAATCCAGGGTGACAATTTGCCTTCTGAGCTGTGCTGGAGGCTCCATTTTTGGCTTTTTGTGCCACTAGCCTGTTGAGCCTAGAATGACTGTTCTATGGGGTAAGAGCCTCCTACTGACTTGCCTGGATAGCATATACTATGGGCTGTGTTCCCCTTTTACCCAAATAAGACAGACCTTTCTGAGAAAGTCATTTCACTCTGTCTTTTTGTAGGCTCTGTCACTCTTGAAACTCTTTGTTAGAATGATTCAGTTTTGTTTCTGAGGGAAACAAGGATAAATTCAGGCAAATTTCGGATTTCTCTCTGCCACCTAGATTCTGCTCCAGTCTACTTTTCTTATTAAGCTATCAATTAAGTTGAGAACAACTAATTATGAACAAACAAGGATGACAGGTATGGGTTGAGTCTGGTGTAAGCCACAAGTTGTACCAGGGAAAATAGCATGTTGTTTGAATGTGATGATATAAATATCTAATATTTATAAATACAAATTATAATTTCAAAATATATACAAAATAAATGTAAAATATAAGTTCATCAAATTATTGAGATTGTTTTCATATTTTGTTGAAATGATTCAAATTAGAAATTTCAACAGCTGCCAAAGAGGCAAATTATTTCCTCTAGCCAAAAAAAAAAATGTAACTTTCTCTAGATAATGAATCTGCCAATCAAAAAAAAATAATAATTTAATTTTGACTCTGTAAAAAGCACTTTGTTAAAAGCAGGGTGAGATACAAAATTTAGATATTTCTTATAGCTAGTTTCATGTTCTCAAATAGCTTAGCCTATAGCTGGGGACTAATAAGATATCAAGAAGCATGCATACTATGGATAGATAATAATTGCCTTGGAGACTTGCAAAACAAAAAATGTTATGTGTGTCCTAAGGGGAAAGGTATCCTGGAGGAAGTAATATTCAACTTGGGCTGTAAAGTAAAAATTGTTGGTCAACAAAAAAATATGAAGGAAATAGAGAATGAAGGCATTTTAAGACAGAAAAGAAGCTGAGGGAAATATAAAATTATAATATATAGTTGCCTGAAAAAGAGCTTTCAGTTTTGGAATATAAGAGTACCATGGAGTGACAATAAGAAGAAATAATCATTCCTCTGTTAATATTTTTCCTTTTCCTTTTTCTTTTCTTTTCTTTTCTTTTTTTTTTTTTTTTGAGGCAATTGGGGTTAAGTGACTTGCCCAGGGTCACATAACTAGAAAGTGTTAAGTATCTGAGGTCAGATTTGAACTCAGGTCCTCCTGTCTTCAGGGCTGATGCTCTATCCATTGTGCCACCTAGCTGCCTTAGTTTTTTGTGTTTTTTTTTTCCTTAACAACTTCCAAAAATCACTTAGTTTCTGATGCAGCCACTCTCTGGAAAACATTAAGGTGAAGAAAATAACTTGCTTCTATATTGTCTCCAATATTTTTTGAGTGTATATTCAGGAAAGACTAATTAGGGAGTACCTTGTAAAATTTCAAGTTAAATTATTCTCTCTGGTTAGTGTTTGAAAGTGTATTTCCAGGTTTCAGGAAAGGACAAACATCCCTCCTCCAAACAGAATTCTGTTGTTGTTCATTTCATCCTTTGTACTCAAAGAGGTCTAAGGGCATTACTATGTCAGAGTAAAGGTACAATGTATTTGAGATGTGTGGGGGAAGGGGATGGGGTGGATTGCATTATCACAGTTCAGACACAAATAGTACATTTGAACATTTGAATATTCAAAGTAGTACATGTCTGTTCATTTGTCCATTTCATGTTTTTTGTGAGTTTTTTTTTTGTGTGCTATTGTGATTCTGTTTTGCTCTTGAAGCACATCCCAAGCAAGCAGATTGTTTCTAAAGTAAACTAAGGAAAAACTAGAAGACAGGATAGAATAGAAGAAGAAAATAAGCAAGGGTCCAAGGCAATTCCAATAAATATGGGATAGAAAACACCATCTGCATCTAGAAAAAGAACAATAGAGACTGAATGCAAATAAATACATGCTATGTTCACTTCTTTTTTGTTTGTTTGTTTTTTTCCCTCTCCCATGTTTTCTCCATTTTGTTCTATTTTTTCTGCCAACATGATTCATAAAGAAATATGTATATACATAAATAAATAATAAGCAAAGGGAGATGATAAAAGTTTGCATTAATAAGGGATATAAACTGCAATATGTGCTAATCTTTTGATTCTTGATTCTATAAATGTTAGATCTCTATACCAGTCCATTTGGAATTCAAGAAGCACAAAAAAAGGTTGTTATGCTCTTATTGTCTTCCTGCTGACACTCATCCCAGAGAATAACTCAATCCTCTTGACTTCAGACAGATAAATTCCAATTTTTCCCCACATCTATTCTTTGCTAAATACGGTATCATATCCCACTAGCTGTGATAAGCAAGAATGATTTGATGAAATTAATTATAAGGAATATAGCGTTTGGTCAGCTGAATCATTTCTTTACTTAATCTAACATCTCATTCCATTTCTGTTTCATGAATCATGATCAATTCAAATCATCTGTTTTTCCTCAGTGGATAACCCAGGTAATTTCCCTAAGAGCCTACTAAACTCAGGAACTTTCATAAACAAACTATCCCTTCATAATCACCATTTCTCAGTGCATATTATCTCCCCTACTAGAATGTAAACTTCTTAAAAGCAAGAACTGCCTTTCTTTGATATTTTTATCACTTAAAATTATGCCTGAAGTACAGATGTTCAAATTCTTTTTTTTCCTTTTTTTTTTTTATCATATCTGACATGATTTTCTTTGGAGTTTTCTTGGCAAATGCAATAGAGTAGGTTAGCATTTCCTTCTCCTCTTCAGGTTATAGGTGGGAAAATAAGACAAAGAGTATTAAACGAGTTGCTCAGGGTCAGACAGCTAGTAAGTATCTGAGTCCAGATTTGAATTCAGGAAGAAGAGTTTTCCTGATTCTAGGTTTAGTATTCTATCCACTGTTTGGGGGATATGAAAAGAAAAATACATAGTCACCTATGTATTGTAGAATTTAATATATGGAATGTATTTTCATTCCTGTGCTCAGACTCCTAAACACGTTATATTCTCTGCATTATGTGCAAGGGCAGTCCAGCCATTTTTACCTTCATTTCCTTAAATTATCATTGTACAATTTATAGGCCTAGTATCCTGCATTAACTGCAATTCCCTGAATTAACTAAGTAATTGCTTTGTCCCTGTGATATGTTTGGTTGTGGACACACAGCCTGAAAGAAGCACTGTGTTTAGATATTACCTTGTTATTGGAAATTAATGAGCCTCCATAATTCTAGAATGTCAAGGAATAGAGAGAGAGACAATGATAAGATAATAACTGATTGTAGCATCAAAAGACACAGAGCAATTCTAGAATTTCCAGTATAGGCTATTTGCCACATAATAGTAAAGGGAAACATTTGATTTTCTTTTGTATCTCTCTTTCATATTAGCATGTCTTTGAATACTTTTCAATCAATAAATGAATGTATATGCATGAATTTCTTATGCAGATGCATATAGGTGAATATAGTCTCTTATTAAAATGCATCCTTTGCTGGATAAGGCTGTCTCAGTAAGAGCAGATAATCTAAGACAAATGAAAATTTATCCATGAGAATAGAGGCTATTTCCTAAAGAACTATAATAATCAGTTTTTCTCTTTAAGTCATCAAATATTTATTAAGCACCTATAGTGTGTCAAATATCTGTAGAAGGTACTTGGGTTACAAAAACCAAAATGAAATTATTCCTGTCTTCAAGGATCTTACTATGAATAAAGAAGTAAAATCCAAATTGTAACTTGTGGAGATTAAACTTATATATAAATAAATATTAAGCATATCTAAATATAAAGTTATTTCAGAAAGTAGGGAATCCTACTGATTAGAAAGATAAGAAAAGATCTGGTGTAGGGAAATGCACCTGAAATGCAGAAAATGGAATGCTATGTAAAAAGGATATAGAGAAGTAATCATAGGATTTAAATTATAAGGTACCCCCAAAAAATCAAATAATCCAACTTTTTCATTTTCAAATTGAAGAAACTGAATTCAAAAGAAGGGAATTTACTTAGGTAAGTTTACACAGAAATTAAGTTAAAAGGGAATTAAGTGAAAGAAATTAAGTTAAAAAGCCTCTATTACAGAGGCTCCAAAGAAACCTAATAGCTATGTGACGCTAGGCAAATGGCTTAAATTTGTTTGACTCAGTTTCACCATCTGTAAAATGATCTGCAGAAAGAAAAGGCAAACCATTCCTGAATCTTAACAGAGTAAACCCAAAAAGAGGCCACAAAGAATCAGACACCCCTGAAAACAAATAAATAGCAAGACATACAAGCTATGAAACTATAATCCAGGTCAAAATTGTAAAATTGTTTCCTTTGATTCCTTAGAGTATGTTCTAATTAGAAGTCTTCTTTGTGGATAGATGATAAAATCTGACAATCTCAGGGAAGCACAGCTAATTTGGGCCCTTTTTCCTCAAAGAAGAGACATACCTCAGCAATTCAAATTTACCATCCTATATTCCAGATATCAACTTTTCTGATTTGCAATAGACCAGATATGCAAGCTGGCTGAATCATTTAACAAGATGCAGAAGTTAAATATAAGAAACAGAAAAAGATTACCCATAATTGCATAATGTAGTATCTTACAATAAAACATGTATTAGCTAGAGTATCAGTAAATTACTTACAAAAAACTTTAATAAATTTAATTGTGTTGCCCCCACTTACCCATCATTTTAGAATAATTTAAAGCCCAACTTCTAATGGAGGGAAATTATTCTAAACTTTGCATGCAGACAAACAAGAAACCTTTTTATTTTCCATTTACAAAATGACATCTGCTCTATTTCCATTTTTGTTTTCAGATGTGAGATTACTTTAGTATTTTATTTCTTATCTTGTCAAATAGAATTGTCAAAGTCTGTGAAAATGTCGTTGCTTCTCAAGTCCCTTAAGACTGAACATTTCAGATACCTAGACATAACACTTTATATAAGTCATTTATTTACTTAGCATTTTAAATAAAGGAATCTCAATCTATTTTGTTTTCTTTTTTTCCTATTTCTTTCTTTCTTTCATTCCTTCCTATTCCTTTCTTTCACATCTCCTTCCTTCTCTCCTTCCTTTCTTTTTCCTTTCTTCTTTTTCTCTATTTCTGTATTTTTCTCTCTGCCTGTCTGTTTTTTTTCCCCCTATATTCCCTTCTCTCTTTCCTAAATTAATAAAAGTAGAAAATTGGGAGGCAATGGCTCTCATGACTATTCTTAATTGTTTTATCTATGTGTGCATATACATAATAGTACCAATATGTTCACAGTAACATTCTGTCCCTCATGTTTTCATATATGGTCTTATATACTTTCATCCTTCTAATGTCACATTTATGAATATTCATAGGCCAATTGAACAAGTCAAAGAAACACCCTACTGTTGAAATACCCTATTTCTTTGTAGTACTAAATTTTCTCTGCTTTTTTCAGATTTTTATAACATATTTTGTTTTCATGTAACCATTATTTCTGACTATACTGTAACCTATCTCATACTTTTAAAATTATCACTTAAAATGAACACATAAAAAGGGGAAAACATACATTTCAATAAAATCAACCAACATTTTAATTCTGTCTAACAGTACCTTCAATATAGTCACTAATAATTCCCTCTCCTTAATTTTTCAAAAAAAAAGAAGTTTCTTTCCTTTCATTTAATTGAATTGGTTTAGGCCTTTGGTATGATTAGTTTATTTTATGATATTTTCCCTTCACTCAAACAAGTGGAAAGATATTTTGAAGACATAAAAGAAATCCATATACCTTGGAGTAGTTAAAATCCTTATATGACCCTACTACTTGGAGACATTTTAATTTTTTTGTCTCAGGTTTTTTAAGCATGAAAAAGACACTTAATAAGACTGGAGACTTTAATTGAACTTTACTGCAGTTCTTCAATATCAAAAAATATATTTACATTTGTTATATGGATGGATCCATAATTTTGCCACTGTGATTCTTCCCTCCTTCAATATAGAAAGTAACCTGTCATCATCTTCTCAACCTTTGTGCATTTTTTCATATTTTCCTATAAATCCTTTTTTTTAAATCCTAACATTCTATAGTCCTTTAGCTTCTTCAGTACTTTTTATGGAGTATTTTTACATTATTAAGTTTTTATTCATTGATTTATGAAATCATATATATATATATATATATAGGACTACATATTTTTGATGGTTGCTAATGGATATATTCCTTAGTCCATGAGAACACCAAAAAGTCCATGGTAAAAACGGTATAAAGCTCTTTGAATTAAGCTCCACTTTCTGTTTCTTTTTACCTTTCTACTAAACTGCCTATGCTCTGACAGACAACATAGACATCTTGAAACTCAGCATACAAATGAACAGATGTCAGTGTCTTCCTGTGTCTGTTTTAAGGATTATTCATTGCACAAGACACAACTTCTCAAAGCATACGGAAAGCTAAATATACCCAAGATTTTTCTCAGTTCCTTTTACCCTCCTTCTTCAGGTGCCGACATTTTGATTGAAAATCCCACTCTTCATGAAAGCATTTCTAAATCAACATATGGTGGTGCAGTGTTCTGGAAAGAGCACTACATTTGAATCAGGTGTATGAATCTGGTCATAACATGGGCATGTATTTCAGTCTCTTTTGGTCTCAGTTTCTTCAATGTAAGTTGAAGTAATTTGATTAGATTATTTCTAAATGTAATTTTAACTCTACAGTTCTAAGACTAAAAAGTACCCATAATTCTATTTCTCTTTAATCTTCATTAGCCTTCATTTTTTCCAGTTGACTATTGCTGCATCCTTTTGTGTCCTGTTTGATATAGAAGCAGAAAAATAAGTCTGTTTCAGCACACAAATTTAATGAAATAAAAATCTTATTTTTACTTGGTGACAAAGTTGTCTTTTATTTTTAATGGAGAAAAGAAGTATTTGATTGATTTTGTTGGGTTTTTTTTCCTCCATCATGTGTCATCCTTTGTTCTCTCTGAATTTTTAAATAAGGTAATTCAAAAACAAATAGGAACCAAAAAACCTCCCTGAACATGTCTTATTTTCTTATTGGACCTCCTATACTTCCTCTCAAAAATATTGAGAAACAGATTCAAATCTAGACCTGGGAGAGGAAATCAGAAAGTATACTCAAGAGATTAGTGCTATAGAAATGAAACAATTGACTTGATGACTTTACAGACTTTTAATGTCATATATATATACACACATATTATATTTGGCATATTGTATTTTTAAAGAATTGTTCTCTTCAGTTTTTTTTTCCTTCCTTTCCCAAGCTAGCTATTGACTCTCTCGTGTATATCTCTCATTTATTTTCTCATTTTTTCTTCTACTTCACTTATTTGCCTTTTAAAATCTATTATGAGAACTTTCAAGAAGTCTCTTTGAGTTTAAGAACAATTCATATCACTCTTTGAAGTTTCTTTTGTGAACGTTTTGTCTTCATCTGAGTTTGTGTTTTGATTTTCCCTGTCATAATGGTAGCTTTGTTTGGTCAAGGTTATTTTCTGTTTCTTGCTCATTTTCTTTCCCTTTCTTTTGGTATTTTCTATTTTTTAAATTTTATGGTTGTGCTCTGCTCCTGGGGTAAAAGTGACACTGCCCCAAGCTTACTGAACCTTGGCTTTGAGCACAGGGGTCCCTTGTATTTGCAGGGCTGATCTTTTCAGGAAACAGCCTGGTTTCCCAGAGTTTGCCTTCTGGCTTGGGACTAGAGACTGCCCCATTGATCTGCTCTTCCCCTGAGTGAGGACTGAGGTCCTCAGTTGCTAAATTGCTGTGATTAAGGTTTTCCCAGAGCCTAGCTGATCTGGGTTGTACATCCTTTTCACCCCAATGAGACTAACCTTTTTTTGAAATTTCCCCAATCTATCTTGTGCCAGAGAGTGTTTTCATTCATCAAACTCTGTTAAGAGACCGGTTTCATGTGACTGTTGAAGAAAATTGAGAGAGCTCTAGTAGAGTCCTGATTTTACTCTGCCATTTGGCTCTACCTCCAGATGTCAATTTTCTATAATTTAAAGATAAAATATTCTATACTGGGTGAACCCCAAATTGTGTACCTGAGTAGAGAGTGATTATTCATTCAACTCAGGGGACATATTAATAGCTTTTGTTCACAGTCTACATGTAGCATGTTATAGTTTAACTCTTTGACAAGATATACTTTAGATTACAAATAACTATTATGACTGAAACAATTTAGTGAAAATTCAAGTCTCAAGAAAGTAAATTCTTCTAATATAGCATTTTGAATTTTGAGATAAATGTCTCACACTGGAAGTGGAAAGAATCGTGTCTGTGGTACCACAGGACATGGATTTGAATTCCAGTTCTGCCATTGTCAGTCACTCTTAATCATTTCTATTTTATTTTTCAATGAATGCAGAATAATTAAAGCATCCAGCATTTGTAACATCTTCAGGTACAACAAAGTTCATTGGGCTATCTAGGGGACATTGCCTTTGTACTGCTTAGTAAAATTGTGTATTCTTTGGATAATTGTCCTACATTTCACCTTGGAAAAGTGAAATATGTATTTATATTAAAAATAGAGATAAAAGGGACTTTAAGGAATATCTAGTCTAGTTCCTTGATTTTACAGATAAAGTATCTGAAGTACTGGGAGTTTAAATAAATAGTGTTAAATAAAGAAAACACTCACTTGAGTTGGATTGTGAGAAATGGAAATATAGAGAGCCAGAAACATCAGTATGAGGTAAGTGGTAGGAGATTGCTAAAACCATTTTAGCTTCTTATTTGAATTTTTTTTTTTTGCTAAGATTAGCCCTTTAGTCCTATCCTACTGGAATATTTCAAGTATATTTTGTATCCCAAAATTTAAAATTGCTGGGGAGAACTCCAGTCACTTTGTACTAGGTTTTGACATTCTTCCTGATTCCTTATTCCCTCTAGAATGAACAGATATTAACCAATGCATAACTGCTTCTGTAACTTTTCATTGACATATTTAATGAGCCAAAGATGTGGGTGGCCACTAACCTTCTTCACAGGAGTAATAGCTGGGCTTTATGCAACATTTTGAAGAATATGAGAAGTGATATAAGTGGGAGCTTCTTTGTCTTTTTTTCTTCCTATAACCATTAAGACAAATTTCTGGTCATTTATTCAAAAATATTTCCCTAACATATAATAACATCTAATTCACCCTAAAGGATACTGATATACACAGGGTAAAATAATTCTTCAATTTGCAAGACGCACTTGACCAATCCGTTGCCATTTCAAACAGAGAAAGTTTTAGTATATTTGTGATGAGGCTATTAATTACAACTAACTCTGTGGCTTCTACACATTATATATCTTATTTTCCTCTTTTTGACTTCAATACTCCAAGAAAGTTGGATTTTCAATTTTAGGGAGAGCAACTCTCCTTTGACTTGATCTCTTGACTTGTGGTTCTCCACTGTAAACTAGTTTATAATTTATTACTAAACTACCTTTTTTTACAAAAAGAAATTCTTATCTTGTCACCCTTGACTTTAGAACAACCTCTAGCTGTTCCCTGTCATTTAACTTCTTTTGGCATAGAGTATTAATAAGCAAACCACAAAGTGGGGGGGATCAAAAAGCAGAAGTCAGGCAATTGTGCTTTCTCCTTTTCAGTCAAGTTTCAAAGGATAATTTCTGCTTGTGGATTGTGTTGTTTGTCTAAAGTATGGCCTTTATTGGAAAGATTTATGTGAACAGATACTAAGTGAAATGAGTAGAGCCAAGACAACATTGTTCCCAACAACAACAATATTATGTGATGATGAACTCTGTTGGAGATGTGGCTCTTTTCAACAATGAGATGATTCAGGTCAATTTCAGTAGGCTTGTGATGGAGAGAGCCATCTGTATCCAGAAAGAGGTCTGTAGGGACTGAATGTGAATCACATTATAGTATTTTCATCTTTTTTGTTATTATTTGCTTGCTTTTTTTGTTCTCATTTTTTATCCTTTTTGATCTGATTTTTCTTGTGCAGCACAATAAATATGGAAATATGTATAGAAAAAATATACATGTTCAACATATATTGATAACTTACTGTGTAGGGGAGGAGGTGGAGGGAAAGGAGGCAGAAAATTTTGGAACATAAGATTTGGAACAAAAATGTGGCCTTTATGAAGCACCATTTATTTAAACTCTTAGTACCTCAGATACCTTATCTGTAAAATGAAGGAGTTGAACTAAATATGCCTTAAAGTCCTTTCTAGCTCTATTTTTAACAAAAATATGTATCTCACTTATGGTTAGATATTAAAATATCTATAGTAGGTTATAGATATAAATAAAATTCCAAAAATGAAAGATGATTAGAGAATCTCAGAATTTCAGTGTGAGAAAAAAATAAACTAGTATCTATCTTGTGCAATGTACACACACACACACACACACACACACACACACACACACAAATATATCTATTGTAACAAACTGGACATGGGCCGAACCAGAGTTTGCTTGACTATCTCCAATGAGGTAGAAAGTCTTGTCTGAACTTATGAAGAATGAAAGTTAAAAAAAAAAAAAAAATTCAAGACAGGAGAATAATATGGAAAATTTTTGCAATAATGGAAAAGAAATTAAGTCAGTTAATGCCACAACAGAGTGCTAGACCTGGAATCAGGAAGATTTTATAAAAATATAAATTCAAATCCAGCCTCAGATACTAGTTTTTTGACAGTGGGTAAATAAATTATTCTGTATTCCAAGATTTACTCAGCTGTAAAATGGATATAATAATAGAACTTACCTTCCATAGATATTATGAGGATCATATGAGATGACATATTTTTAAATACTATAATATTTATTGCTGACCCTCCATCCTCTGTGAAAACAATAGTGAATGGAAACTGAATTCTAATCAGCAATTAATAACTAGTGTTACTTATTGAGGTCAAATGATGAAATATATTCCCTTTCAATAAAAAGTCAGGAATATATTCAAGCAAAAAATTTCCTGTGTTCTTTGGGTCAACTGATGATTGATAGTTTTTCTTCATTCCATGACTCATGTTTTTGAGTTCAAACCTGGCCTCAAACACTTATTGCCATATGTTTCTGAGTAAATCATTTTACTCTGTTTGCTTCGGTTCCTTATTTGTTAATGAGCTAAAGAAGGAAATAGCAAATCACTCCAGTATGTTTGCCAAGAAAACTCTAAATGGGGTCGTGAAATTAGACATGACTGAAATGATACAACACAAGAAAAAGCATTAAAATGCCCCCAGGAAAGTGGAGCAAAATCAGCTATACCCCACAATAATCCATCCCACTTTCACATCAAATTTTCAAAAGGTTTTCCTTATGTCAAGCTTAAATTTGCTTTTACAAGACTTCCTATACATTTATCCATTTCACTTCCTTCACAAGGTCATCATTCTAGTAGAGATTTTTTTCCCTAACATTTGGACATGAAAATATCATCCTATTTGGTTTCCCTACATCCAGTCTTCTCTGTAGTGCACCAAGTAACTATACACAGCAATCTAACCACATCATTAAATGGATCAAGAAGTTCTAGAGGTATCCTATTGCTCTTCTACCATCCCACATCAGCTTCTTCTTTGAAATTTCTAGGGCCTCACAATTGTTTTGAGCAAGAAGAGATTAAATGCCTAACATAGTTATATAGCCATTATTGTAGGAAAGCAAAACTCAAACCCAGGTTTTCTTGATTTATACCAAGCATTTTATTGGTATTTTCTCTAAAAAAAATGCATAATAAATATTAGTGAATGACTACTAAATGAAATACAAACAATACCAAGATCCATATTTATAGATCATTCTCAGTGCTGAGCTTTTTCATTAACATGGTTCAATTTGAAAACTATGTTTTGATGTTCTGTTATATGAATTGAGGCATAAGGAAACCAATTAATGCACATGTTAATTTTAGGTGAGCATAGAAGAAACACAGAAACATTTTTAAAATGTTATTTTTATTTTAAAATATTTTATTAATAAACTATGCAAATTAAAGAGTTCCAATGAATATGCACCATTAAATTGTACCCACATACATGTGCATATGAATGTATACACACAGAAAGCTATCAAACATTAGACATAATGAAGAAATTAAGTCAACTGTACATAACACTATAAAATGAATAGTTTCCACTGCCAACATAAACAATTTCACTCTAATTCTCAAGGTCTATTCCTTTCTTTGAAAGATCCCAGCTTTGTGAATTGCAACTTTGCATAACAACTCTGGATTGAACTGAAGTGAAAATGAGTTCAAAATATATTCAATCATACTCTACCCATTAGAAATTCAAAATGTGTATGGTATTCAATGAATGCAATCTAAAAATATAAAATGAAAATGAATAAAATACCACTATAACAAATATCAATTTATACACATCTAACTTTGGCAATCAACCATACAAATAAGCTAGTAATGTCAGTATATAATAAACAGTAGTTCTGTTTGTGCCAGGATATTACTAATACATGATTTCGGTTTGTCAGGAACATTTATCAGATACTCACTGTCCGTGAAATATTGTACTAAGAAGGAGAGAGGGAAATGATATAAGTAGAGGAATTTCTGGAAGATTTAAAGAATATCCCTGCTTTCACACAAAAAGGAGAACATTTCTTCATGATAAACTTTAGTTGCTGTCAAATCTTTAAGAATCCAGCTTTATTAAGTTTGTGGGAAGGTGACTGACTATATAATTAGATTGTCACCTGATTCATGCAATGCATTCTTGGATTCACCAATTATCAAATCTTAAGAGAATTAAGATCTGTTTAATAAAGTCCCCCTACAAATAAAGGGAACTGAGGAAAAATGTAGAACTTTCATCACTTTATTGGTATTTAAAGAGATGACAAAAGTATTATCTCACAAAAAGGTTAGTAGCACTGTTTAAGAGTTGGCTCAGGAGAGAACTAAGCCACTTTCCCCAAGTGTATAAGTCACAGATACATATAGCCAATATATTACTGGGACTTTTTCCTCTTTTTTCAAGTAGCAGAAGGGGCAAGAAGAGAGTAGGCAGGACACTGTAATGGCATACTGGATAGGGATCCTACCAACTGCATTATTCTGAACAAGGAAAAAAAATTTCTGAAATACATTCCTGAGAGAGAAAATAGAGGGTAAAGTTCAGAGGATACTGGTTTGAATCCTGACTTTGATAGTTACTTTTTGAATGACCTTGGACAAGTCACATAAAGAAGGATTTCATACAAAAGTTCATTTAGATCTCAGTTTTCTAATTTGTAAAACTATAAAGTAGACCAGATGACATCTTAGATCCTCTCCAATTGTAAATCTAAATTCCTAAATTTCCTCCTTTATTTCTGCCTTTAAAAAAAGATTTCTGACAAAGAAGTGTGATACTGCAGCCAACCCATTTTTTGCTTTTAGGAGTTTTGTTTGATTTTTCTATTGATGTCAATTCCTAATACCTCTGACCCCAAAATAAGTGAACATTTTAATAAAGATAATTAGCAAAATCTTCCAACAAGAAATATGACAACACATGCCTCACTTTGCATCTCTCTAAATAGGGAATCAATATGTTATCATTGGTCTTTTGAAGTCAAGAATAATCATCTTCATTGATAAGAATTTTCATATCATTCTATTTTTTCCTACTACATTATTTTAATCTTTGTGTACATTGTTCTAATGTTTTTGCTTGATTTTCTTTGTATTAAGTCTAATGATTAATTATATTTCTCAGAATTATTAAATTAATACTTTTTATCATATTATATTATGATATGATATGATATGATATTCAGCTAAATGGCACAGTGGATAGATTGTTGGATCTGGAGTCAGGAAGAACCATTTTGATGATTTGTTTTGTGACTCTAAGCAAGTCACTTCTTTTTATCTCAGTTTCTGATCTGTGAAATGGGTTGGAGAAGGAAATGGAAAACTATTACAGAATCTTTGGTAAGAAAATTTCAAATGAGATCATGAAGATTCAGATATAACCAAAATGATTGAACCAATATTCATATACCATAAAGAAACAAAATAAATAACAAAGAATATAAATACCAATATATAATTTGTTCAAGTATTCATCAAACAGCCATAAAATTTGATTTCAAATACTCTTTTTTTTTTTTTTTTAACCATACAAATATCGATAGGGAGATAGTGGTGGAGACATAGCTATACACACGTACACATAACAACATATATGTGTGTGTTTGATTTTCTTGGGATATATTTCAATTGGTAATATTGTGTTTCTCTAAACTGCTAATAAAGAACTTTTTCATAACATTGTTGATAGTGTGTATGGAGTCTTTTAAAAGCTTCCTATTCTGTGATTATTTAGCTATTTGACAAAACTTCTTATTTTTATATATTTGTAACAATTCTCTGCATTTTATCATCCTATTTGATTGAATTGTAGTATATGGTTGTTTGATCATAGACAATTCTTGCTCAACTTGAGTTTAAAAGAAATCAAATTTTTGAAAATTTTATAGTTGTGGAGGACTTCAACCTTCCCTTCTCATAATCAGACAAACGTAACCACAAAATAAATAACAAAGAAACTAGGGAGGTTAATAGGATCCTAGAAAATATAGCATAGACATTGGGAGAAGATTAAATGGGGACAGGAAGAAGTGCACCTTTGTTCTCGGCAATATATGGCAGGCACTTACACAAAATCTGACCATGTATTAGTGCATAAAATTTCACTTTCAAATGCAGAAAAGCGGAAATAGTAAAGCTTCCTTTTCAGACCATGATGCAATCAAATTTACATTCAATAAAGGGGCAAGAAAAGATAGATTAAAACAATTGGAAATTAAATAATCTAATTCTGAATTATGAGTGGGACAAACAACAAATCACAGAAGCAATAAATAATTTCATCAAAGAGAAGGGCAATAATAACACAACATACCAAATACAATGGGATGTAGTCAAAGCAATTCTTTTTTTTTTTTTTAATAACTTTTTATTGACAGTGCCCATGCCAGGGTAATTTTTTACAGCATTATCCCTTGCATTCACTTCTGTTCCGATTTTTCCCCTCCCTCCCTCCATCCCCTCCCCCCAGATGGCAATCAGTCCTTTACATGTTGAATAGGTTACAGTATATCCTAGATACAATATATGTGTGCAGAACCGAACAGTTTTCTTGTTGCACAGGGAGAATTGAATTCAGAAGGTATAAATAACCCGGGAAGAAAAACAAAAATGCAAGCAGTTTATATTCATTTCCCAGTGTTCTTTCTTTGGGTGAGCTGCTTCTGTCCCAAAGCAATTCTTAAGGGAAATTTTTTTATCTTTACACAGCTACATGAATAAAATAGAGAAAGAGGAAATTGGGCATGAAACTAAAAACACACACACACACACACACACACACATACACACACACACACACAAAAAAAATAGAAAAATAAAAATAAAATAAAATCTTCAATTAAATACTGTTGTGATACAGTAGCCACAAATACTGTTGTGATATGGGAACCACCTGCCAGTGGCTGCTGGAGGTCTAACTCAGACCTGTAGAATGGATTACTTCATGTGAGAGGATGATGGATATGAAGAGACTGAGAGTCAGTTACATTGTCTGACCTCTCTCTCTCTCTCTCTCTCCCCTCTTTTCCCTCTGTCTCCAATTTATTTCATTTCTAGTTCACAAGCAACACCTGTGTCAGTAAAGCCTGCTTTGCAACTCCTTCAGATGTTATGATTCACAGCTGTGGAGGCTCTCAGAGAGTTGACCTGCTTCTTTACTTAGGCATGGCCCTTAACAAAATGCCAAATTAGAAAATCTAAAATTCAAAGGAGAGATTAAGAAACTTGAAACTAAAAAAAAAAAAAAAACCTATTGAATTAATAAATAAAACTAAGAATTTTATGAAAAAAAATATAGAAAAAATTGTGATTAATTTGAAAAGAAAAAGGAAAGAAAAAAATCAAATCATCAACTTCAAAAATGAAAAGGATGAGCTTACCACCAATGAAAAAGAAATTAAAACAGTAACTATGAGCCATTTTGCCCAATTGTGTGAAAGGAAATCTATCTAACTAAAATGGATGATTATTTACACAAATATAAATGGCCCATGTTAACAAAAGGGGAAATAAATTATTTAAATAGTCCCATTCACAAGTGAATTCTACTGATCATTTAAAGAATAATTAATTTTAATACTACATAAACTCTGGAAAAGCAAGTAAAGAAGGGGTGCTGCCAAATTCATTATATGACACAAAAATGGTACCAATATTTAAACCAGGAAAAAACAAAACAAAGAAAGAAAATTATGGACCAATCTCCCTGATGAATATCGATGCAAAAATTTAAAATAAAATATTAGCAAAGAGATTAAAGCTATTTATCACCAGGATAATATATTATGACCAAGTGGGATTTGTACCAGGAATGTAGGACTGGTTCAACAACAGAAAAATTACTATAATTGACCATATCAATAAAGAAATCAACAGAAATCATGTGATAATATCAATATATGCAGAAAAAGCTTTTGGCAAAATACAGCATCCATTTCTATTGTAATGCTGGAGAAACTGAGCAAGACAGAGATTAGAGGCTAATTTAATAGTTTATTAAATGGAGAGATAGACTGGGACCAAATAGATCCATGATTGGTTCCAGGGCTGAAAGAGACTATCGATTCAAAGAATCCAGGCCTGAGTATCGACACAGCAAGATTTTTATAGGATAACAAGAACAATGACATAATGGGGGAGGTACCTGGATGGGGATAACCTAATGTGGGGAGGCACCTAGCATAACACAATGGAGGGAGGTACTGGAGAGATTACTGATATTCTAATGATGTCTAAAATGGATAGACCTTTATCCTGTCAAACATTAAGAAGGAATGATTATAGCCTAAAGATATAAAACCTTTATCTCATCAAACATTAAGAGGGAAAGGTTATAACCTGAGGCAGAATAACTAAATAGGACAATTAGGGAAACTAGGTCAGGACATCAAAAGGGAACTGTGGCACAACACTATTAAAAACATTTAAGAGCATAGAAATAAAGGGAGCTTTTGATCTCCCTAAAACCAAGAGCAAAGCATTATTTGTAATGGAGAGAATGGCTGCATTCCTAATAAGAGCAAGGGAGAAACAAGGATGCCCATTATCACCACTATTATTCTACATTGTACAAGAAATGTTGACTTCTGCAATAAGAAAAGAAAAAGATATTTTAAAAATTAGAATAGGGAATGAGGAAATAAAATTATCACTCTTTGCAGAGGATATGATGACATGATGATATACTTAGAGAATCCTAGAAAATCATCCACAAACCTATTGTTAACAATTAACAGCTTAAGAAAGTTGCAGGATATAAAATAAGCCCACAAAATTATTAAAATTTCTATATATTACTGACAAATCCCAGAAACAAAAATTAGAGGGAAGAATTCCATTTAAAATTACTATAAACAAAATAATATGTTTGGGAGTCTACCAGCCAAGACAAACCCAAGAACTATGAGCCTAATTGAAAAACACTTCTCACAAAAATAAAGTCAAACTTAAACAATTGGAAAAATGTCAAATGTTCATGGCTAGGGCAAACTAATTTAATACAAATTACAATTCTGCCTAAATTGGTCTACTTGTTTAGTGGCATATCAAACTGTCAAAAGTTATTTTATAGAACTAAAAAAAATAATAACAAAATTCATCTGAAAGAAGAAAAGATGAATATCATGGAATGAGAAAATTACATAGGATGTTGACTTAGCAGTACCAAACCTAATACTATATCATATGGACCTGGCCATCTTCAGAATAAGATGAACCAAATCAGTTCTAATGGAGCAGTAATAAACTGAACCACCTACACCCAGCAAAAGAACTCTGGGAGATGACTAAGAACCATTACATCAAATTCCCAATCCCTATATTTTTGTCCATCTGCATTTTTGATTTCCTTCACAGGCTAACTGTACAATATTTTGGAGTCCGATTCTTTTTGCACAGCAAAATAATGGTTTGGACATGTATATTTATTTTGAATTTAATTTATACTCTAATATATTTAACATGTATTGGTCATCCGATGTAATGGGCTGAGGCTCAAGTAGATGCACTGAGGTCCCAAGCACATGAGGCTAAATAGTAATTGGACCATACTTTATTAATATATATGCTTGGAGAAAGAATGGCCCCCGCCCACTCTTTGTGCAAGTCCTGATGTGTTGTATAGGAAATGACGATTTTGGTGGGTGGAGGCAGGGGAGTGGAAAAGGAAGAGGAAGGAGAGACTGCTCGCATTGCCATTTGTGACGGCCTTGCAGCTCAGATCCCCATCTGTTAGCTGGCTTCCTGTCGTAGCTGCCCATATTGCTATCACAATCTTTCTTGCCCATATTGCTATTGTAATCCTTATTCATCTCTTCACTTCAATAAAGATTGAAGATTTTTCCCTTAACCTGAATTCCTGATTCTGGCTGATTTTAAATACATGGTCATCACAATCCTGCCATCTAGGGGAGGAGGTGGGGAGAAGGAGGGGAAAAATTGGAACAAAAGGTTTGACAATTGTCAATGCTGTAAAATTATCCATGCATATAACTTGTAAATAAAAAGCTATTAAAATTTTTAAAAAAAAAAAGAACCTTGTTGATTAAAAAATCTGATAAAAAAAATACTGTATCATAAAGCGGCAGTCCCTGAAAACTGCTTAAGAAATAGAATAAATGCTCAAACTCCAGCTTCTTGAATAAGAACTCACTTTTTTCACAAAAATTGCTGTGAAAACTGGAAAATAATATGTCAAAATGGATACATGATTTGAACATAATGGATTGCTACCATAAACAAATTAGGAGAACAAGGGATGTTACCTATTAGATTTTTGGAGATGGGAGCTATTTATCACCAAAGAAGAACTAGAAAACATTATAAAAGTCAAAATGGACAACTTTGATTACATTCAGTTTAAAAGGTTTTGCAAATACAAAAGCAAAAGAAACATGATTAAAAGGGAAGTGTAAAGCTGTGGAAAAACTCTTTACAGCTAGTGTTTCTGATAAAAGTCTCATTTCTAAAATATATAAAGAACTGTGTCAAATTTGTAAAGTTACAAGTCATTCCGCAATTGATAAACGGTCAAAGGATATGAACAGATAATTTCAGATGAACAAAATTAAAACTATATTTACATGAAAAATGCTCTATATTACTATTAATTAGAGAAATGCAAATCAAAACAACTCTGAAGTATGACCTCACTCCTCTCATCTTGGCTAAGATGACAGAAAAGATAATGATAAATGTTGGAGGGGATGTAGGAAAACAAAACACTAACAATTTTAGCAGTGCTGTGAGCTGACCCAACCATTCTGGAGAGCAATTTGGAACTTTAACTAAAGTATTATAAAACTGTGCATGTGCTTTGACTCAGCTATATCATTATTAGGTCAGTATCCCAAGGAAATCATAAAGGAGGGAAAAGGACCCACATGTGCAAAAATGTTTGTAGTAGTTCTTTCTGTGGAAGTAAAGAATTGAAAATATGCATAGATGCCTATCATTTGGGGAATGGCTGAACAAGTTGTGTTATATGAAGTTAGTGGAATATCATTGCTCTATAAAAATGATGAATAGGCTGATTGTAGAAAGGCCTGGAAAGATTTACATGAATTGATTCTGAGTGAAACAAGCAAAACACATTGTACACAATAACAGCAAGAATGTGTGATGATCAATTATGAAAGGTTTAGTTCTTCTCAGTGGTTCAGAGATCCAAAGTAATCCTAATAGATTTTGGACAGAAAATGCCATCTGCATCCTTGAAAAAAAAGAAAAAACTCTAAGGAAACTGAATGTAAATCAACACATGCTGTGTTCACTTTTTTCTGTTTTTTTTTTTTTTTAATTTCTCCCACTGTTTTTCCCTTTGCTCTGATTTTTCTCTCCCAACATGACTCATAAAGCAATATGTATTCAAATAAATAAATTACTAAAAACAAAATAGTGCAGATGATAACCAAAGGAAGGCAGACATGAAAACCGGAGATTTAAAGTATCCAGGAAGAGAAGGTGTTCTACAGTATGAAAGGCAGCAGAATGGTTTCAGAAGGATGAGGATTGAGAAGAGGCTATTAGATTTAGCAGTTAAGGGATCATGAGTAATTTTTGATAGAACTTTCTGTTGAATAATAAGGTCAGAAATCATATTGTGGAGGATTTAAAAGGAAATAAGAAGAAAAAAAGTGGAGCCACCAATTATGTATGCTTTTAAAAATTGAATTTTTTTTCCCCTCCTTCCTCTGAGCTATCCTTCCTCAACACCTTCCTACTGAAGAAAAACACAAAATCTGTTATAAATATGTTGAATCAATCAAAACAAATTTTTGAATTGGCCATGTTCAAAATGAAATTATCAGTAGATAAAAAAGAAAATTTTATTGTTGCTTCTTATGGAGGTATAATTTCTTCATGGCAGATGATAATTACTCAAGTATCACTGATTGAGAACATAAGGCTTCAGAACACATGAAAAATCATGTTTCTTTTCTTTTCTTTTTTCCTTCCTTCTTTCCTTTCTTTTTTTCTTTCTTTTTTTTTTTTTCTGAAGTTATTGGGGTTAAGTGACTTGCCCAGGGTCACAGATCTAGGAAATGTTAAGTGTTTGAGATCAGATTTAAACTCAGTCAACTGCTCCCCTGGAGTACTTTCTATCTCTGTTGTTTAACAGATTTACTAATTCTTGCCTGTGATAAAAATCAAAACAAACAAACAAACAAAATAAAAATAAAAAAACAGAAGCAAAGTAGATGAGTGTTGACTAGGAAATAGTGCACATATTTTGAAGTTGTTGCTTTTTATATTCTCAAATAGCACCAAAATAACATCACCATATCAAATTCAAGTTACAATGTATCTGACTGTGGCTGATCACATCAAAAAGAACTCAGAATATTGTACACTAATTTGGACCCAAATAGTCCTTGTGAATATTTGGGATAGATTCTTTAAATCTGCATATGTTGAATTTCTTTGGAGCTACTTCAGTTCTGATTTTTTTAAATAATTTATAGCTCCGTCTTTGATGAGGGCATTCCATGACAGGAAGGCCTGTGCCAGTGTCTACCATGTTATATAATGAATTCCAAAGTTCTTCAAAAAGACCTTGAAAGTGTCCTTGCATCACTTTTTCTAATCACCCTTTGAGCGTTTACTTTGTGTGAGTTCTCTTTAAAAATAGTTATTTAGGCAAGCTTAGGTTTGGTATTCAAACATTGTTTCATTGCATTGGAATTACACATTGTACAGTGAGTCCTCAAACTTTTTTTAATATGGGGCCGGTTCACTGTCCCTCAAATTGTTGGAGGGCCGGACTATAGTAAAAACAAAAACTTTGTTTGGTGGGCCTTTAAATAAAGAAACTTCATAGCCCTGGGTGAGGGGGATAATCGTGCTCAGCTGCCGCATCTGGCCCGCAAGCCATAGTTTGAAGACCCCTGCTAGAATTTGAATGCTTGGTAGTTTAACTCAAGAAAAGACTTCAGTGTCAGATACCTAACCCTGCCAGGTGATCTTCAGAATCTTCCTAAGACAATTAAAATTATTCAGTTACTTGGTATGGTGCTGTTATACTGTACAGATTTCACAGGCATATAACAATGATGTCAGCACAGCAGCTCTGTAGATCTTCAGTGTGATAGTCAGTCTTATAGTTTTCTCCATATTTTCCTTTTAAGTCTCTCAAACACTGAGTGAGCTTTGACAATATATGCATCAATTCATCATCAATATGTACATTTCTGGAACATACTGCTATGTTAATCAAACTTATACACACTATTTAAAACTTTTCCATTTCCCATAATTGATAGTTCCATCTAACAGTGGTATGATGCTGGCTGGTGTACCACCTGTCTTTTCTTGGTGTCAATTGTTAAGCCAAAATAAGCACAAGTAGCACAGAAACAATCCATATACTTTGTTGCATCTCAGCATTAGAGTATGCACTGAGTGCACAATCATTTCTGAATAAAATAATCATATAACAACTCTACTTTAGTCTAGGTTATTAGCTTTTGAAAGTTAAATAATTTACCATCAATCAATAGCTGATCTTGATGTTATATTCATTTTCATTGAAAGCATCTGACAACATTGCTAAAAGCTTCATTCAAAAATGAAACCAAGCAAGCTCACAGTCCTATTTCACTGCTTGGTGACTGGGAAAGCTTAAAAAGATTTCCATTATCTAAAAGCTGCGCAAGTATATTATCACAAAATTGATGTACAATACTGATGAATTTTTGTGGGCAAGCAAATTTTGACTTAATTTTCCATAAGCACTTGTGACTGACAGCATCAAAACTGATGAACATTGTTAACAGACCTCCATTTTGTTTGTGGCATTTTTCTCAGAGTTTTTTTCAGAAAACATTGTATTGACAATTCTTTAAATCTTTTTGAAGGCACGTTAGTTCGTTGAAAGAATTCACTGAACACCTCCTGAAAGAGACCCCAAAATTAAAATCCCAAGGAATAAATTTCAGCTAAAAAGGTAACCAAAGAAAATAACACATACACTAAAAATTAGAATTGAACAAATGGAAATGAATGACTCAATAAGACTTCAAGTATCAGCCAAACAAAAACAAAAACAAAAAAAAAAAAAAAAAAAGAAAAGAAAAAAAGAAAAGAAAAAATAGAAGAAACTATGAAATACCTCCTAGAAAAAAAAACTGACCTGGAAAATAGATCTAGGAGAAACAATCTAAGGATTATTACACTTCTTGAAAGCCATGATAAATAAAAGAACCCAGACATTATCTTACAGGAAATCATAAAGGAAAACTGCCTTGATATCTTGGAATCAGAAGGTAAAATAGCCATTGAAAGAATTCATATATCATCTCCTGAAAGAGACCCCAAAATGAAATCCCAAAGGAATATTATGACTAAATTTCAGAACTATCACATGAAGGAAAAGATATTGCAAACAGCCAGAAAGAAACAATTTAAATACTGAAGAGCCACAATTAGGATTACCCAGGACCTAGCAGCTTCCACCTTTAAGGATCAAAGGGCCTGCAATATGATATTCCAAAAGACAAAGGAAATGCAACCAAGAATAAATTACCCTGCTAAACGGAACATTTTCTTTCTAAGAAGAAGATGGACATTCAATAAAACAGGTGAATTCCCTTCATTTCTGATGAAAAGACCAGAGCTAAACAAACAAAAAAAAATTGACCTCCCAATATAGAACTCAAGGGAAGCATAAAAAGTTTAAAAGAAAGGAACTCTTGATAATTTTATTTCTGTTACAGGTAACATAGAGAGTATATGTATAATTGCATTTTACTGTTATGTAGTGAGCTTTTTCTTCTCAAAAAGCAGCCAGGTGATAAAAGTTCAGATCTTTTATTATCCCAATATAGCCCGGTTAGCTTAGAGGCCTATCTCTCTGCTTGGTTCCAAGAGCTCTCTCCAAATGTCTTTAAATCCAAAGGTCTGGTCCTTCAGCCTCTGCCTCTACTTTCTTCAGCCTCCAGCCAGCTCCAGTCTTCATGCCATTCCGGTGAAAATCCCCCAAAGTGCTCTGTGTCTGTTTCTTTTATACAAGAGGGAGGAATTGTGGGATATGAGAGAGAGGGATTATGGGTTTTCTCCCATAGTGCTCTCTGGCCCAAAGAACTTCAAGGGAGGTGTGAACTCATTGAACTCCAATGAGTAAAGGTGTGGACACAAGCCTTGTATTAATTAGTTCTACTTAGTACCTTGTTTCAGGTTCTGCCCAAAACATCTTCTTGTAAGATTAGATCAACTCTAATTCGTTAACAGTTAGTAAGGATTCCAACATCTCCCCCTTTCTTTTGTTTTAAAACATAGGGGGTTTCTGAGGGGGTACACATAAAGCCATCAATATGGGCCAGAACTTTGTAACAGATATATATGGTATACATAAATCCATCAATATGGGAGGCATTATACATAATTTACATAAGCACATAGCAATATAACACAGGCTAGTAGTAATGTAACAAATAACATGAATCATCCTGAAAATTTACACATGTCCATAAGTCCTAGAAACAGTCCAATAGGATTCCATTATCCATTAGTTCATGTGCCAGGAATCTAATAATTCCTGTAAGCTCTGAAGTACTGCAAAAGGTCTCATCAACAATTTTTCATCTCAGGGAACCCAATGATTCTTGCTGGTTTTTCAAGAACTAAAACAGTTTCATCTTGTGTTAGGAAATCCAATGATTTCTGAAGATTTTAAAAGTCTTTTTAACAGTCTCCTTGTCAGCCATTTGATTCTTTCTCCATCTGTGGAAATATAAGCAGATCCTCTTCCCCAAGCACTTAACCTATCTAATTCTCCCTCTTCCCCAAGCAGTTAATCTAATTCCCTTCTATTTACCAAATTTGGGATTTCTCCTAAAGTTGGCATTTCTTCCTCCTGTACTTTCCTTTTCATCATTCTATCACTTAAATAACTTCTTATAGCCAATTGTATTACATTATATGTATTAATTATTGAGTTAGGCCCATTTTTATCATAGAATTGACAAAGATCCTCTCCAACCAATTTCCATTCATTTAGATCTAATTCCTTATCAAGAGAGAAACAAGGACATATGTCCTTTACAGTTTGTAAAAGTTCAGTGATTTGCTGTAAACTTATAATTAAACCTTGGTTTTCCATAATTTTGACAATGCTCTCTAAACATTTTCCTTGAACAGAAACAGACTGTTTTCTAAATATCTGTCCCATCTTAGATGAAATTCTACTTTAACTCTTCTAACAAAATTTCTTTGTTGCACTCACCCTAATTTCTGGGTTGAAGTTTTTTCCACTGGATCAGGATCAGAGGCTTTTCCACTTGAATCAGGATCGGAGCTTTTCCACTGAAATCCACTGAGGGGTCTGTTTGCCCCACGTTGGGCGCCAAAATGTTGTGAGCTTTTTCTTCTCAAAAAGCAGCCAGGTGATAAAAGTTCAGATCTTTTATTATCCCAATATAGCCCGGTTAGCTTAGAGGCCTATCTCTCTGCTTGGTTCCAAGAGCTCTTTCCAAATGTCTTTAAATCCAAAGGTCTGGTCCTTCAGCCTCTGCCTCTACTTTCTTCAGCCTCCAGCCAGCTCCAGTCTTCATGCCATTCCGGTGAAAATCCCCCAAAGTGCTCTGTGTCTGTTTCTTTTATACAAGAGGGAGGAATTGTGGGATATGAGAGAGAGGGATTATGGGTTTTCTCCCATAGTGCTCTCTGGCCCAAAGAACTTCAAGGGAGGTGTGAACTCATTGAACTCCAATGAGTAAAGGTGTGGACACAAGCCTTGTATTAATTAGTTCTACTTAGTACCTTGTTTCAGGTTCTGCCCAAAACATCTTCTTGTAAGATTAGATCAACTCTAATTCGTTAACAGTTAGTAAGGATTCCAACACTGTTATAATATAAAAAAGAAATTAGAGGTGGAAATGGATTGTACCAGAAAAAGGGTAAAGTGGAGGTAAAATGAGGAAAATTACATCTCAGGAAGAGGCAAAGAAAACCTATTTATAATTGAGGGAAAGAAGGGAGAGAGGTGAACACCGTGTGAATCTTACCCTCATCAGATTTGGCTCAAAGAGAAAATATTAGACATATTTGGTTTCACATAGAAATTTCTCACATGTTAATAGAAAAGTGATAGGGGAAAGGTGAAAAAGGAAGGGGTTGGCTAAATAAAAGGGAACACAGAACTAGTAGGGGAAAGGTACAAGAAAGGCAAAGTGACTTAAGGGTGAGGGCTGCTTGAGGCAAGTGGTGCTCATAAGTAAAATACTGAGGAGGTGGAAAAGTGGAAAAGGAAAGAGAAAAGTATAATTTGGGGGTAATAAGATAGCAGGAAATACAGAATTAGTAGTTATAACCATAAATGTGAATGGGGTAAAATTTCCCATAAAGCAGAAGCAGATAGCATACTAGATTAAAAGTCAGAATCCAACAATGTGTTGTTTACAAGGCTGGAGCAGAATCTATTGTGCTACAAGTAAAATTTTTAAAAAGCAGAAGTAGCCATCCTGATCTCAGATCAATCAAAACCAAAAATTGATCTAATTAAAAGAGATAAGGAAGGAAACTATATCTTGCTAAAGGGTACCATAGATAATGAAGCTATATCAATATTAAACACATATGCACCAAATGATGTGGCATGGAAATTCCTAAATGAGAAGTTAAAGAGAGCTACAAGAAGAAATAGACAGCAAAATTATAATAGTGGGAAATATCAACCTTATTCTCTCAAAACTAGGTAAATCAAACCACAAAATAAATAAGAAAGAAGTTAAAGAGGTAAATAGAATACTAGAAAAATTAGGTATGATAGATCTTTAGTGAAAATTGAATGGAGTCAGAAAAGAGTACACTTTCTTCTTGGAAGTTCATGGAACTTATACAAAAATTGACCATATATATGTACATAAAGACCTCAAAATCAAATGTAGAAAGGCAGAAATAGTAAATGCAATTTTTTTAGACCACAATGCAATAAAAATTACATTTACAAAAGGCCAGCAGGAAACAGACCAAAAAGTAATTGGAAATTAAATAATCTCACCCTAAAGAATGAATGGTTGAAACAGCAAATCATAGACACAATTAATAATTTCATCCAAGAGAATGACAGTAATAAGACAATATACCAAACTTTGAGGGATGCAGCCAAAGTGGTAATAAGGAAAAAATTTAGACCTCTAGATGCTTACTTGTATAAAATAGAGAAAGAGAAAATCAATATATTGGGATTGCCACTAAAAAAGCTTGAAAAAGAACAAATTAAACCCCCCAAACTTGAAATTCTAAAAATAAAATGAGTGATTAATTACATTGAAATAAAAAAAAAACTATTGAATTAATAAATAAAACTAAGATTTGATTTTATGAAAAAGCCATCAAAATAAATAAACCTTTAATAAATATATAAATTTGATTAGAAAAGGGAAAGAGGAAAATCAAATTGTTTGTCTCAAAAATGAAAAGGGAGAACTTCCCCAATGACGTTAGACATTATAGCAATTATTAGGAATTACTTTGCCCAACTTTATGCCAATAAATTTAATAACCTAAGTGAAATGGAGGAACACATACAGAAATGTAGATTATCCAGGAAATAAATTTCTTAAACAGTCTCCTTTTAGAAAAAGAAATAGAACAAGCTATTAATCAACTCCCTAAGGAAAAAATCCCCAGGACCAGATGGATTTACATGTGAATTCTACCAAAAATTTAAAGAAGAAATAACTCCAATACTATATAAACTATTTGAAAAATTAGGGATTAAAAGACTCCTACCAAATTCTTTTTGTGACATAGAAATTGGTATTGATACCTAAACCAGGTAGGAAAAAAAAAACAGTAAAAGAAAATTATAGACCAATCTCCCTAATTAATATTGATGCAAAAATCTTAAATAAAATAGTAGCAAAGAGATTACAGAAAATCATCCCCAGAATAATACTCCATGATCAAGTGGGATTTATACCAGGAATACAGGGATGGTTCAATATTTGAAAAAAATATTAACATAATTGACTATATCAATAAGCAAATTAACAACAACAAAAAAAAATACATGATTATCTCGAGATGCAGAAAAAGCATTTGATAAAATCCAACACCGTTACTATTAAAAACACTAAAGAATATAGGCATAAATGGACTTTTCTATAAAATAGTAGCATTTATTTAAAACTGTCAGCAAGAATCATATATAATAGGGATAAACTGGAACCATTTCCATAAGACCAAGGGTGAAAGAAGTTTGCCCATTATTGCCTTTACTATTCAATATTGTATTAGAAATGCTAGCTTTGGCAATAAAAGAAGAAAAGATGATAAAGGAATTAAAGTAGGTCATGAGGAAACCAAATTATCACTCTTTGTAGATGATATGATGGTATACTTAGGCAACTCTAGAGAATCAACTAAAAAACTATTAGAAATAATCCACAAATTTAGCAAAGTTGAAGGATTCAAAATAAATACTCAGAGATGATCAGCGTTTTTATGCATCACTAACAAAATCCAACATCAAGTGATACAAAGAAAAATCTCTTTATAGTATAAATATTTGGGAATGTATCTGTCAAGGGAAAGTCAGAAACTGTATGAGCAAAACTGCAAAACACTTTCCACACAAATAAGGTCAGATCTAAACAATTTGAAAAATAACAAGTGTTCTTGGACAGGTTGAGTGAATATAGTAAAGATGACAATATTCCCTACACTAATCTATTTAGTATTATACCAATCAATGCCAAGAAACTATTTTACTGACCTAGAAAAAAATAACAACAAAATTCATCTGGAAGAACAAAGGTCAAAATTTCAAGGGAAATAATAAAAACAAAAAACAAATGAAGGTGGCCTATCTGTGCAAGAACTAAAACTATATTATAAAGCAGTGGTCAACAAAACTATTTGGTATTGGCTAAGAAATAGACTAGTTGATCAGTGGAATAGGTTAGGTTCGCAGGACAAAATAGTCAATGACTATAGCAATCTAGTGTATGACAAACCCAAAGAATCCAGCTTTTCTGATAAAAATTCACTATTTGACAAAAACTGCTGGGAAAATTGGAAACTAGTATGGCAGAAACTAAGCATTGTCCCTCACATAACACCTATACCAACATAAGATTAAAATGTGTTTATTATGTAGTCATAAAGGATGATATCATAAACAAATTAGAAAAACATAGGATAGTTTATCTCTCAGACCTGTGGAAGAGGAAGGAATTTGTAATCAAAGAATAACTAGAGATCATTATTGATCACAAAATAGATAATTTTGACTATATTAAGTTAAAAGGTCGTACAAACAAAACTAATGCAGTCAAGATTACAAGAGAAACAAAAAACTGGGAAAACATTTTTATAGTCAAAGGTTCTGATAAAAGCCTCGTTTCTAAAATACATAGAGGATTGACTCAAATTTATAAGAAATCAAAGCCATTCTCCAACTGATAAATGGTTAAAGATATGAAAAAACAGTTTTTAGATGAAGAAATTGAAATTATTTCTAGTCATGTGAAAAGATGTTCCAAATCATTACTGATCAGAGAAATGCAAATTAAGACAACTCTAAGATACCACTACACACCTCTCAGACTGGATAAGATAACAGGAAAATATACTGACAAATGTTGGAAGGGATGTGGAAAAACTGGGACACTGATACATTGTTGGTGGAACTGTGAACGGATCCAAACATTCTGGACAGCAATTTGGAACTATACTCAAAAAGTTATCAAACTGTGCATACCCTTTTACCCAGAAATGTTTCTACTGTGCATATATGCCAAAGAGAGCTTAAAGAAAGGAAGGGGACCCATATGTGCAAAAATGTTTGTGGCAGCCCTTTTTGTGGTGACAATAAACTGGAAACTGACTGGATGCCCATCAATTGAAAATGGCTGAATAAATTATGGTATATGAGTGTTTTGGAATATTATTGTTCTATAAAAAATGATCAGCAGGATGATTTCAGAGAGGCCTGGAGAGACTTACATGAACTAATGGTAATGAAATGAGCAGAACCAGGAGATCACTATACACAGCAACAAGAAGTCTATACAATGATTAATTCTGATGGATGGGGCTCTCTTCAACAATGAGATGATTCAAACCAGTTCCAATTATTCAGTGATGAAGAGATCCATCTATACCCAGAGAGAGGCCTGTATGAACTGTGTGGGGAACACAACATAGCATTTTCACTTTCTGTTGTTGTTTGCTTCCATGTTGTTTTCTTTCTCACTTTTTCTTTCCCTTCTCAGTTTTTTTTTCCTTCTTGATTCAATTTTTCTTGTGCAGCAAGATAACTGTATAACTGATATATATATATATATATATATATATATATATTATATATATATATATATATATATATATACACACACACACACACACATATGTGTGTGTTGTGTGTGTATACATATATTGGATTTAACACATATTTTAACATATTTAACATGTATTGGACTACCTGCCATTTGGGGAGGGGATGGGGGTAAGGAGGGGAATATTTGGAACAGAAGGTTTTGCAAGGATAAATATTGAAAAGTTACCCACACATTTGTTTTGTAAATAAAAAGCGAAAGAAAGGAAGGAAGAAGGAAGGAAGGAAGGAAAGAAGGAAGGAAGGAAGGAAGAAGGAAGGAAGGAAGGAAGGAAGGAAGGAAGGAGGAAGGAAGGAAGGAAGAAAAAAGAAAGAAAGAAAGGAAAGAAAGAAGGAGGAAGGAAGGAAGGAAGGAAGGAAGGAAGGAAGGAAGGAAGGAAGGAAGGGAGGGAGGGATAAAGGAAGAAAGGGAGAAAGAAAGAGAGGAAGAAAGGGAAGAAAGGGAAGGAGAAAAAACGAGGGAGGGAACTATGAAAGGGGAGATGTGAAGTAATGACAAGGCAAGTTAGCAAGGTTAGGAACGGTGCGTGTATGTGAGAGTGTGTATGTGTGTGTGGGAAGGTGTATGTGTGTGTAGATGTACACATAAATATATCTTTGCTTTACTATAGCCTTCTTGGCAAAGATGGGGGGAATGAAAAGGTGAAAAAGAATAAATTTTTAAAATGTGCACAGCAGAGAACAAAAGAACAATCTAAAAAGAAATAATGATGGATATTCATGAATATAATTTCTTCTTCTATCATATATTCTTTATTGAATTGGTAATTTGTTATTATATATTTTAAATCCTATCCTCCCTAATGTTCTGCTGGGCCCATGACAACATTTTATTTTATTTTATTTTGTCTGCCTTTTCTGTTTTTCTTTCTTTATAATATTTCTTTAATAAAATAAATTTTAAAAATTTTAAATGTTCAGAAAAAAGAGAAGAAAAAAAATCACATTGTCTCTCAGGTATATGATTAACTTCCAGGAAAAGAACCAGCTTATTAAGGAAAGAATCTTGTTTGTGGCAGCCTTTTTTCCTTCTCCACAATGATATGGGACAGGCTGAAAAATAGAAGAGTGATTCCATGAATTATATTATATACACAATATATGGATATTAATTGCCCTAATAATCTAGCATTTTATAAATCCAAAGATCCAAACATTGGGAATATGAATTCAATATTTGACAAAAATTGCTGAAAACATGGAAAAAACAATTGTTGGGAAAAGGTGAGGTTTAGGATAGCATCTCACAGAGACATATAAAATAATGGAAAGTGAAGTTAGAAGAACTAGAATAATATTCACAATAAAAGCAATAACAAGGATCAACTGTGGAAAAATACTCTGATAGAGAAAAAAAAAAAATAACAATACAGTGTCAAAAAAACTATAATGAAAAATCTATATAGTTCCAGAAAGAAAGATAATAAGTTCTAAATGCAAATTGAAGTAACATTTTTGTCATCTTTCTTTTTCTTTTTTACTGTGTAACATCTAATACGGGAAAATGGTTTGCCTGATTTCACATTTTATAATCAACATCAAATTGATTGCTTTCTCAGGGAAGAGTGAAGGATATGAGGAAGGAAGAATCTGAATTATCTTTTGATATTTGGAATTAAATTTTTTAATATTAATTGTTGTCATATGTATGGAAATATTTCTTTCTTTTTTTTTAATTTTTATTTAATAATTACTTTATATTGACAGAAACCATGCCATGTAATTTTTATACAACATTATCCCTTGCACTCATTTCTGTTCTGATTTTTCCCCTCCCTCCCTCCACCCGCTCCCCTAGATGGCAAGCAGTCCTATATATGTTGGATATGTTGCAGTATATCCTAGATACAATATATGTTTGCAGAAGCGAACAGTTCTCTTGTTGCACAGGGAAAATTGGATTCAGAAGGTATAAATAACCCGGGAAGAAAAACAAAAATGCAGATAGTTCACATTCGTTTCCCAGCGTTCTTTCTTTGGGTGTAGCTGCTTCTGTCCGTCATTTATCAATTGAAACTCAGGTCTCTTTGTTAAAGAGATCCACTTCCATCAAAATATGTCCTCATACAATATCGTTGTTGAAGTGTATAATGATCTCCTAGTTCTGCTCATTTCACTTAGCATCAGTTCATGTAAGTCTCGCCAGTCCTCTCTGTATTCATCCTGCTGGTCATTTCTTACAGAACAATAATATTCCATAACATTCATATACCACAATTTACCCAGCCATTCTCCAATTGATGGGCATCCATTCATTTTCCAGTTTCTAGCCACTACAAATGGGGCTGCTACAAACATTTTGGCACATACAAGTCCCTTTCCCTTCTTTAGTATTTCTTTGGGATATAAGCCCAATAGAAACACTGCTGGATCAAAGGGTATGTGCAATTTGATAACTTTTTGGGCATAATTCCAGATTGCTCTCCAGAATGGTTGGATTCATTCACAACTCCACCAACAATGCATTAGTGCCCCAGTTTTCCCGCATCCCCTCCAACATTCATCATTATTTTTTCCTGTCATCTTAGCCAATCTGACAGGTGTGTAGTGGTATCTCAGAGTTGTCTTAATTTCATTTCTCTGATCAATAATGATTTGGAACACTCTTTCACATGAGTGGTAATAGTTTCAATTTCATCCTCTGAAAATTGTCTATTCATATCCTTTGACCATTTATCAATTGGAGAATGGCTTGATTTCTTATAAATTTGAGTCAGTTCTCTATATATTTTGGAATTGAGGCCTTTATCAGAACCTTTAACTGTGAAGATGTTTTCCCAGTTTGTTGCTTCCCTTCTAATCTTGTTTGCATTAGTTTTGTTTGTACAAAGGCTTTTTAATTTGAAGTAATCAAAATTTTCTATTTTGTGATCAGTAATGGTCTCTAGTTCATCTTTGGTCACAAATTTCTTTCTCCTCCACAAGTCTGAGTGATAAACTATCCTGTGTTCCTCTAATTTATTTATAATCTCGTTCTTTATGCCTAGGTCATGGACACATTTTGGTCTTATCTTGGTATATGTTGTTAAGTGTGGGTCCATGCCTAATTTCTGCCATACTAATTTCCAATTATCCCAGCAGTTTTTATCAAATAATGAATTCTTATCCCAGAAGTTAGGGTCTTTGGGTTTGTCAAACACTAGATTGCTATAGTTGACTATTCTGTCTTGTGAACCTAACCTTTTCCACTGATCCACTAATCTATTTCTTAGCCAATACCAAATGGTTTTGGTGACTGCTGCTTTATAATATAATTTTAGATCAGGTACAGCTAGGCCACCTTCATTTGATTTTTTTTTTCATTAATTCCCTTGAGATTCTCGACTTTTTATTGTTCCATATGAATTTTGTTGTTATTTTTTCTAGATCATTAAAATATTTTCTTGGAAGTCTGATTGGTATAGCACTAAATAAATAGATTAGTTTAGGGAGTATTGTCATCTTTATTATGTTCGCTCGGCCGATCCAAGAGCACTTAATATTTTTTCAATTATTTAAGTCTGACTTTATTTGTGTGGAGACTTTTTTATAATTTTGCTCATATAATTCCTGACTTTCCTTTGGTAGATAGATTCCCAAATATTTTATGGTATCAACAGTTATTCTGAATGGAATTTCTCTTTGTATCTCTTGCTGTTGGGTTATGTTGGTGATGTATAAAAATGCTGAGGATTTATGGGGATTTATTTTGTAGCCAGCTACTTTGCTAAAATTATGAATTATTTCTAATAGCTTTTTAGTAGAATCTCTGGGGTTCTCTAGGTAGACCATCATATCATCTGCAAAGAGTGATAGTTTGGTTTCCTCATTGCCTACTCTAATTCCTTTAATATCTTTCTCGACTCTTATTGCCGAGGCTAGTGTTTCTAATACGATATTAAATAATAATGGTGATAGTGGGCAACCTTGCTTCACTCCAGATCTTACTGGGAAAGGTTCCAGTTTTTCCCCATTGCATATGATGCTTACTGATGGTTTTAAATATATGCTCCTGACTATTTTAAGGAAAAGTCCATTTATTCCTATGCTCTCAAGTGTTTTTATTAGGAATGGATGTTGGATTTTATCAAATGCTTTTTCTGCATCTATTGAGATGATCATGTGGTTTTTGTTTGTTTGGTTATTGATATAGTCAATTATGCTAATAGTTTTCCTAATATTGAACCAGCCCTGCATTCCAGGTATAAATCCTACTTGGTCATAGTGTATTATCCTGGGGATGATTTTCTGTAATCTTTTTGCTAATATTTTATTTAGGATTTTAGCATCAATATTCATTAGGGAGATTGGTCTATAATTTTCTTTCTCTGTTTCAACCTACCTGGTTTAGGTATCAGTACCATGTCTGTGTCATAAAAGGAGTTTGGTAGGACTCCTTCAATCCCTATTTTTTCAAATAGTTTATTTAGCATTGGAGTTATATGTTCTTTAAATGTTTGGTAGAATTCACATGTAAATCCATCTGGTCCTGGGGATTTTTTCTTAGGGAGTTGGTTGATAGTTTGTTCTATTTCTTTTTCTGAGATGGGACTGTTTAGGATATTTACTTCTTCCTCTGTTAGTCTGGGCAAGCTATATTTTTAGAGGTATTCTTCTATTTCATTTAAGTTGTCGAATTTATTGGCATAAAGTTGGGCAAAGTTAATCCTAATTATTGCTCTAATTTCCTCTTTGTTAGTGGCGAGTTCTCCCTTTTCATTTTTAAGACTAACAATTTGATTTTCCTCTTTCCTTTTTTTAATCAGATTTACTAAGGGTTTGTCTATTTTGTTGTTTTTTTCATAGAACCAACTCTTAGTTTTATTAATTAATTCAATAGTTTTTTTACTTTCAATTTTATTGATCTCTCCTTTTATTTTTAGAATTTCAAGTTTAGTGTTTGACTGGGGGTTTTTAATTTGTTCCTTTTCTAGCATTTTTAGTTGCAAGCCCAATTCATTGACCTTCTCTTTCTCTATTTTATACAAATAGGCCTCTAGAGATATGAAATTTCCCCTTATTACCACTTTGGCTGCATCCCATACATTTTGGTATGATGTCTCATTATTATCGTTTTCTTGAGTGAAGTTATTAATTATGTCTATGATTTGCTGTTTCACCCAATCATTCTTTAGTATGAGATTATTTAGTTTCCAATTATTTTTTGGTCTACTTCCCCCTGGCTTTTTGTTGAATGTAATTTTCATTGCATCGTGATCTGAAAAGGATGCATTTACTATTTCTGCCTTGCTGCATTTGAGTTTGAGGTTTTTATGCCCTAATATATGGTCAATTTTTGTATAGGTTCCATGAACTGCTGAAAAGAAAGTGTATTCCTTTCTGTCTCCATTACATTTTCTCCAGAGATCTATCATATCTAACTTTTCTAGTATTCTATTTACCTCTTTGACTTCTTTCTTATTTATTTTGTGGTTTGATTTATCTAATTCTGAGAGTGCAAGGTTAAGATCTCCCACTATTATAGTTTTACTGTCTATTTCTTCTTGCAGCTCTCTTAATTTCTCTTTTAAGAATTTAGATGCTACCCCACTTGGTGCATATATGTTTAATATAGATAGTGCTTCATTATCCATGCTGCCCTTTAGCAAGATATAGTGCCCTTCCTTATCTTTTTTAATTAGATCAATTTTTGCTTTAGCTTGATCTGAGATCAGGATGGCTACCCCTGCTTTTTTGACTTCACCTGAAACATAGTAGATTTTGCTCCAACCTTTTACCTTTAACCTGCATGTATCACCCCGCTTCAGGTGTGTTTCCTGTAAACAACATATTGTAGGATTCTGGCTTTTAATCCATTCTGCTAACTGCTTCCTCTTTATGGGGGAATTTATCCCGTTCATATTTATTGTTACTTGCCATCTTGTTAACCCCGGTTTATGCTTTTCTCCCTTCTTTCCCCTTTCCCCCCCTTCCAAGTATTAAGCTTGTGAGCACCACTTGCTTCTCACAGCCTTCCTTTTTTAGTATCCCTCCCCCCGCCTTAGAGTTCCTCCCCTTATCTTAGCCCTTTCCCTCCCAGTTTCCGTATTCCCTTCCGCTTAGCTTATTCCTTCCCTTTTCACTTTTCCCTTCTCACTTTTCAATGAGGTGGGAGAAGTTTCACCATAGATTGAATATGTCTTAAGATTTTTTCACTTAAAGCCAATTCTGAAGGCAGTAAGATGCCCACTATATTCATCCCCCTCCATTCTTTCTCTCAGATATAATAGGTTTCCTATGCCTCTTCATGAGATGTACTACCCCCACTTTACCCTTTTTCTGGACGTCCTTTCCACATCAGTTTCTAGAACAAGGTATATATGTATTCTTTATACATTTTTATAGCAGAAATATAGTTCCCAAGATTAATCTTTACCTTTTTAGATTTCTCTTGAGTTCTATATTTGTAGATCAAACTTTTTGTTAAGTTCTGGCTTTTTCATCAAAAATAATAGAAATTCGCTTACTTCGTTGAATGTCCATCTTCTTCCCTGGCTAAAGATGCTCTTTCTCGCTGGATAAATTATTTTTGGTTGCATACCAAGTTCCTTAGCCTTTCAGAATAACATATTCCAGGCCCTTCGATCCTTTAATGTGGATGCTGCCAGATCCTGGGTGATCCTTATTGTGGCTCCTTGATACTTGAATTGGGTTTTTCTAGCCACTTGCAATATTTTTTCCTTCATCTGAGGGTTCTGGCATTTGGCCACTATATTCCTTGGTTTTTTGATTTTAGCATCCCTTTCAGTGGGTGATCAATGAATCCTTCAATGTTTATTTTTTTTCCTCTGTTCCTATGACTTCTGGGCAGTTCTCTTTGATAATTTCCTGGAAAATACTGTCCAGGCTCTTTTTTTCATCATGTTTTCCTGGGAGTCCAATGATTCTCAGGTTGCCTCTCCTGGATCTGTTTTCCTGGTCTGTTGTCTTCCCCAGAAGGTATTTCACATTCTTTTCCATTGTTTGATTTTTTTGGATTTGCTTGACTGATTCTTCTTGTCTCCTCGAGTCATTCAATTCCAATTGTTCAATTCTGATTTTCAGTAAAGTATTTTCTTCACTCACTTTTTAAAAATCTTTTTCTAATTGTCCCATTGAGTTCTTTTGTTCTGTGGAATTTTTTTCCATTTCGCCAATTTTGTTTTTTAGAGAGCTATTTTCTGTTTCCAGTTCACTAATCCTATTTTTCAAGGATTTTATTTCTTTATCCACTCTCTCTTTAACTGACTTCTCCAGGCTCTTTTGCCAAGCCTCCCATTTTTCTTCTAGCTCCCTTGTGAGAGCCTTTTTAATTACTTCTATGAGGTTCATCTGTGCTGAGGAACAGATGATCTCCTCCTTTGGGGATTCACCTGGGGACTGTCTGTTTTTAGTCTCCTCAGGATTTAGAGTCTGCTCTCTATCTATATAGAAGCTGTCAAGGGTTAAAGTCCTCTTCAGTTTCTTGCTCATTCTGTCTAATAATCAAAGAAAAACTAGCAAAGAAAAACAGAAAAAACTGGAGTCTTTCTTTGGGGAGGGGCTGGGTGGTGTTACCGAGCTTCCTCTCCAGACTGAGGGGGGCAGCAGTGAGGCACTAGCCCTACTGTGCTGCGCCTGCGCTCTGAGATCCGAGAGCGTGCTGAGTCACTGTGGGGGTAGGAGGGGAGGGCGGCCAGGTCCCGAGAGACTCCAGCTGTTTGGGGTTGTGTTCTTCAACCCTGGTGTTTTTAGCTTCTCTGCTGGGCTGCTGACTTGCTACCAGGGCAAGGTATCCAAACCTGTAGCGAAGCTCTCCCCGCAGAGATGGCTGTGATCACTCCCCACCCCCACTCCAGTCTGCTCCTGTGCTCTCACTGCCACTGCCTGCCGCCTGCGCCTGATCTAAAACCATCCCAGCCCTCCAGTAAAGATAGACCTTTCTTGGTGAATCTCAAGGATGGCTTCTCTTGGTAACTATTTGTGGGGTTTTTTTTCATTCAAGCATTAATTCCGAAGCTTGTAATGAAATGGATAGTGAGAGAAAGCGTGGAGCTTACACAGCTGTGTGCCTCCTCTCCGCCATCTTAACCGGAAGTCCGAAATATTTCTTGAAATAAACATAAACATATAGATGTACGTGTGTGTGTTTGTGTGTGTGTGTGTGTGTGTGTGTGTGTGTGTGTGATTAACAAAGTAGAAGTTACTGAATTCGTGAGATACCAAGAGTGAAAAAATATTTTTGAGAGCAGCTATTTTCCTTTTTTTATGATATCTTTCAGATACAAACCTAAAAATGTTCTTGTTGAATCAAAAGATATGTAGTTTTATAGCTCTTAAGGTGTAGTTATTAATTGCTCATCAGAATGTGTGCATCAGTTCACAATTCCACCAAGAATGTCGTAATGTTCCATTTTGCCCATATTCACCCCAATATTTAGCATTCACTTCTCGCGTTATCTTAATGAATCTGATAGTTGTGAAGTGGCTCTTTAGAATTACTTTAATTTACATTTCTCTAATCAACAGTGATTAGAGCTTTTTTTTTTTCATATGACTATAGATAGTTTTAATTTCTTCACATGAATATAGTCTACTAATGTCCTTTGACTATTTATCAATTGGGAAAAGATTTTTATTCTTATAAATTTGACTTTGTTCTCCATATATTTGAGAACTAAGACCTTTACCAAAAAGACTAATGGGAAAAATTGTTTCCCAGCTTTCCATTTTGCATCTAATGTTGGTTGCATTGCCTTTCTTTGTGCAAACTTTTAAAATTTAATGCAAGCATAATTATCCCTTTTGGATTTCATAATATTTTCTTTTCTCTTGTTTGGTTATAAATTTCTTCCTTCTCCCAAGAGCAGACAGATAAATTATTCCTTGCTTTCTTAATTTTAAGACAGTAGCACTTTACATATCTAAATCATGTACTAATTTTTTAAACTTATTTTGTAACTTATTTTTTTAAACTGATCTGAATCTGCATGCATTAAGATTTTTTTGTCTATGCCTAGTTTCTGCCACAGTATTTTCCAGTTTTTATAGAAGGATATATTAGATAATGAGTTCTTATCCCAGAAAATGGAGACTTTTGGTTTATCAAACAGTAGATTACTAAAGTTATTTAGTACTGTGTCTTGTGTAACTAAACCATTCTACTAATTTACCTGTATTTTAGAGGTCATTTTTAAAATTTTTTTAGCCAGTACCAATGGTTTTAATGATTTCTATTCCATAATATAATTTTTAGGTCTGGTAGAATTCAGCCACCTTTCTTTGTTTTGTTTTTGTTTTTGTTAATATTTTTTTCTAGCTTTGTAAAATCATTTTTAGTAGTTTAATTAGTATGGTATGAAATAAGTAGATAAATTTAGATAGAATTTTCATTTTGATTGTATTAGGTCAGCTTCTTTATGAGCAAGTGATATTTTTCCAATTGTTTAGATCTAACTTTATTTGTGTGAAAAGTTATATTAGTGTTCACATAGTTCCTGGGTTTGCCTTGTCAGGTGGACTCCCAAATATTTGTCTACAGTTATATTAAATGTAATTTCTTTATCTCTTACTACTGGACTTTACTGTTAATATGCAGAAATGATGATGATTTATGTGGGATGTATTTTATACTCTTCAACTTTGCTAAAGTGTTTAAGTATTTCAAGTGATTTTTAAAAATGTATTATCTAAGTCTAACATCATGTCAACTGTGAGAAGTGAAGGTTTTGTTTCCTTATTGCCTATTCTAATACTTTCAGTTTCTTTTTATTCTATTATTGCTAAACTTATCAATTCCAGTATAATATTGAATAATACTAGATAAAGGACATCCTTGTTTCATCCTCTGAACTTATTATGAAAACAATTCACAGTTTTAGCAACATTGCAAGATATAAAATAAAGCCACACAAATAAACAGCATTTCTATGTATTCCTGACTATGTCCATCAGCAAGAGATAGAAAGAGAAATTCCATTTAGAATCTCTGTAGACAAAATCAAATACTTGGGGTTCTATTTGTCAAAATAAAACCAAGAGCTATATAAACACAACTATAAAACACTTCTCACATAAATAAAATCATATCTAAACAATTGGAAAAATATCAACTGTTCATGGCTAAGCCAAACTAATATAATAAAAATGAAAATTTGACTAAATTGGTCTACCAATAAAAATGTCAAAACATTATTTCATAGAACTAGAAAAAAATATGAAAATTCATCTGGAAGAAGAAAAAGTCAAGAATATCAAGGGAAATAATGAAAAAAAAAAATACAAAGGATATTTGCTTATCAGTACCTAACCTAAAACTATATCATAAAGCAGCAGTCATCAAAACCTTTGTTACTGGCTAAGAAATTGAGTGGTGGATCAATGGAATAGATACACACATCAAAATAATCAAGAATCAGTCAAACAAAACAAAACAAAAAAAAAAAAGAAAGAAAGAAAGAAAAAAAGAAAAAATAGGAAAAAATGTTAAATATCTACTTGGAAAAAAACAACAAACCTGGAAAATAGATCTAGGAGATATAATCTAAGGATTATTAGGCTCCCTGCAAACCATGATGAAAAAAAGAGCCTAGACACTATTTTTAAGGATTCTTGATAGCTCAACAAATCATTCATGTCCAGTTCTGATGTTTTGTTCAGTTCTGATTTTTAATGAGTTATTTTCTTCATTAACTTTTTTTTTACTTCTTTTTATACATGTCCAACTGAGTTTTTAAATGAATTGTTTTGCTCTATGTAATTTTTTTTCTATTTCACTATTTTTAATGAGTTATTTTCTTTTTCCAATTCATAAATCCTACTTTCCTGGGAGCTCTTTATTTTTTCCAATTCACAAAATCTGTTTCCCGGGGAGTTCTTTATCTTTTCCTATTCACAATTCAGGAAGTTGTTTTCTTTTTCTATTTTATCAAATCTTTCTTTTAATGAGTTATATGCCTTTTCCATACTCTCTTACAGAGCTTCACTTTCCTTTCTCCATTTTTCTTCTAGGTCTCTTATTAGATCTTTTATAATTTCTTCTAGGACAGCCTTGTGTGATGGGGACTAGGTTATATCCCACTGTGGGGTTTTGTCTGGAGACTGTCTGTTATTAGTCTCCTCAGGGTTGGAAATCTGTTCTCTTTCTGTATAGAAGCTATCTATAGTTAGAGCTTACTTTGCTTTTTACTCATTTGTTTAAAAGCCCTTAGGGTCTGCCTTCAGGGCAAGGTGATTCCCAGCTTCCTCTACAGAACAAGGACAGATGGACAGTGGTTGTCCTGCACACAGACTGCAAAAAGCAGCCAAGATGCAGAAATGCTACTGCCCTGGGAAGAGCCCCACTGTGTGGAAGTGTGACTACCCCAGGCAGAGCCCCACAATGCATAATGTGGCTGTACAGCCGTGC
This sequence comes from Antechinus flavipes, assembly GCF_016432865.1. NCBI lineage: Eukaryota > Metazoa > Chordata > Mammalia > Dasyuromorphia > Dasyuridae > Antechinus > Antechinus flavipes. The sequence goes on along the minus strand of NC_067400.1, from coordinate 293,024,478 downwards.
TGTGTTTCATGCTGAGTCACTTCTGGTGCTAGGTGGGTGTGGCCAGTTCCTGTGAAACTCTAGAGTTTTGGGGTACACTCTACCTTTGGTGTTTGTGTAACTTCTCCTTTCTGCAAATTCTCTACCTTCAGGGATTGCACCCCTCCCCCGGTCTACTCAGCATTCTCTATTCTTCGTGTTCTACCTCCCTGTCTGTGCTGGTCTCCTTCTGCCCAATCAAGACAGAATTTTTCTGGCAATCTTCCAAATTATCTTCAGCTGATAATTTGTTGTATTCCCAATATTCATGGATTCTACCAGTCAAGCACTATTTCAAGGCTGAATTTGGTAATCATTAGTAAGGATAGAAGGGAACTCAGAATGAAGTGTTTGTCCTCTACACCATTTTGGTCCTGCCCCTAGTTAACTTTTTAGTTTATCACTCCTCCATTTATCCACTTTTCCTTTTAAATGATTTATTTTTCTTTAGTGGATTTTTCCCCCTCTTTGGCCAATTTTTTTCAAGGAATTATTTTCCTTTATCATTTTTTTTTGCTTCTTTTCCCAAATTATTGGCTTTTTTTCCTAAATCTTTCTTCATAACTTTAATTTTTTTTTCTGATTTTTCAACCACATCTCTTCCTTGATTTTAAAACACTTTTTGACCCATTCCAAGAGGATTTGGGGAACATGAGACCAATTTGATTTTTTCCTTGAGACTACATGTAGACATATTGACATTGCTATTCTCTGCTGAGCTTATATGTCACCATAGTAGCTTTCTATGGTCACAGTTTTTTTTTTCCCTTTCTTTCTTTTTTACTCATTTTAGAAAATTGAACTCAGCTCCCAAGACACAGTGGGACACTGTTTCAAGATTATTGTGCTAGGGGACAGGGGCCTGGTAACTGGATTTCCACATTGAAGTTACCCATGCCTATTGTGGTAGGGTTCAGAGGAGGGTAATTTGCCTTCTTTCAGTGGGGTTTGAAGCCCCAAAGTTGGTCTGTAGCGTCATTGGCCTGCTGAACTAGAACTGAAGAGTCTCAGTTCCTGATCTGTGTTATGGCTAATAGGCTACCACTTATTTGCCCACAATTCACTAGTGCTAAGCTTTGCTTCCCTCTTACTCAACTGAAACAAATTTTTCCTAAAATCCATCTAAGTTATCTTAAGCTGAAAAAATGTCTCACTCTATTCTTTTTAGGTTCTGTCTCTTAAAAAATTATTTAGAGGCTTGATTGAATGCTGTTTCCCAGAGAAACTAGGGAGAACTCAGATAACTCCATGCAGTCTCTGACTTCTTTCTAAATTTAAAAAATAAATAAACCATTGATTAATTTGATTTAGAAAAAAAGAAATAAGAAAACCAACTTACCATTGTCAAAAACAAATTGTTTGTTTAAAACAAATGATTATAAATCAAATCAAATGTTAAGAGCTATTTTGCCTAATTTTATTTGAGAAATATGTATTGCTTGTAGGTAGGCCAAGCCAATATAATAAAAATTTCAATACTAATTAAATTAATTTACTTATTCAGTGCCATAGCAACCAAAGTATCTATGGAGCTAAAACCCATATAATAAGAACAAAACAAATAGTTAGGAGTATTGTGGGAATCATTGAAAAAAGTGGGAGGAAAGGTGAACCTACCAGTATCAGATCTTTAATTATACTACAAAGCCATAGCTATTAAAATAATCCAAGAATAGGTAAGAAGTAGAGTGGTTTTCCAATTCAAAAAGCTAAGTACATGATATTCAGGAAAAATATATACAATTATATTTTTTTATAAATCCAATATTCCATTATTAATAAAAGTACTATTTTTACAAACAAAACAAAACAAAACTACTGGGAAAATGGAAAGCAGTCTTTTAGAAAGTAGACATAAAATAACATTTCACACTGTATACAAAGATATGCTAAAAATGGGTGCATAAATTAGACATAAATGTAATAGCATAGGAAAATTAATGGAGCATGGAACACATTTTCTTTCAGATGAATGTATGGGGCAAGAGTTCATGATAAATTTAAATATTAAGAAGTTTGGGGAAAGTAAAATAAATATTTTTGCATCCATAAGCTTAAGAGGCTTTTGCACACACACACACACACACACACACACACACACACACAAAAACAATGTAAAATTAGAAGAAAGGCAGGAAACTGGGGGATTTACATAAATTTCTATGGGAGAAAAAGTCTGATTTCTAAAATATATAGGGAATTTAAAAAATTGATAAGAATAAGAACCATTTTTCCAATTCATTATTTGGTAATCATATATGAATGGATTGTTTTCAGAAAAAAAAAAAAGAAATTAAAGCCATTAATGGTCATGAAAAAATATTATAAATCAACAATAATTATATAAATATAATTTGAAATAACACTGAGGTATTCATTTCATATTTCATGAAATATATTCATATTTAGACTGGCTAAGATGATATGGGAAAAAAGGACAAATACTAGAGAGGATGTGGCAAAATAAGTGCACCCAGATGCATTGATAATAAAACTTTCGACTAGTTCAGCAATTCTAGAAAGAAATTTGTAATGATGCAAAAAGTTATTACATTGTGCTTACAGTGTGAGACAAATATTTCTAAGTCTGTATACCTAAAGAGATCAAAGAAAAAGGAAAAAAGACTTTATATGCAAAAACATTTATAACATTTTTGTGGGGTGTGTGTGTGTGTGTGTGTGTGTGTGTGTGTAATGACAAAAGATTAAAACTTAGGAGAGTCCTGTCAACTGGGAAAGGGCTAAACAAGTTGTTCCATATGAATGTGATAGAATACTATTGTGCTGTAAGATGTTTTCAGAAAAATCTAGAAAGTCTTACATGAACTGATTGCAAGAAAAGTGAGCAGAACTATATATAGTAATTAAAATACTGTAAAAATAATGACTTATTAAACACATTACTATTTGAATACACAATAATCTACCAGAATTCCAAAAGACTCACAATGAAAAATATTATATAACATAATTTAAACAATTTTGAATTTTAAGCCAAGATTGAAACATATTTTTTCTTTTTGCCCCAAATGATGGCTAATGAGGAAATTTATCTTTCATGACTTCAAATTTTTAATAATTTTTCATTATTGCTTTTTAAATGAATGGGAAGGGGAGAAAAGGGAAAATTACATTTTGGTACTGAAAATAATATAAAATTAATGGCAATAAAATAAACAAATAAAAGCAGCTATTCTGACTGATCTAACTGTACTTTTCATAAATATCTACTGTCAAATATGTCTTTTACTTTTCCCTGTAATTCTTGTAACTCTAGCAGTGAGATTGTGTTGCCACTCAGAAATGTAACTGTATTATGTTTGCAACCATAAAACTTTGTATAATTGCATCAATTGAGAATAGAGAGAGAGAAAGAGACAGTAAATCTATGATGGGCAAGTAATGAAATTTGAAAAGGAATAGATATGATATGGTTAATGTAGCAAATGATGTGACACCAAATGATCTATTTTAAAAGAAGCAGCAAATGTTGGGGTTAGCTCATGTGAAGCATTCAAAATGGCCATTCTCCAGCAAAATGTAGGTTTATTTAGGAGAAAATGAAGGGACACAATAGACAACTAGGTAAACATGAAATAGAGTTGGGAGAACATAGAAAGGGGTTTTAATAGTTAATTATGGAAAAAATAATTTCTTTAGTGGAACTCACAAATATCTAGGAGAAAGAGAACACCCCGTGATGTTGGGGCATGCCCTTAGCTGGAAAACTAAATTCCATAAAGGTGTATGTAGCACCCTAAAAGAGAAGTGGGATCTGAGAGAAGAGACATCATAAGGCATAATGGGATTGGGAGAGACACCACATGGCATGGGCAAGGGGGAGGTAGAAAGATACCATGAGACAGAATGTCATTGCCAACTGACCCAAAGGAGTGCAGTAAATGTGGAATGGTCCATAAATAGATGCATAGCAAAAATTTAACCTCAGGGGTTTACCATAACTTGGGATTTCTGACTGAATTACCTCAACAGAAGGTGGGACCACAAAGTTAAACTGATTTCTATCAGAGTCTTCTTTCTACTTCTCCCAAGGAACAATTTATTAATACTTCAATTTCTCTCTGCCAACCACATTTACCAGGAACTCATCATTCAGATAAGAAGAAAACCAGAATAATTCAATGATATAGAATCCAAGAAAATAGACAATAATCATCATGTTTATTTGTTTTTATAGATAATCCAGTTGCTAAACATCGACATACTCTTCCCACCACGTGCAGTTTCCCAACTAATTAAAACACATAATCTTTTTAGTATTTGAAATTTCACTGGATAGAAATTCATTTTCACATTTTTAACATATATAAATTTGGTAAGCTATCATTTGTGATAAAGGTGGATTGTTGTGAGAAACATGTTCTTTCTAAATCAAGAAATCTCTGTGACCAATGAAACTATACTATAGAATTTGGACTAATATCTCCCTATTGATGGCAATAGAATAAATAACAATGATTCTATTTTAAAAGGGGCCTCTACCAATTTAGAGGTTTCCTTTCAATACAAAGACTACTGATAAAACTAACCACAAAGAAATTCATTTCCCAAAGGAACAAACTTAATCTTTGGCAATGAATATGACCTCAATGCCTGTATACCTCTCAGTTTATTTTCTGCCAAAGACTATTTCTGCTTAACTGTGAATTCTAAGACAGCCTAAAAATCTATACAAATCCAAACTGTAGTAGAAAAATCTGTTACAATCCTGAATAGCCTTAGTAAGGAACTAACATATTCCTTTCATTTCAACTCTATGCCTCAGTTTTTGACTAACGGAAAACTGGGACAATAATACATTGTTAGTGGAGATATGAACTGATTCAATCATTTTGGAGAGAATTTTGGAACTATGTCAGAAGGGCTATCAAACAAACACATACACACACACACACACACACACACACACACACACATATATATATATATATATATATATATATATAGCCAAGTATACATACTATAGATACATAGGTATGTGTGTGTGTGTGTGTGTGAATGATATGGACATACACACAAATACATGTATGTTTGTACATATACTTAAACATATATATATAGGTGTGTATGTATGCATATATATGAGGGATATACATGTGTATATGTGTGTGTGTGTTTGTGTTTTAAACTTCCTTAGTACTTTTGGGGTATCTCATATATTTATATAGAAAATTTAGAAAAATGACTACACACACACTATATACACACGTATATACATACACATTGTCTTTTCCACACTTTCTATTAACATATATATATGCATATTGGTGTTTATGCATAGTTACACATATATACACACATACACATAAAGCATATATAAACACATGTGTATGTTTCACTACAGTAAAGATTTTTGCTTTTTTTGACTATTATTTCCATTACATGATTTCTAGAATCCTCATTTTAATCATAAATTTCATATGTGTGCCCTTTGATTTGTCAATATTCCTTTAATGTGTGATGCCCAGAACCAGACATAATACATGAGAGATAGCTTAGTCCAGAAATTGTTTTCTTTTGATTGATTTTAGGCAGGAATTGTACTCTGAATGATTTCCGATATCTTCCCACTTCCAAGATCTTGTAATTTCATGACTTAATCTAATTTTTTATGTTATATAGCAAAAGTTACCATAAATTGTCCTTTCTAAATATCAAAGACTATTATACATAAGTTTGTAGCAAAACTGACCAATCTTACCTTAAGTTACTTGTCTCAATTTATCTTACATTCTCTCATCACATCCATAATTTTAATGGTTTAAGTTAATGTTAGAATGTCTGAGTTTCCAGTTTGGCTCTTTAGCCTCACTGATAAATTGTGAGAGGTCTAAGGCAGGATTTGAAATCAGTTTTCCTTGATTCCAAGTTCAGTCATCTACCCTCTATGTTAATTCACCTCCCGCTTAGACTGAAGTGAGTAAGTTAGATCAAAAAGGAAGTGTGTAAATGCAGGCAGAGACATTCAACACTCATTAAATATGAAAAATTTTTTGTGAAAAAAGGAAATCTCTTCCCCATACCTAATTTAGATTGTACATCAAGTACCTTTCTACTCTCCCTTTTAGATAAACTGTATGCTTGAATCAAAAACTATGAACAATTTTTTTCCATGGTGATGAGGATGTGGATGTAAAGAATCAAGCAATGTGAGAAAAGATGCCTGATCTCTCTCATTAGGCACAGGGTTATCCTGCATTCAATTCAGTCACCAAATGTTGGTGTACAATTGACCATAGTCTCTCTGGACTCTTTTACATTAAAGAGGCTACAAACTATTTTCTTTTGCTTTATCTTTGATGGTTTCCAGATCTCTCTATATAAATCTGAGATAAATGTGTGGAGATGAAGGAACTTATATTTAATTAAAACTAATGAAGTGCCTGTGCTGATGACAACCACAAATTATTCATTAAGCCTTAAAATGAGGCAGACTCTGTGCTGGATATTCAAAGACAAAAGACTTGCAGTCTTGCCCTGTAGAATTTTACATCCTATTGGGAGAACTAACATATCCAAATTTAAGTAAGTGCAAAATATATTCTCAGTTTTGGTGATGACTTGGCTAGAATACAGTTATAAAGAACTGAAGGAAGGTTTCATATAAGATATGATGCCTGAGATGACTTTGGTATGAATTCTAAGACCCAAAAGTGAGGCAGAACATTCTAAGCATGTGAAATCTGTTCAAAGGTATGGGAAATGCTAAGGAAAATTGTGTATATAGAATAGCAAGAATGCCAATTGGATTGTAAAGTAGAAGTAATGAAGAGCTTAAAAGCTAGTAGGTGGTAACTATAATGAGAAAGTCCTTGAATGCCAAAAGGAGCTGGATTTTAACCCAGACACAAAAGGGAACCTTCTATGAGCAGGGTGTGACATGGTAAGTCCTTTTCTTAAGGAATATCTGTGCCATGTGTTGAAATTTGATTGGGGTGGGAGTGGGGGGAATGAATCAAGACAAGATCAAAGATATAACTTTCTCAATGTGTTTAACTGAGGGGATCTGAAGAAGTGTTTGATGGGAAATGATTAAATTAAGGAACTGAGATTAGAATTTTGGAGAGAGTATTAATATGTATGCTGTGTCCACTAATATAAGGGCAACAGTTCGATAAAAGAGAAAGCCTATGGGGCAATAAACTTATTGAGGAAGGAGAGTCATATTCTTGATCTTGCCATCACCCAGTGTTCCACCTTCATAATCATGAACTCAGAAAATCTGTAATATTTTCCTAATCTGTTTTCATTTCACTTTCTCTCTAATTTACAATCCTTAACTGTGTTCTTTGTCTTCACTCTGATCTCTACTACCTCCATATCTCAGTTCTTTCTCAGGCCATTACCCCTGAACTAGCTATTCTCTCTTTTTTTTCCCCCATTTTGACCTTTTGTGATTTGATTCAATTCTATTTTGTTATCTTCTCTCTAATCTCTTTGATCCCTATTCTGTTGATATTGATTTTAAAGGCATCTTCCTTAAATTATTTCTGTTATTCTACCTTCACTCTTATCCACATACTATTGAAAGAAGTTGATGGGAAATCACAAACTGTGCAACCTGGATCAAATACAAATTTATGTGACAGTATCAATTGAGCCATCATTATGTCAAGACAATCTTTTTACATTTCCCTGATTGATTCACTATGTCCTTCATTACACTATCTTTCCCCAACTTAGAGTATTACAGGATACTGCCTGAGGATGCAGAGAAATTATACAACTTGCCTCAGAGGCAGGATTTAAACTCATGTTTTCTCACTCTAAGTCTGACTTTCTAGTCTTTATACCGTGCTGCATCTCATTTCTTTATATACCATATCCATTCTATATACTAGCATATTTTACACATCATGGTTACATAACCACTGCTGTTTCTGCCAGGCAAGTCACTCATTGAATAAGGAGCTGATGTTTCATCCTTCAGAGAACAGATGATACACAATGGAGATGTAGGTGTTTCTGTCAGGAACATCACTGTAGAATGATGGGTAAGATAAGTATCATGGTGCCAATAACCTACCTAAAACTGAATGTAATTTGAAAAAATAATGATAATACAGAGTAACAATAATAATATATTATTATTTTCCATTTTCTTTTGGTGTTTTTAAGTGGCTGCTTTTATTGGCTGACTGAATGTGGTAGATGTTTCCTATACTTTTGTCTTAAGGATTGACAGGTTGCTATATTATACTATGGTAGCACCAAGTGTAATTATAGAAAGGACACCTCTCTATGACTTCCAAAGAAGAGCCAATATGAGTATATTCTCATTTTCATCATTCATTTGAAAGAGGGCTTTTGGCTTTCCATTCAGCCACAGAAGAAACAAATCTGTAGCTCTTAAAAGCCAATAAACATGCTTCCCCTCTCCTTTTGTCCCCCTGTCTAGAAAACAGATTTATCAAGACAACTGTCACAGCTTAAGTTAGCATCCAGATCTCACTAGAAAACACAACAAAAGAAAGCAAGAAATCACTTATCAACAATATATATGAAAACCTCACCATCTATAAATTGTTTGTTCCTGCTTCCCTATTGGGAGCATTTTTTAAAATACCACCTTTGGTATAGTTGCTGTCACTCATATGCCTATTATTTTATGATTCTGGCTCTTTTCATTCTGCTTTATGAAAATGAACATCATAAATATGGATCATAATGGCAATGTCTTAAAGGCAAACACACTTACAAACAAAACCTCATGGAAAACTAAGTCTTTCAGCACACCCTTCAAGTGTGTTTGGTCAAAATGTTGAATGATTCAAAACTCTTCTCTATATTTTAGATACATCTGGACAATTCATTTGACTCTACTTAACAACAACAATTATTGTAATGATGATGATAATAATAGCAGCAACAACATCTAACATTTACATAGTGGTTAGTATCTGCTAAATACCATGCTAAGTGATTTATGATTATCACCTCATTCAATCCTCACAACAAAATTGGGAGAAATAATTCTATTAATAACTCCATTTTACAAATTAGAAAACTCAAGAAAATGGAGGTTAACTGCTTGCATAGTATTGTACAGCCAGTGAGTATATAAGGTCATATTTGAACTCATGTCTTCCTGACTCCAGGCCCTAGTTCTTTATACACTGTGACATCTAAGTGCAATAATTTCCAAAATATAGATTTCTGCTGATGGACTTTTTGGCCTAACTTTTGCATGATGTTTTTCCAATATGTAATAATGGAGATGCTCCTAGGTTCTCAAGCCCATGTAAGCAGAATGTAAACTGTAGCATATTTTGAGAATATATCCATGAAAATACTATAATTTCCTATCTTGAATTTAGAGATGCTAATCACCAAGTTAGTCACTGGCAGATGAATAGTTCAGCCCTGGTAGTCCTTGGATAAATATCTGCTAAGCTGATAGAGGGCCTGGGATTGACATTAATGGAAGGAATGACCACATTGGCAAAAATCAAAATTTCCCTGAAATATGGCTTTTAATATGATTCATTACTAGGTTAAGCTCATACAAGTTATCCTATAAGAAACCTGTCCAAATTCCCTCAATTTAAGTGCTCCTTTTCCCTTTGCAATTCTTTTTTAAAACTTTATAATCTGTCTACATGTTATTTCCTTTCTTGTCATCATCACCTTCTAAGGATCTCTAGTTTCTTTCAAAACACAATGATAACACCATTTTCTATGTAGAGTTTCCTAAAGCTTTTCAACTGCTATTGGCCCATCCTTTATTTATTTTGTATTTTCTTCTATATAAAACTGACGTATATACTGAGTAAGCTTCTTGAGAACAAGAACAGCTTCATTTTTGTGTTCATATCCCCACCTTGTATATAGTATAGTACTTGGAACATAGTAGGCACTTAATAAATGCTTATTTATCAGCCTATCAATTGATTAAAAGAATGTAAGCTCCTCTATAGTAATTTGAATATTTAATTTCTTATGAGCAGAATCAGGAGATCATTATACATAGCAACAAGATGACTATATGATGATCAATTCTGATGGACATGGCTCTCTTCAACAGTGAGATGATTCAAATGAGTTCCAATTGTTCAATGATGAAGAGATCCATCTACACCCAGAGAGAGGATTGTGGGAACTGAGTGTGGTTCACAATATAGCATTTTCACTCTTTTTGTTGTTGTTTGCTTGCACTTTATTTTGCTTCTTTTTTTTTTCTTATGTGGCATTTTAGTTGTATAAACATGTATGCATATATTGGATTTAACATATATTTCTATCATGTTTCATATGTGTTGGACTACTTGCCATCTAGGGGAAGGCATGGGGGAAAGGAAGGAGAAATTGGAACACAGGGTTTTCAAGGGCTAATGTTGAAGAATTGTCCATTTATATGTTTTGAAAAATAAAAAAAGCTTTAATAAAAAATTAATTTCTCAATCTTTTTATCCTCAGAAGATAGAACAACACCTCACACATAGTAGCAATTAACAAATTCTTATAGAACTAAATTGAAATTTAGAAATATGTTGCATACAAACTGAATGCAGAAAGAACACAAAAAATGGAACAAAGACACACACTAATTATTAGTGGTTTCATGTAAAAATAATTTTTCCAAGTCAGAATAGTTTTTTTCCTGAATTTCTACTGTGATAGAATAATATTAGAATAGCAAACCACTTTAAAAACAATTTCATATTTGCATAATATTCTAGTGCTTTTCCGGATCATCCTTGTTACTCAGTAGCACAAGCATTATTATTCCCATATGACAGATGAGGAAAAGAAGTTAACTGGTCCATGATCATATACTAAATATGTCTTTGAGGCAGAATTGAATCCAGGATTACAGTTGCCCATTTCAGTACTCTCTTAACCATGCTTCTAGATTTTTCTTTACAAAAGAAATAATGTCTGATCTCAAGCTTTAAAATCTAGTTAACAAAGCAAAATAGAAATACTTAGAACTCTAGGATCATATACCTAGAACTTCATATTACTGAGCTAAGAACCCTATGCTAAGTACTGAAGGAGATGCACAATGAAAACAACCCAATTCTCTTCAGCAATGAAAATATAATTTCCTATTAGCTTCCTATTGATTGACTTAAAGATTCTAGAATAATTATCTAAAAAGATAGTGAATATGAAATATTTCACCGAAAAGCATTTGTCCCATCCTTGTGTGTTTTATTGGCTACAAATAATATAAAGTGATGGTAGTGGTAGTAGTAGTAGTAGTGGGAGAAGGAAGAAGAGGAAGAAAAGGAGAAGGAGGAAAAGTAATACTAATAATAGTCTAAAATTATGAAACAACCTATGTGATGATGACTTCATCCTTGACCCTCCTTAAGCATTCTTTTATCAAGCTATGAAGTTCAGATGATATTTATAGAATAGTAAAGGCTGTACTGGTATATATTTAACATCTGGGTTCTCTGTGTTTTAAGTTTAACACTTCACAAACTCCAGACAATCAAGAAAAGTAATCAATCAAATGATTATTTGTAATATAATTGCTGAGATGTAAATACACTGAAATTTTTATCACTTGGCTGATTAGAGCTATATATCTTTGGGGTTTACCTTACATCCAGACTGCACCTGCCTCAGTCAATATTCATAGTTTGAGCTGTGGTTGAGTTATAATTGCTAGGAATAACAGAAGCAGAGAAAAGTTTCACAAGACCCCCATTTCAGTATAAACAATTCTGTCTAAGGAATTTGGATCTAGAAAGAAATAAACAATAAGTTTACCTTTTTTCTTAATTACAGGTACCTCACATACGGGGCAAGTCTAAGTAGATAAATTATTTACACAAGACATTTATTTCAACTGCTGTTATTAATTTCCTAGAACATTCAACATTATAGAAAGTAATGTCAATTAATCCTGTAGGGAGACTGGTACAAATTCACATTTAGCAAAATTTCTTTACAGTGAGGTTTTCACAGTTCTGAGGTATGCTGATAATCTATCTGAAGGGCTACAGTAATTGTGTGTCAGTCAATAAAATTAAGTAAACATTGTTTAAAAGTGTAGCATAAAGTAGGAATCAGAAGTAAAATGAAAAAAGTAGTATACACCCTTGTCATAGTATCTAAAGTGAAGCCCTCTGGTTCCATTCTTTGTTTTCCCTTCCTTTTTTTTCCAAACTCTCACTCAACCTTGTGCTAGCATTAATTACCTCTCTGATGTATCATATTTCTCTTATCATTTTCTCTCTAATATTGACATATCAACATATCTTAATATTTTAAAATATTATTTTTACTAATTTCCTATTTATCTGCCATCATCTCTCCATATATACTTACTATTAAACTTTTAAAAAATTATCTATACTTAAGACATTCACTTCATTTTGCACATTCTATCCCAACTTCTTGCAATTGGCCCTTTTCATCACTGTTTCACTAAAATGTTATTTCTAAAGTCACCAATTGTGTCATAAATAGCAATGAACTTCTGAAAAGTCATCCTTGATATTTCTAAAGTGTTTGCTGTGGTTGAACACCCCTTACTACTAGATATTCTTTGTTCCTTTCTAATGCCCTTTGGGTTTTCCTTAACTTTAACTCTTCACAATTCATAACGGGAATCATATAATATTACTCTTGGTTTTCATTCTTCACCTCAAATTACAGCTACACAAGGTCCCACAAAATCTCACTTTAAGTATTTCCTATTATTTAGCATAATACTAGCAAACAGGATTTTCTCATAATGAAATTTTTTGAATGCCACTCCTGCAAAGTGTGATCTTTTTAAGTCCAGTCCCATCAGGAGCTATGTTATACCTGAAAAGGAAAAGGTTCTATTTTTGGACTGAGTTATAACAACACACAAAGCTAAGAGGTATGGAGATATGTTTCTAGTGTAGTAGAGTATGACTATATTAGATGCTTCATAAATGTCTGTAAAATGAATAAATGAATTACACTGAACAAACTATGATTTGAAATTGGGATAGGGAGAATGAAAATTTTTATATTCTTGCCTCAAGCATGAAATTATGTAGTTATAGTGTTGACTTTGGAACTCAGCTGATGCTAGAGGGTGTATGCAAACTAGTAAAGCTGACTATTTTCCTTAAGGGTGATTGAAAACTCAAGTCAGCCTTGAATTCTTTGCTTTGTCCCAAAATTAGAGTTAGAACTCCTTTCTTTACTGATCTAAGCATTGTCACTTGTTCTCCAATTTACTACCCTCAGGCAGGGAGGATTATTCAAATCACCAATGTCCCAGTTGGGGCTGTGCTTCTTATTAAAGTCTAATTTATGCATGCCCTCAGGACCTGCCTGTAATTCTTCTAAATCATTTTGCCCTTAAGGAGGAAGGTCAAAACTTAGTCTTCTCTCCTACTGAGCAAGGCTATCCTAAAAGCTTTGTGAAATAAACTTTATTATGCACATTTAAGACCTGAGAAAAGAATCTCAGAGAGATTGTGACTTATGTAAGACTACCTACCTTTTTACTACCTACCTATTTACTGACAGAGTTGGAATTTTGAGCATATTCTATCATACAATCTTTCCAATGAACAACCCCACTATTTTAGAGAGGATTAAATATCTAGTCCAATACCCTCATTATAAAGATAATAAAAGGATGGTCTAGAAAAGTTGATAATATTCTAAGATCACACTGCTAATTGTTTGGAAGAGATAGGACTAGAGCAGATGCTTCCCATTCCAATCATTTTTGCATTATCCTGTACTATTCTTTGAGCAACTAGATATTTCGATGAATAGATTGCTGGACCAGTAATCAAAATGTGAATTCAAATCTGCCCTCAGATACTTAAACTAGTGTTGTGACTCTGGACAAGTAACTTACACCTGTTTGCCTCAGTAAGTATCTGGAGAAGAAAATGGCAAGTTACATAGGTTACTTTGCCAAGAAAATGAAAAATAACTCATGAAGATTTCATCATTACTCTGCTGACTGAACAATAAAAATAATGTCCCTTGATTTAAAGGAAAAAAAAAAAAAGAAAGAAAGAAAGAAAGATGAATGCAATTTAATTAAACACAAACTTCTCTAAAATTTAGTAATATCTGGAGAAATCTTTGCTCCCAAAAAGGTATCACTCCTACTATACACAAGTAAATACAAATTTATGCAGCTTAAAGAGCAAAGCAAGTTAGTGAAGGAAAACCAATCTGAAAGTTTGGGGCTAATAAATGGCCCTTTGTAAAGGAAAAGCAGGTTATTAGAAATAAATCAAGGTAAAAGAAGAGAAACTTTCCTCAAGAGAAAGAATGCACACCAATTTTCTCAAATTTATTCAGTGATGAAATAGTCTCTTAAGTCTTATAGTTGATCAAATCAGCTGTTACAACTACATTGTAATAAAATTTCTAGGTGATAAGAATTAATGCCATCTCCTGTCACAATTCTACTTTTTCAAAGAGAAAAATAAGAAAAATATATTGTTTTACATTAAATAACAGCAAGCATTACTACAAGACTCCTTTCAGTAGTCCTCACTCAGAAATAATTTTTAACTATTAAACAAATGTGATGATAGAAGAAGACAGCCCTTCAGCAACCCTGACACAGGACAGAGCTTTTAAGCTGTCCACAGATTCCAGAGTCAGTGAAAAATTTGACAGGCTAGAATATGGATTGGCAGAAAGGCTCATTCTATATTTCAAGAGCAGAATTGAACTCACATTCCTACACAGTGCAGGTGTAGATCACTGGAAGGCTATGCCTGCAAACGCTGCATTGTGGGATGTAGGCCAATTATACTCCCTTCTGTCTCCTTCATCTCCTCCTTCCTCTTTTGTTCCCTCTCTGATTTCAACTCAGACCCCACACATTTCAGAGTGTTAGTCACAAGCAGAGAACTACACACAGAATTCTCTCTAATAATTTTAGGAATCTTTATAATTATAATAGCATACAATTATATTAAATTTCATAGTTATAAAACATTTCCCTGCACCATTTTTTTCAAGTTTATATCTTTTGAATATTTTTCATTTTATTTTAACAATTTAATATTTTTTCAATTATATATAAAAATGGTTTTAAATTTGATTTTTGAAAGTTTCTGAGTTCCATTTTTTCTCCCATCTTCCCTTATCTCTCCATTTTCTAGCTTAGCAAACAATCTGATATAGGTCGTACATGTACAATCAAATTTTAACATATTTTTATGAAATTGGGAAATCTTGGAAAAGAAAAATCAGAAAAAAAAAAGCAGAAAAACTATGAGAAAGAAAAAAATGAACAAAAGTAAATAAGGGTGAAAAATGTAAATTTCAATCCACATTTAGTTTCCATAGTTCTCTTTCTGAATGTGGATGAACATTTTCCGTCCAAAATTTATTGGAATTGCCTTGGATCATTGAATAGATTAGAAGAACTAAAGCTATCATAATTATTCATCACAAAATCTTGTTGTTGTATATAATGTTCTCCTGGTTCTGGTCAATTCACTCAGCATCAGTTCATGTAAATCTTTCCAGGCTTTTCTGAGATCAGCCTGTTCATTGCTTCTTATAGAACAATAGCATTTCATTACATTCACATACAATAACTTATTCAACCATTCCCATTTGATGGGCATCCATTCAATTTCCAATTCTGTGCCACTACAAAATCTTCTTGGACATGTCAGTCCTTTTTCCTCATTTTTAATCTCTCTGGGACACAGATACAGACTCATTGGTGACATTTCTGGATCAAAGGGTATGCAATGTCTAATCCCCTTCAGTATACTTCCAAACTGCTTTCCAAAAAGGCTAGATCAGTTCCCAACTCTAGCAATAATGCATTAGTGTTCCAGTTTCTCCACATCTCCTCCAACATTTATCATTATCTTTTCCTGTCATCATAATCAATCTGATATGATTTTTTAAATCATAAAATTTATGATTTTTAAAATTTGCTCAGAATTTTTTAAATTTGCATTTCTCCAGTGAATAGTGATTTAGATCTTTTTTTGGTTTTAATTTCTTCATATGAAGATTGTCTGTTCATATTCTTTGACCAGTTATCAATTGGAAAATAATTTGATTCAGTACTCCATATATTTAAGAAGTGAGGCCCTTTGTCAAAAACACTGGTGGTCATTCTGGAGAGCAATTTAGAACTATGCTCAAAAAAGTTATCAAACTTTTTTTTTTTTTTTTTGATCTAGCAGTGTTTCTACTGGGATTATATCCCAAAGAGATCCTAAAGGAGGGAAAGGAACCCACATGTGCAAAAATGTTTGTGGAAGCCATTTTTGTAGTGGCAAGAAACTAGAAACTGAATGGATGCCCATCAATTGGAGAATGGTGGAATAAATTGTGGTATATGAATACTATGGAATACTGTTGTTCTGTAAGAAGTGACCAGCAGGATGATTTCTTTTTTTTTTTTTCTTTTCTTTTTTTTTAATTATTATAGGTTTTTATTTACAAGATAGGTAATTTTTCAACACTGACAATTGCAAATCCTTTGGTTCCAATTTTTTCCCTCCTTCCCCCCACCCTTTCTCCCAGATGACAGGTTGACCAATACATGTTAAATATGTGAAAGTATAAGTTAAATACAATATATGTATACATGTCCAAACAGTTATTTTGCTGTATAAAAAGAGTCAGATTTTGAAATAGTGTACAATTAGCCTGTGAAAGAAATAAAAAATGCAGGTGGACAAAAATAGAGGGATTGGGAATTCTATGTAGTGATTCATATTCATCTCCCAGAATTCTTTCGCTGGGTATAACTGGTTCAGTTCATTACTGTTCTATTGGAACTGATTTGGTTCATCACATTGCTGAAGATGTCCATGTCCATCAGAATTGATCATAATATAGTATTGTTGTTTAAGTGTATAATGATCTCCTGGCCCTGCTTGTTTCACTCAGCATCAGTTCATATAAGTCTCACCAGGCCTTTCTGAAATCATCCCACTGGTCATTTCTTACAGAACAATAATATTTCATAATATTCACAAACCACAATTTATTCAGCCATTCTCCAATTGATGGGCATCCACTCAGTTTCCATTTTCTGGCCACTACAAAGAGGGCTGCCACAAACATTCTTGCACATACAGGTCCTTTTCCTTTCTTTAAAATCTCTTTGGGATATAAGCCCAGTAGTAACACCAGCAGGATGATTTCAGAGAGGCCTGGAGAGACTTACATGAACTGATGCTAAGTGAAATGAACAGAACCAGGAGTTCATTCTGCATGGCAACAAGAAGACTATACAATGATCAATTCTGATGGATATGGCTGTCTTCAATATTGAGATGATTCACATTTATGGTTAAAATTACCAATTCTGTATTATTTGCTATCTTGTTAACCATTGCTTGTGCTTTTTCCTTTGGTTCCCCCTTACCTCCCTCCCCAGATTAAACTTGTGAGTATTTTTTCCTTCATCTGATAGTTCTGGAATTTGCCACTATATTTCTTGGAGTTTTGATTTTAGGGTCCCTTTCAATAGGTGATTGATGAATTCTTTTAATGTCTATTTTACCCTTTGTTGCTATAACATCTGGGCAGTTTTCTTTGATAATTTCCTGAAACATATTGTCCAGGCTTTTTTTTTTTTTTTTCATCATATTTTTCAAGAAGTCCAATAATTCTCAGATTGTCTCTCCTAGATCTATTTTCCAGGTCTGTTGTTTTCCCAAGAAGACATTTGACATTTTTTTTTCCATTTTTTCATTTTTTTGGTTTTGTTTGACTGATTCTTTGTGTCTCCTGGAGTCATTCATTTCCATTTATTTGATTCTGATTTTTAATGAGTTATTTTCTTCACTCACTTTTTAAATATCTTTTTCTAATTGTCCAATTGAGTTTTTAAGTGAGTTGTTTTATTCTATGGAATTTTATTTTTTTAAGAGCTATTTTCTTTTTCCAGCTCACTAATTCTATTTTTCAAGGATTTGATTTCTTTATCCACTCTATCTTTTATTGAGTGGGATGACAACCATTCTAGAGAGCAATTTGGAACTATGCTCAAAAAATTATCAAACTGTGCATACCCTTTGATCCAGCAGTATATGGGCTTATATCCCAAAGAGATCATAAAGAAGGGAAAGGGATCTGCATGTGCACGAATGTTTGTGGCAGCCCTCTTTGCAGTGGCCAGAAACTGGAAACTTAGTAGATGCCCATCAATTGGAGAATGGCTGAATTGTGGTATATGAATATTATGGAATATTATTGTTCGATAAGAAATGACCAACAGGATGATTTCAGAAAGGCCTAGAGAGACTGATGCTGAGTGAAACAAGCAGGGCCAGGAGATCATTATACACTTCAACAACAATACTATATGATGACCAATTCTGATGGACCTGGCCATCTTCAGCAATGAGATGAACTAAATCAGTTCCAATGGAGCAGTAATGAACTGAACCATTATGCCCAGTGAAAGAACTCTGGGAGATGACTAAGAACCATTACAATGAATTCCCAATCCCTATATTTTTGCCTGCCTGCATGTTGGATTTCCTTCACAGGCTAATTGTACAATATTTTAGAATCTGATTCTTTTTGTACAGCAAAATAACGGTTTGGTCATGTATACTTATTGTGTATCTAATTTATACTTTAATATATTTAACATCTACTAGTCATCATGGATCTAGGAGAAGGAGTGGGGGGAAGGAGGGGAAAAATTGGAACAAAAGGTTTGGCAATTGTCAATGCTGTAAAATTACCCATACATATAACTTGTAAATAAAAAGCTATTAAAAAAATTAAAAAATAAATAAATGAGTGGGATGACTTATCCAGGCTCTCTTGCCAAGCTTCCCTTTCCTTTTCCCATTTTTCTTCTAGCTCTCTTGTGAGAGCCTTTTAATTTCTTTTATTACAGTCTTGCATGTTGAGGACCAGATCATATCCTCTTTTGGGAATTCATCTAGAGATAGTCTGTTTTTAATCTCCTCAAGATTTAAAGTCTGTTCTCTATCCATATAGAAGCTGTCAGTAGTTAGAGTCCATTTTAATTTTTTGCTCATTTTGTCAAAGAAGAATCAAAGAAAACTAACAAGAAAAACAAATGCAGTCTGCTTTTTTTTTTGGGGGGGGGTGGGTAGTGGGGAAGACAACTGGATAGTATTACTGAGCTTCTTCTACAGACTGCAGGGGCAGCAGCGAGGCCCTAGGAGGACAGCAATGGCTGTGCTGCACCTGCGCTCTGACACTCTGAGAGCGGGCTGAGACACTGTGGGTGGGTGTGGCCAGGTCCCGAGAGATGCTGACTTTTCAGGGTTATAGTCTTTACCCACTGTGGTTTTAGCTTCTCTGCTTGTCTACTGGCTTGTTGCCAGGGCAAAGTAGCCAACATTGTAGTAAAGCTCTCCCCGCAGAAACGGCTGAGATCACATCCCACCCGCCTCTGGTCTGCTATGAGCTGCCTGCCTTACTCTGTCTGCTGTTCTGCCCTCTGCCTGCCTTCAGTTTGTGCCAGATCTAACCATCCCCACCCATGAGCAAAACAGACCTTTTCTGGTGAATTTCAAGGATATCTTCTCTTGGTAATTATTTGTGTTTTTTTCCAGTCAAGCATTAATTCTGAGGCTTGTCATGAAATAAATTATTCTGAAATAAAAGACAGAGCTTAAGTAGATGTGTGTGTCCTCTCTGCCATCTTGGCCGGAAAGCCAATTGAAATATTTTTAATTATTTAAATCTGACTTTATTTGTGTGAAAATGTTTTGTACTTGGGTTTATATAGATCCTGCATTTATTTTGGCAAGTAGACAAATATTTTAAATTGGCTAGTTATTTTAAATGGAACTTTTCTTTCTCTATCTTGGTCATGATTTATGTGGGTTGATTTTATATCTTACAAATTTGTTAACTTTGTTAATTATACAAAGTATGTTTAGTTGATTCTCCAGGACTCCCTAAGTATACCATGATATTATTTGCAGAGTGATAATTTTGTTTACTCATTGCATACTCTAATTCCTTCCATTTTTTTCCCTTTCTTATTCCTAAAGCTAACATTTCTAGTATAATACTGAAGAATAGCAATGATAATGGGTAGCCTTATTTCATCCCTGATTTTACTGAGATTGCTTTTAGCTTATCTCCATTTCATATAGTTGCTGATGGTTTCAGATAAATGTTGACCATTTATTCCTCTGCTCTCTAGTGTTTATAATAGTAATGGGTGCTATATTTTGTCAAAAGCTTTTGCTGCATCTCTTGAGTTAATCATTTGATTTCTCCTAGGTTTGCTATTTGTATAGTCAATTAGGCCAATAGTTTCCCTTATAATCAGTCCTGTATTCCTTGTGTAAATCTCACTTGATCATATTGTACTGTAATAATGGTAGATTGCTTTAATCTCTTTATTGATATTTTATTTACATTGCATACATGTTTAACCTATATTGGGATACTTGATATCTAGGGGATGGGGTTGAGGGATGGGAGGGAGAAAAATCTGAAACACATTTGTAACGGTTAATGCTAAAAAATATATTTGCATGTATTTTGAAAATAAAATCTATTACTAAAAATAAAATAAAAATTTTGAATCAATGTTCATTAGAGAGAATGATCAATAATTTTCTTTCTCTGTGTTGGATCTTCATCATTTAAGTTTCAACTCTATATTTGTTTTATAAGTTGGAATTTGGCAGGAATCTACCTAGTTTTCTAAATACTTTATATTATTGGAATTAATTGTTCTTTAAATATTTGGTGGAATTCAATTGTAAATCCACCTAACCTTGGAGATTTTTTCTTGGCTAGCTCATTGACAGTTTGTTCAATTTTTTTTTTCAAAAAAATCAGGTATTTTATTTCCTCTTCTATAAATATGGACAATTTATATTTTCATAAATATTCATGTATTTTGCTTGGATAGTCAGATTTGTTGGCATAGTTTTAGGCAAAATAGCTCCTAAATTTTGCTTTGATTTCTTCTTCATTAGTGGTAAATTCACCCTTTTCATTTTTGATACTGCTGGCCATGATTTTTCTATAAATCAATAAATATATATAAATATATACATATGAAAAACAAGCTATCTACAAGAAAAATAGGAAATAATTAACACCAGAAGCCCTAGAATTAGAATGTGTTGGGGAAGACTTCCAGTAAAAGAAAAGATTTTAGTTGAGACTTAAGTAAGTCATCTAGGTTAGGAGGCAGATCAGAGAAAGAGTACTTCAGGCATGGAGAAATAGCTATAGAAAATGCCCAGAGCTGAGAGGGGGAGTGCCATGTTTGTGTAACAACTAAAGATATTGAACCAAAGAATATGTAGTGATGAGCAAGACTAGATTACAAAAGAGTTTAAATTTCAAATATGTTATTTTGATCTTCATGCTGGACTTAATAGGGAGCCATTGAAGTTTATTGAGTATGTGGGAGCAGTGGGGCTAATATGACTGAACTTGTCATTTAGGAACTTGTCTTTAGTAACTTCATGGAGGATGACCTGGAATGGGGAGAAACTTGAGGCAAACAGGTCCATCAGTAGGCATGAGATGATGAAACCTGCATTACAACAGTGGTAGCTTGGAGAGAAGGGAATATATTAGAAAGATGTTGAAAAATCATTTTACTTCAAATCAGGAAATTGCATTAAATCCAGGCTTTGACATTTGCAAGCAAAGTGTCTTCTAGAAAGTAATTCTGCTACTTCTCTAACTTCTGCCTCTTTCCCTCCATTCATTAGGCTCCTACTCTATTGAAGATGCTCATCCTCTCACTTGGACATTTGCAGTAAGCTCAGAATTTATCTCCTATCTCCTATTGTCTCTCCTTCTTATGAGATGACAATCCAGTCATGACACAGCTTCCAAAATGTTTTTCTTCAAGTCAATGTTTGGTCATGTTCAAAATTTTCCAATGGTCTCTAATTGCCTCTAGGACAAATGGAAGCAGTTTGGGCTAGTGTTTAAAGTATTTCATAACTTGGCTTAAAGCAGCTTATTTTACATTATTCCTCTTGTTCACTTAATATTCCATTCACATTGGACTGCTAGCTGTTGACTGAACCTACAATTTTATTGTTCACTTTGGGAGCTTTGTCTAGACTGTGTTCTATGTCTAGAAAATAAATACTCTCTTCTCATCTCTGCCTTTTCAATTCCCTGCACACACACACACACACACACACACACACACACACACACACACACTCTTTCAGGCCAGACATCTTAACCTCCAAGAATCTTTCTCTCATTTCCCCAGATAAAAGTTCCCATTGCATTCACAATTTTTCTTAAAAACATATATTTGAATATATTTCCTGGTACGATTATATCTTCCTACTTCTCTGTGTTTATTTAATATATCTATTTACTTTTCACCTCAGTAAGTATAACCAACATTAATAGCAAGGGTCATTCTTTGTTCTTTGCATCTTTGTTATCAATGAATGCTTATTAAATATATGTGTAGGATGAATGTTCTAAATAAATGTTCTAAATATCTATAATTTTATTTGTAAAATTGGGGTAATAATATTTTCATTGTCTGTCTCATGAAAAAGTGTTGCCATGGAAAAGTTCTAATAAACACTGAAGCATTACATAAACATCTGTTACTTTCATAAGGGATTTCGAGATAAGATCTCAAATTAAAATAATTTCCCTGCCTCATTTAAATGTTTCAGTGGTTAACATTAATACTATATATCATCAAAAATAGCTAGATGGTACAGTGAATAGGACATAATTGGACTTGGAATTATGAGTTCAAATCTGGCCTCAGAAACTTACCAACAATGTGACTTCAGACAAGTCACTTAATTCCGTTTTCCTCAGTTTCTTCAACTGTAAAATAAACTGGAGAAGGAAATGGCAAATCATGGTAGTATCTTTCTTAAAAGCAAACAAAATATGGATCAAAAGAGTTGGGCACAAGTGAACAACAACAACAATAATACATCCTCAGATATCAACTTCATTCCTGTCACGGGTACAAAAAGCAGCTCATTTTTCATTCTTCAACTGATGACAAACTACAAAATTGGGAACAATTCTTCTATTTTTTTTTTTTTAATTTTCTATATATTTCAGGGTAGTAATTGAGTTGAGCATGTGTTATCCATTCTAATGCTCATGACCAAATCTTTTTCCATTTTTTCTTATACTTGTTCTTATTAAATTTTCTTCCACTATGTTATTATTATAAAACAATATTAATTATAAGTTGCAACTATATTCACCACCCCTCTCTCACATGGCCTTTCTTGTCAACTCTTAATTATGATACTACCTAGGATGCCTAATCAGACAAGCTTTTATCCACCTGAGGATTTTAGAAATTTCAGTTTCTGAAAGCAATTCACATAGAAATTTAACAATGGCTTCAACAGGGACAGCTAGGTGATGCAGTGGATAAAGCACCAGCCTTGAAATCAGCAGGACCTAAGTTCAAATTTGGTCTTAGACATTTAACACTTCCTAGCTGGCAAGTCACTAACCCCGATTACTGCCTCAGCAAGAAAAAAAAAAAAAAAAAAAGAATGGCTTGAATAATAAAAGTATCAAAAGTATCATTGGCATACTTGTATATTCCAAAGTTCTCAAAGAGACTACCTTGAATAGAAAATTATAATATTTTGATTTGTTATAGTTAGTTGTCATAGACTTCTAGATCATTTCATTATATATGTGTGTGTGTGTATCCATATATGTATATGTATTTATAGCATATAAATGATAATTATATAATTTAATGATATAATTTAATTATATAGGCTTTATAATTACCATAATGTTTATTGTATTCAAAAATAAAATAGTAAACTTATTTGTGCTTAATGAAATTTATTTTTTCTTGATTATTTTTATTTTCTATACTCTAATAAAGAAGAATGTCCAGAAAATTATATGGACTGGATAGTAAGTTTTCCAATTTGGAAAAAATCATATGGATGCATAAATGAACATTTTTTTAAAAACTGGCAGTTTTGTTAAATTAAACAGATAATAATAATTGATTCTATGCAACAAACTCATGCAAATTCATATATCTTACTTTCTAAAAAAATCAATTTCTCATAACTTCAGAAAAAATTTTCTTTGAGTAACTGGTGGCCCAAGAATTCTTCACCAAATGCCCAGGGACACCTTTTTTTTATATTTACCTAGGTTTTTTTTTTCAGAAATCAGAAATAGTTTTAGATGAGATAGATGTAATCATAGAATATCACATTTCTAAAGAATCATATTTATGGGTCACTTAAAGAGCAACAGAGAAGCAAATGGTTGGCATGCACAGGCATCAATATGTTACTAATCAAGATCTGCATGAAAAGAAGAATACATATATATATATATATATTATATACATATATATATACATATATATATTTATCTGTGTACAACGAGTTATATAATATTTATGTATCTATATTTCTATACTGTATATATGTTTTTACACAAATGTATAGATATATAATGTGTGTATTCCATCAAAGAAATATGTAACTGAAGAAAAGTTTTTTTTTAAGTAGTTAGAAAGAGACAAAAGGATGAATAATTTATATCCTATATAATATCTGTGCAATAGGTCTAGTTGACTGGATCTCTAAAACAATAGTTTCAAACTAAACTATTAATGAAGAATTGTACTGATTTTTAAAACTATATTTTTGTATTGACTTAAAAATATAAATTAACATGATCTGTGTTGCACAGTATTTTTTTATATTGTTAAAATTTCCTAGTTACATTTTAATTGGATTTTAGCTTCCTTGATAAGTACTGCAGCTAGTGGGTAGTGGAAAGATTTAAGCATGGCATTACCCTAAGGAATATCAATGTGATGATTTGGAAAAGAGACAAAAAAGTTGAAGTGCTGCAGATTGGTTGTAAATTGTACTATTGGAAGAAGAAGCTAAATTAGTGAAATGAATTATCTATTAAAGGGTACAAAATATTAAAGGTCTGTTGTTTTACCTAATTTTGCTTGCCCTGGTTGTCCACAGGCTCCTGCCTTTTGATATTTTGATCTGGGAGTAATTACAATTGGCAAAATGGACTTGCACAGCCAACTCTGCTTGCAAGCTGGATTCCAGACAAAATTATAGAATAATAAGTTGGAGGTAATTTGGAGCAATTCAAAAGGAAGGTCACTAAAAATTATTTTGCCTTCATGAAAAATAAATAGTAACTAGTTTTATCTAATTTCTTTTTGCCAACATTATTGAATTATCAGAACAAGGCAATATTTTAAATATAGAGTACACTTTGACCAAATCATTCAAGATATTCTATTTCAATCTTGGCTTTCCTTAATGGAAATAAAGTGTCCAGAACAAGTAATAGGAAAGTCCTGTTATACAACACACCTTGATCAGCTCTCATCTGGAATATAGTGTCCAATTTCAGAAATCATATTATAAGAGAACACATAATCTAAATGAAGTCCAGAGAAGAACAATCAGGATGGTAAAAGAGCTTAAATATCTTGTGAAAATATTATCAGAGAAAAAAGATTAGAGAAAATATTATCAGAGGAAAAAAAGGGTTTTGACTGAAGAATAAAAGATCTTTATTGATAGTGAAGGAGATGGGTGGAAGGAGGAAGCAATCATTGCCCTTATATGTGAATAAATAACCACAAAGCATAGAATTTACAGAAAAACAGATTTCAGCTTGAAATCTTAACAATCAGTGTTGTCCAAGAGTAGAACTGGATGTTTCTAAATATGCTCAGGATCCTATTATTCAAGGATTTATAGCCCAAGTTAAAAATCCACTTGTATATATGTAATATTGTTAGCATTTCTTAGTCACTGATTGAAATCAGTTCCTTTGATAGGATTCTATGTATTTCATTCAGGCAAAAATTGAATGCAATGGCTTAAAACAATGTCCCTTAATTGTTTGAATCATTTGCAACAAGAAATTCAATCTTTTTGTTCAAAAGATAAGGAATTTGGCATTCCATTAAATTCTGCCCTTATATTATCTGTAAAATAAGATGAAAAATAATTGATCCATCTATCTCATGCAGTTGATATACATTGATAAAAATGCATTAACATATGTGAGATATTTTTGGAAAAATATAAAGATACATACAAATAAATATTAGATATTCATATTCTTTTCCTCTAAATAGGAACTTAAAGTTAGATACTGCCTTTTTTACCATTGATTTTGGCTTATCCTTGTACCTAGCCTAAAAGCAGGATTTTTAAAAGGTTAATCATATTCATTCCGAGTTGTAAAAATTCTTTCCTTTGCTTCTCCTTTTCCCATTCCAAAATATAATTTTAAAGGTTTTTTTTTTAATTTTGTTGTATTATACTTCAGAATTGCACTGACATTTGATGCTGAAGAAGAAAAGTAAATTTATCATTTTATTTTTCCTTAAACCTCACAACTCCCATCTTTTGAAGTCCCATTAATATTCTGCTTTGTGAGAAATTAGATATGTAAGGAAATGATGAATATCATTTATTCACTCTACTGTAATAGTTATTCTATGGCTTCGGGGGAAATATCCTGTTGTCTTCAAGAATTTCTTTTCTTTTCCCATTTTTTCTTGATTATTAAAACACAAACAACAGTAGCATTATAATTTGAATTATATCTGTGCTTTGCAGGAGATTCTAAATTCTTGTGTGGAAGCAAAGTGTAGTCTGAAAAATAGTTGCTAGTACAAAATATTTTTTATTGGTCTCCCACTGTTCAGAGTTTTCTCTACCATGCTAAGAATTTTTAAATATTTCAGAAGAATAAAAAGAAAAAAGGTAGGAAACATTTTAAGCTCATTGCTAGAAGTTTCAAAATTTGGTAGAAGACAAATTGTCCAGACAACAAATATTCTTAATCACCTTTTGGTGAATCGATATTTTTATAATCATATTAGGAAATAGGTGGGAGATAAACTAACATTAAAATAACATCATTATTTATTATTCATATTGAACATCTGCAATTTTTTTTAAAAGTATGTGAACATAACTATTTCAGAAAAGGGGGTTGTTGTATATATGTCATTGAAGTAAAAGTATCTTTATAGGAGCATATATTTTGGGCAATAATTGTAAATTGCTTGAGGGTAGAAATAATATTTTGTCTCTTTTTATAACCACATTTCTTTGAACAATACCTCATATATTATAGGAAATTAATAAATATTTATTGACTGACTGACTTTGCAAGTAGACCAACTCAAACAGAGAAAGAGAGAGAGAAGAAAAAAAAAATTTTTCTTCAAAATTTCAAGCATCACAGGCAGGCTTTTGGGGGAATAAAAACACTTTTTTTTTTCCTGTCTAAATGTAACCTAATAAATTGATGTTATATAATTTCACATATACCTCATAACAAGTAGTTATCTTACTTTTGAAAGGAACACGTTTTCTCTCAAGGACAAGGCTAAAATTGAATAGGATTTTATAAGCTTTCCCTGTATATCTACTTGGTGGTTGGTATAGGAATTATGACTTATAATAGCAAATCTGCTATTTCATTAAGAAGGTGAATTTAATAGAATGTTAGAAGGAACTCTTGTCAGGAACAGCGGATAGAGCACCAACCTTGAAGTCAGGAGAAGCTGAGTTCAAATCTAATCTTAGACACTTAATACTTCCTAGCTGTGTGACCCTGGACAAGTCACTTAACCCCAATTGCCTCAGGAAAGAAACAACAACAACAACAACAACAACAACAACAAAAACAAAAACAATTTTATCAATAGGAGTGAATAGCCATTGGAATAAGTTACCCAGGAAAACGAGTAAGAAGTGGTTTAGAATGCCTTGCTACTTTACTCTCACAGCAAAGCTCTGAATTAGGGAATTTCCAGAATCTGAAATGCACTTTTTTGAGATTGTGCTGTATGATGATTTTTGTTAACAGTTTTATATGTCACTCATTTACATGGATTGTAATAGTTAGTCCCAAGCACTGTAGTAGTATACCTTCTTCCACCTGTAAGGAATAGATAGATGTTTTCTTTTATTTTTTTTTTTAATTTCTCAAAAAAAAAAAACACACACACACACACACACACACAAAAAAAAAAAAAACAGCTATGAAACTGAATTTCCCTGAACTAAAGAAGGTTTTATCTAGGAAAGGACCCACAGCATAGATGGGTTGTACAGTTGACAAATGTTTGTATTTAAAACAGGAACCAGAACACAACTTTATAAAATGCCTAAAAGATAACACACATGTGAAGCTCATTGATAAAGCTGTGTGTGATGAGAGAACAAGAGATAAAAAAATATAAGAAGAAATCTACTCCCTTTTTATATTAAGATTAGAAAATTAAAAATCTTCCTAAAATAAAACTTTGTCCATTCCTATATTGTATAGTGGAGAAAACACTTTGAACTCATGATATCTGGGGATCCATTCTCCCATTTTGCTATCAAGTAAATGTTTAACCAATATGAAATAGTTTAGTACTCCATGACAATTAAGGGAGATACCATCTTTTTAATGCTTGATTTAATATTTTATTTTCCCCAATTACATATAAAACAATTCTTTTACATTTGTTTTTAAAACTTTGAGTTCCAAATTCTCTGTCCCCGACCACCATTGAAAAGGTACTTGTGAAGTTATACAAAACATTTCCATTAAAAACATGTTGTAAAAGAAAACATACTCCATTGCAATCGTATAACATAATTCCTTGCTTTGAGAAAAGAGTTGCTATAAATATCTTTACACATACATGTCTTTTCTTTTTTAAAAATATCTTTTGGGATGCATCCCTAATATTACATTAAGTTAAATTAGGATTAAGATTATACTTTACTCTCATCAAGATTGGCTTAAAGATAAAATAAAATACACAAACATATATAACATATTTAATATAGTAATCTATTGTACCAGACAGGAAAGTAGGAAAGTGTGAAATTAAGTAAAGATGGTGGGAGAGACTGAAATATGAGAGGGCAGATCAAAGGAGCCAAATTCATAAGAATACAAGCCATTCTTCAAATAAAATTCATATCAAAGGATATGAATAGGCAGTTTTAAGATGGAGAAATCAAAGTTTTCTTTAAGCACATAAAGAAATGCTCTAAATCATGTTTTATTGGAGAAGTAGAAATGAGCTAATATGTAAAAAAAAAGAAAAATGATAAATATTGGACAGGATTTAAGAAAACTGGGACACTAATGTATTATTGGGAAAATTGTGGCTTGATCCAACCATTTTGAAGAGTAATTTGGAACTGTATCCAAAAGGCTATTAACCTATATATACCTTTTGATTCAGCAATACCACTACTAGGTCTGTATTCCAAAGAAATCATGAAAAAGGAGGAAAGTAACCCAAAATATCAAAACTATTTATAGTTGCCCTTTTCATGGCAACAACATATTGGAAATTAAGGGGATTCCAGTGAATTGGTAAATGGCTGTGAACAAGCTATGATATATGAATATGATGGAATGTTATTGTGCAATAAAAAATGATAAACAACCAGATTGCAGGAAAAACGTGGAGATACTTATAAAAGTAATTCTAAGTGAAATGAGCAGAAGCAGGAAAACATTGTACACATGATCAACAACATTGTGTGATGATCAACTACTAGGAATGACTCAGCCCTTCTGGGCAACACAATCACTCACTACAAGTACAAAAGACTAACAAAGGAAAATGCTGTTCACATCCAGATGAAGAACTGATGTACACTAAAAGCAGATTGTAAAATACTTTTTTCACTTACTTGATTCTTTTTCTTGGTTTTTTCCCTTTTGATCAGTCTATTCTCTTAAATTATAATTGATACAGAAATATGTTTTACATTTTACCATCTGTATTATCTTTATCAAATTGCCTATAATTTTAGGAAGAGGGGTGGGAGAGAAAGAAAAATTCTGAATTAAAAAATTTTCTAAAAATGAATAGTAAAACTTATCTTGACATGTAATTTGTAAAACAATAACAAACCAATAATATACTATTTTTAAAAAGGTGCTATGGAACGAGTCATCAAAAAAGACAAAATCATACAATAAAAACCATAAAGAACAATTATGACTCAAAATAAGAGATATAAAAAGATAAACCAATTCCAACTTTTTGCAAAAATAAGGGGTCCATAAGTATTGTACATTTCATATTTTCAGAGTTTTTAAGTGTCTTGATTAGATATTTGTTTTTTTTTTCTTTTTGTATCAATATTACTATATATGCATATGATAGTTCTTTGGGAATGGAATAGGAAAGGGTACTGGTTAAATTTTTTTATTATTTTGTGTGTATATTTTTAAAATAATCATATAAAATAAGAAATCAGAAAGATTTTCTTTTAAATGCACATTATAATTGATTGTGATTCAGATTTTTTTTCTCTAAATAGTCATATCCTTTGACTACCAGAAAGTCAAGGAATGTCTCTTATTTTTATAAATTTGAATCATTCTCTTAAATATCTTAGAAACGAGAACTTTATTATAGAAACTTTCTGCAATGCTATTGTTGAGATAGATAAATAGATGATAGATATACATATATAGGCATATATATGTTCACATATATGTGTGTATGTATTAATTTATTCTATTGGTTTTTAGTTTTCTTTCTAATTTTAGCTTCATTACATTTTTGGTGAAAAAAATGTTTTTTAGAAAGATAATTTTTTTAATTTTATCTTCACTGATAATTCTATAACTCAAAATATAGTTTGCTAAAGGAATTCTCCAGTAAGAGTAGAGGGTAGAAGGAAAAATTAAATAAAACAGAATGTCCAAGTCCAAGCAAAGAGGTACCCATCTAAAAATTCTGATTATTGGACAAAAAGCCACAAAAGTAAAGGGACAGAAGAATGGGAAAACAGTAACATGTTTAAGTCTTTTGAATATGTTCATTTAATTCCTAAACAGCCTATGTGAACTAAAGAACAAAAGGCATATAATCAAGGGAATAATGCATACTTTAAAAAACAACATTGCAAAAACAATATAATTTTAAATATTTCTTTACTTGTTCTTGATACCTTTTTTCAGATGTAGTCAACACTGCTAATAATGTTAATTCAATCTCATTCTTTTCCCAACAAAATAGAAGGCAAGATATTATGTAAAATGCTCTTAAAAAGTTTGGTTCATTGAAACTTAGAAATGACTAGTGACTTATTAGTGTTTTCAGAATTAACGAACTTTGGTGTAAGGAGTGGCAGCGTGTATCAATGCAATGATTGAATGACTGTCACCTCCTCCTTGCTAACATTGTAAGCTCAAGTTGTGGGTCCTGTATGAATTAAGTGGCAAAGATCTCATTCTAAATTGCAGGTACAAGCTTATTCATTGTCCTGTTTGAATTGTTCTCTGAGTGTATTACTGCTAATCTGTCACAGTGACTTGCCTCATATTTTGACAACCCAGAATTGCAAAGAAAATATAGTTAAGTATAACTCACACCTGGTCTAAAATGCATTTTACTGCCATAGATCTAGGCAGACAGATTTCTTTCCAGATGGAATGGAGTATTTATCAGTATCTAGACATGTCAATGTCCAGGTGTTACAGCACAGTAGCAAGAACAAACATTTTTAATATTCATGTTATTAAACCACTTTACTAATTTACTTTTGTTTTGGGAGTTCAGCATAGATGTTCATGCAACTTTACAAATATCCCTTTATTTTGATGATCATTTTTATTATATTACTGGATAAAATAGCATTCCATTATATTTTATGTCTTTAATATAAGCCTATTTAACAAACTGACCCAAGTAGAAATTCTTCCTCTATTTTTTTTCCTGGATTTAAAAACTACTTTAGTTCTAGAAGATAAGTCTCTCAGAAGTATTTTCTTATGAATCCAACTTTTTTTTCTACTCTGCTTAAGGCAGAGGCAGTGTGACATTTGAATTATATCAGCTCATTTTTCTAATGTTGGTGGTTTCTGAAGGCTACCCAATGATCATCTATTCCAAATCTTCATTTGTTTAAAAAAAAAAATTGATGTCTGTGGAAGTTAAATAAACTATCCATGATCACATGTGTATTAAGTAGCAAAGTGGAGATTAGTATCCAAGTTCTCTGACTCTACTGAAATAGTATTACTTTTGAAACATCATTGTTGCCATTGTTTTTTGTTTGTTTATATCAATACAGTAATGTTTGGGCAAAGTTATAAGCATATCATTTCATAATCATATTCTCCACATGGTCTTACCATGAACACAAAGACACCATAAAACATTTAGTCTAAATTCTCTCTGAAATGAAAAACAGCAACAGTAGCAAACAATATGTGGCTGACATGTTGTGGGGGTTCTTGGCCTTCTACTTTCACCTTTTTTTCAGAAAGTACATAAAATGTCAGGGTCACGAGGGAATGAATAGAAGAGAAGGGAAGAAAAGGTAAAAAAAGTTACATGATAATTTGATTATATATCTAAAAGAAAAAGCAAGTTGTACAAAATAGATTTGCAGTTTCATAACCTTTCTTACGTTTTTTTTTTTCTTTGATATTATGTTTTGGAAAAGCTTGCTTTATTTCTCAAAGTCAGAATAAAATAAATTTGATTGAAAAGAAAAAAGTACACAAAATAAATTTGCCTAATGTTATGCTTAAGGAACTCAAATTTTTCTTTTAGACTATTGCTGTTTTTCTAAGATTTCACAATCTGTTTAATCATATGTTCTATTTTTTTGTGCGTGAAAATGAAATTGTGTCCTTAGAATTCCTAGAATCAATCTTCCCCCCTCTGAAAAATGTTTTTAAAAATCAGAATAATTGCCTATTTCCACTCATAGAATCATAAAGTCCTGAGTTGAGAGGAAATGCAGAGATTATCCAATTTATTCAATATCTAAATTAGAATATTTAACTGAGTTGAATATTGATAATACCAATTCTGAGAGGGGATTGTGTAATTTCTGCTCAAAGACCTCCAGTGAAGTGAATCAGCCCATGACTTTCCAAAGTAGCATATTCCAAATTGTCTTAACAGCTCTTTTAGTTATAAATCCTATGAACTTTGAAGAATAATAAATATTGGAAAAAATCTAGAAATCTCATAGGCAACATTAAGGGACAAAATATATGGGATAAAGATTGCCAGAGTAATGTTGCATTTAGCTCTGATCAGATTATATATGTTGATATTATTTTGGATACTTCTAATATTTAGTATATTTTTCCTTGCCATTACTTGCAATATGTTTCTTTGCAACTTGTACTGGTTGCTTCTATTTCTACATCTGAGAGACAACCTTGACAAGTCTTGTAGAAAGCCAGAACTCTGGAGAAGTATACCTGAAACAAGGTGTTAACTCAGAGGAATTGATGAGACAATGGTTATTTCGTTTATATATATATACTAAGTACTTAACATGTGATGTAATGGTTCTCTAAGTTCACACAGTATGCTGTAATGATGTAATGACAATAAGGAATATAAGAGCCAACAAGGATTGGAAGAGAGACATTCCATCTCCCACCATCCTGTTGGCTCTCCTGCCTCCTGCATTCCTCCACTAAGATCAAGGCCCATTTGAAGTTCCCCCAGAAAGCTAGTCTGGTCCCAGGTGAAGGAGACAGATTGTGAAGGTGACAGACTGTGAAGGAGATAAAAAAAAAAAAAAAAAAAAAAAAAAAAACTTTGAACTTTATTCCTGACTATTCTTGTGGTGAGTATTATACTGAAACCAAGGCTCACTAAGGAGGACTTCCAGAAAGCTAGCCAGAAGATGACAAGTCTGAAGATTTTTAGTTTGTTTATTTATTTTTTAACATGACATTTAAAAATGTAAACTATCATGTTTTCACTGTCTTTCCTTTTCTGGAATAAACATCCCTTGTCCATTGTTAACCTCCACTAGACTTGTTCTACTTTGGCCAAATCCTCTCTAAACATAGTATCTGAAACAAAATACAGTAATAATAAAAAATAAAAATAAAATAAAAACCAACAAAAACAAGCTATTTTTTGAAAATACCCCTCCTGTTATTGTCTGATTCTGAACTATAAAAATTAAGTGATTTATCCAGCATCACAGTGTCTTAGGTTGAAATCTGGCCTTAGATGAATGTGGTTTTTCTGAACTCTAGACATATATGAACTGAACTGAGAAAAGTACAATGAGACTATTACAGTCTTCATCCCACATATTAGTGTATTATGGTACCTAAGAATTTTCTGGAATGTTTTCTATTTTTCATTATTCTTGTTGTAGAATTTAGAGCTCAAAGAGACCTCAGAGATCATTTAGTCCTCATTTATAGATCTGGAAAGTAAGATCAAAAAATATAAATTCCTCAAAGTTACATACTCGTTAAACAGAAAGTAGAAACTAGAACTAACATTCTCTTATTCTAAACAGCATGATTTCTGAGATAAGATCTACAATAGTACAATGTTGTTTTTGTTATTTTCTCAATTTTCAATCCCTGAAATAGCTCACCTCATAAAGATACAAACACATGGATTCATTTATAGCGACTAAATGTTGTTTATTGTTATTATTTTTTCCCTTCCTATCTTTTCTTTCATGCTTATATTCAGGACTACATGACATGTGTGTGACAGCAACCTAAAAATAAAGTGTTATATAAATGGAATTGCTACTTAAGTGGTATTAAGATTGGTTATTACTACTGCTTACTTTAAGATTAAATTTCTTCTTTTTAAGAAAAACATGCTTTTTATTTAATATAGTCATCTTAGCAACTATCATGAAATAGTTAACTGCCTAATGATGTAGTCCAATAATTGTTGTATTATTTCTTTCTGATCTGTTTTCATCACTTCTTTTCCCAATGAAATATTTCACATTTTATTCTTTGCATAATTCTTTTGATTTTGTTTTATTTTTCCTTGATGTTTCATTGCTTATTAATTCCCGCTTGCTCAATTCTAATTTTTAAGGAAGCATTTTCTTCAGTGAGATTTTTTGAAACTCTTCTCCTAGTTGATCAATTCTGCTTTTTAAGGTGTTCTTTTTTGGTAAATTTTTAAACTGGCTTTTCTATTTGATCTATCTTGTTTTTCAAAAAGTTCTTTCCTTCAGTGAATTTTTGTTCTTTTATCATTTGACTAATTCTGGTTTTTATAGCGTTATTTTATTCAACTATTTAAAAAACAAGCTATTAAATCTCTTTTCATAATTTTCTTATGTTATACTTATTTCTTTTCCAATTTTTTCTATCATTCATCTTTTTCTTTAACTATTTCAAGAATTATTTTTGGACTTGGATTCATTTAGCATTTTTCTTTGAGTTTTTTTTTCTTGATAACTTTCTACATTGTTGTGTTCTGCACTTATGTTTTGAGTTTTCCTGCTAACTAATTGCTTTTGAGGTGAAATGGGTTTTTTTTATTGTTTTTTTGATTATTTTTCTAGTTCATTTCTTGACTTTGAGCTTTTTGTTAAAATTGGGCTCTGTTTACCTGTGTATGAAGAAGTAGTCCCAAGTTGCAAATTTTTTTCATTATTGTTTTAAGGACTAGTACTGGAGTTCTACAATTTTTTTATGTGCTTACAAAGTGGTGTGACTGTAGGAGAGGTGTGGCTGCTGCTGCCCTCATATGTGCACTGGTATTTCAAGAGGAAGGATCTCTGGTACCCTGGGGCTGCACACAGTACTTTGGTCCTGTGACCCAGGACCCCTGCTCTCTTGTGACCAAGAGTTTCTCTTTTACCTTGAATTGTGACCCAGAACTATATATGGGCAAAAGAGTTGCCAATCAGTGAGTTTTAGCCAATACTAATAAAAGATCTCCTGTGATCTCTTTCTGAGAACTTGTTCAATCTGATCACTTTTTCTAACCTGAGATTTCCCAAAGTCATTGATGCTGCTGCATGTGTATATTCTAGGTAGACCCCCAACAGAGCCCCATCCTGTTGTTTCAGACTATTTCTGTTCACCTCTTAAGCATTCTTAATCAAGAAAAAAAATATTTCATCCCAACTTTTTCTTGGCTTTGCTGGTCCATAATTTGATTTTCAGTTTTGTTTTAAAGTTGCTTAAAGGAGAATGTTGGGAGAGTTTAACTTATTGGCATCCCCAAACTACCATTTTATCTTGTGCCATATTTAAAAGTTTGTTCTGGGCTTGCTCATTTATTCAGAAAGGCTTGAAGTAACCTATTTCGATAAAGGTTCATTTTAAAGTAGACATATAGGCAAGGATTTTATTTGTTTATTATTATTTTTTTTTACTATTTTTCTTGGTTACAACTAATCTTTTCCTCTTAGTGATATATTTTCTGTGTTCTCTTCACCTTTATAATAACAGCTATTAAAATCTTAGACTATATAAACCATGACTCCATAATTGAAATCTTGAGTTTTGTTCTTTGCATTCTTTTTTTTTTCAGAATTTTTTGATTTGAGGATTTCTTTCAGAAGGAAACTTATGAATTAAACTGCTGTTCACTTTGTCATCTGACTGTAATATATTTATACTATTTTCTTTCATGATTCATTTAAATATAATTTCTTTATTCTTTTTTTGGTCATGTCTTTCAAGGAGTCTAGAAGCTATCTTAAATTATCTCTCTTCAACCAGTTTTCCAGTCCATTTTTTACTATGAGAAAATATATCTCTATGTAGCTAATCTATCTATCTATCTATATTTTTATCTATAATATGTATATGTCTCTACAAAACTTTTGACATTTTTCCTAAATTAGGACTTCACAAAATCTTATTATTTTTTTTAATTCAGATTGACAGAGTTATAATCGGTCCCCTTGTCTAGCATACCCTCCAGGTCATGGTTTTCCTGACCATAGTCCTCAATATAGCTCCAAGATCACTTTAACAAAGCTGTTAGCAAAATCTTCATCTTGTTCTATGGATTGATACTAAGATGCTTCTTTGAGTACAAAGTTGATGGTATATCCTGGTTCATATGGGAACAGTATCTCCAGTGCCAAGAGATTTCTAGTCCTATTCCTTGTCTCAACAATTAAGCTAAATCCATGATCCTTGGGTCAGAGGGACATAGCTCATGGCTCACATCTCTTTCATAATTCCTTCCCAGTCACTGGTCTGTAATCTGAGACTAGGAAAAAGAAATCATTACCCACTATGGTTCATTTGTAGATTTTCAAAACAACTAGTTGGGTCAGTACTCCTCTCTTTATCCTTTCTTTGTTGAAATAGAGATATAGTAGAGAGATCTAGACTACTGTCATTATTTGCTGAGATGTCTTAAGTTTTTTTTTTTTTTTTTTTTAACATTTCTTTACAATCTGGCTCCTATATACCCTTTGAATCTTTGTTATTGTTGTTTGTTTGTTTATATTCCCTACTTTTCATTCCAGTGTGAGGGAGGGGGGAAGAATTGGACTATGTGTTAGTTGCTGATTTTGCCATTAGCATCTCCAAAATTTGAAACTATCTGCCATGATTGAGATGCATTACCTATTTTTTTTTTGCCTTTTATAATTCTTATCATAATTAGCTACTGAAATCAGGTGGCAACTTTTATATACAATCTGCTTTGATTCTCTGTACTGAAAATAAATATATCCATACATATACAGATATGTGTATATATGTACATATATGCATATAAAGACATAGATATGTATGTATATAGACATGCACACACACATATCTCCTCAAATATTACTAGGGATTTTAAAAAATTTCTTGATACACTCTGTTATATTGTACTAATCTCTATTCATATTGTTCTCTTCCTCCTCTATGTAATTCAATCTTGTTGGGAGGAAGCACTCCTATTTTCTCTTTGTTCCTTGTTAAAACATAGGTATACATATATGCATTTATTGGGTATATATCTATGTGTAGGTTGATGCATATAGTGCATATATATATACATGCAAAATTATGTGTGTGTGTGTATATATATACATATATCTATTATGTTTGTGTATGTGCAGATGCTTCATGTAATTTTAGGTATTTGTAATGTACATGCATGAAAATATATTTGTGTATGTGTGTATATCTATATCTAAACATATCTATTTCCATATTGAGTGACAGAGAGAGACAAAAAGAACGAAACAGAGGAAGACAGAGACAGAGAGAAAAGCAGAGAGAGAGAAAGAGAGAGAGAGAGAGAGAGACAGAAAAAGATAGAGACCAAGAGAAGAAGGAGGGGAGGGAGGGAGAAAGCATTGAGTTTAAACCTAAAAGATTTCATGATATGTAAGTATGTATGTTCATGTATGTTTAAGCAAGGACAATTTCATAATCAAGTTTACTGAAATAAGACTTATAACTATGAATATTTTAAGCATTAACAGAACATTATTTTCATTTTTTAATCTTCCAAAGTTTGATATGGTACTCCTCCTTCCAAGGTCTGGAGACTGAAATTAAATCCACTGGGATAAAAATGGTGGTTATTGGTGAGGAAAAAACAAACAAAGGTTATCAAACAGCACTGGGTTATATGCTATCACCCCCTTGATAACTGATGAGATCATGACAACAACTCAGATGCTCTATAGCATGAATATTCATTCAAATTATTTTGAAGCATATCATAGCTTCACTATGAAGCTTACAAGACACACTGTTGATCTTGGGGCTGGAGGGAAGACTGTAGTGTCAAAACATTTCCGTGTTTTGAATGGAACCCACCTGTCTTTGCTCTTTAAAATTATTGTCAAGTCTTTGGAATTGGTCTACATTCAGCATACCTCAGCATTAGATTTCTAAACTCATGAACAGAATATTTACCAAAAACTTAAAGAGGTCAAGCAATAAATGTCTAGAAAGTACACATACACAAAAAAATCAGAATAATCTACATGTGTAACACTGCACTCCTTCTTTATCTCTCCCTCTTACAATGTCTAATTTTGAAAACCCATACAAAATTCTGATTCCAGCATAAGCCCTTTCTTAACCCTCAATTTGCTGGTATTCTCCTCCCTAAAAATTCCTATATCAGATTTGTTTTGTATCTGCTTATATTTGTATATGTTATTTCTCCAAGACAAGACTATCAGCTCATTTGGAGAGCAATTTGCAACTATCCTAAAGGGCTATCAAACTATACATACCCTTTGCCCAACAGTGCCATTACTTAGTCTGTATCCCAAGGAAATCATAAAGGATGACGAGCACTCACATATACAAAATATTTGCAGCAGCTCTTTCTGTGGCAGCAGAGAATTGGAAAATGAGTAGATGCCCATTAATTTGACTGAATAAATATGGCATATAAAGGCAATGGGATGAACAAGCTGATTATAGAAAGTCCTGAAAATATTTACATGAAATGATTCTGAGCAAAACAATGACAACCAAGAATACATTGTATACAGTAACAGTAAGGATAGGCAATGCTCATTTATGAAAGACTTGTTTTTTTCTCATTGGTTCAGTGATCCAAAATAATCCTAATAAACTTTGGATAGAAAATACCATCCAGAAAAAGAAGTATGAACATTAAAAATCAATCAACACATACTATGTTCACATCTTTTTTTTGTTTGTTTTTGTTTTCTCTCCATGGTTTTTCCCTCTTGTTCAGATTTTTCTCTCCCTACATAATTCATAAAGCAATGTGTATTAAATAAATAAATAAACAAAAATTAAGTTCTTCACCAAAAAAAAAAAAAGAATATCAGCTCATTGAAAACAGGATCTCTTTGATTTCTTTTCTTTTCTTTCTTTTTCTCTGAATTATAACATAAACATGCAATTATAAGCAATACAAACACACATGTGTAAATATAAATAGATATAAAGAGATATATAGCTATAAATAGGTAGATATATAGAGATAGATATTGGAAAATATCTATAAAACATACATTTATATATCCTATATACTTTTATATATTTGTGTATGTTTGCATATGTGCATGGACAAAAATATACTCAAGTGTATATATATATAAAATCCACAAGCATCCATGCATGTATGAATAACATGTATTTCAGGGTGAGATACTAATATAACTAGGGAAACATTATCAGTTAGATATTATTAATTTATCTTTACATTTCAAGTCTATTATTTAAGAACTAGCAATTTCATTTAAGATATTATGCAGTCTTGTGGATAGAAATGAATATATATGTTTGTATAGATATGGAATTTCCTTCTTGCAGTGAGTCTCTTTTTGGAAAACTCTTCTTATTGGTGCATAGGTAACTGTTCTATACCTTGGAGATTTAGAGAATTTTCTGGTAGACATATAGGTTAAATAAATTGATTCTTCTCCCATAGCTGGTACATCTCAGAGGCAGGGTTTGAAATTGGATCTGCAAGACTCCAAGATAATCCCCATATCCAATGTACTATGCTGTATATATTTTCCAGTAAATAACTAATCTAAAAATATGGTAGAGTAATGTAAGAAAAAAACAAGTTTAGTGATAGTGAGCCCAAGTGGTGCCCTTGAACAGATTCCATATTATAGATTCCAGAGGTCAGCTTCCGACTGAATCCACTAAGTCAAACTACTATGAAGGATTTATGTGAAGAAATGGACATGAATCATGAGGGTGAAAAAGCGCGGATGATTGCTGACATAAAAGAGATTCCAAATCCAATGAAGCATTATCGCTTTGAAAAATAAGTAGCAATCTTTCCACTTAAAAAAGTAAGCTATGATTTAATTTTGTTTCACTTTGGGGTTAATCCCTCATGTAATTATAGAATGTATTAGCAAATAAAAATTGTTAAGTTATCTAGTTCCTTTAAGGCTATGATTTTAATAAACACTGAAATTTACCTTTTAAATTATTTGCATTCTTTGACCTTAGAGTTATTTAGTTATATTTTTAGTTAATCTTTGAGAAACTCTTTACTTACCAAATGTTTTATGTAAAGTTAGAATATAGTGGTTGATTCTAAAACCTTTTATATCCAGTTTGACTTACATAACCTGAGTATGGCATAAAGCCGATTATCAGTATTTTTCCATGTGTTATGCAGATATTTATATCTTTTTTCAAAGAAATTGTGCTTTTCTGCCTATATTGTTCATGCTAGAATAATGCAATACTTCCACAGATTATCAAGAATGTGTTGATTATGATGCCATGGGCCAAGTAGCAAGCTTTTAGAATACCACAAACAAAAAACATGGGAGGTAAGATTTTGGAAGAGGAAAGTGTCAGGTGTTATTTCTTAAGGGCGATCTACAAACAGAATGTACTACTTTTGCTACATGGAATAATAAATCAAAGTTATTAAAAGCATCCAGAAGCTATCTCTTCTCCTAACTGATGCAATTTTATATAACAAGACTATCCAATGCAGGTTGACATTGCCAGAAGAAGGCGCTGAAGTTCCTGTGTAGTTGATTGGAACAAGTACTCTGAAAATATCCTTATAGACCAATTTAAGATCTGGAATAAAACTCTGCTACATATGTATGAACTGATGCAAAAATGAAGTACAAAAAGCCAGGAGACCCATTTACAAAATTACCACAATATTGTAGAAGAAAATAACTATGTCTCATCAATATAATAATGATTTCTGAGAAAAGAAAGTGCTCTAGTCAGTTCATGCTCTAGTCAGAAAGGTAGTATATTATAGGTATAATATAGTATAGTACATTATATATATTATAGATATAATATATAGTCTATTATAGTATACATAAGCAGGACAATGAAGTCCATTTTTTGTGTTCAATTATTCTTCATTACAATGAAATCTATTATGGGAAAATCATTGAGAAATGACCAAAAAAGTAAAAGATATCATTTCCCCCTCCAAGGAACTCTATATATAAAGAAGGTACAATCTTAGAAAATTCCTATGAATATTTGTAAGGAATTTTCCAATAATCCCTAAAATTTCCCTTATACATCTTAAATTTATACATACCACTATTCTTGCTTAGCACTTTACCTAATATAAGTTCAGGGAGCTAAAAAATCTGGAGATTCTTAGATCTTGTGATTTTTAATTGGAACAATAATGTATATTTAGTCAGTCACTTGAGCTCTCTATGGGAAAGTGAATGTGTTAAATAAGTTCAATACACAAGTATTGATTCTCAATAAATCAATCAGATTTTCTATAGTGATTAGCATACAAAACTATTAAGATAGGAAGTATATGCATATCAATTTCCTATAGATAAAAGTCCAGACAATAATGGAAACTTAGTTGTTTTTGTTGGTGGTGGTTGTTTGTTTCAGTTTGATAAGCTTCAGTTAATTCCTGTTTTAAATACACAGTCTTCAGAAGCATGGAGAGGTAATTAATTAGAAAAGAAAATAGATGGATAACAATAGGTGAACATCAAGTAGCTAAACAAATTATGTAACCTGAATGTAATGGACTATTACTTTACCATAAGAAATGAGACACACACATCTCACAGATCACAAAGAAATATAGGAAGACATATAAACAAAAATAAAATGAAAGGGAACAAAGAAAATGTTGTATATAATAACTATACTAAACAAATAGAAGAAACAATAAAAGCACCAGCTACAAGGGAACGACAAAAATTTGTATTGTAAAATTATATAAAAAAGATTTGCTCCTGAAGAAAGGTAAAAAAGTGCATCTGCCTCCTCTTTTCAGAGGTAAAGAAGTATAATTTCAAAATGTCTCTATTTTAAGCCTTGGTCAGTGTATTTGCTAGCTTGTCTGTTTTGCATTTGCCTTAAAAAAAATTCTATGTTAATGGAGATGGGGTTTGGAGGATAGGAAAGAAGAGAGGGTATATTTGGAAATAAAAGTGATGATAAACTAAATTATACAATAAAAAAGAAAAGCTTATAACCCATTTAACATTAAATGGACCCAAAAGCTGGCTATTTTTCGATGGACTCTGTCTCTCTATCTCTCTCTGTCTCTGTCTCTGTTTCTCTTTGTCTCTGTCCCTGTCTCTGTCTGTTTCCCTTTCTCTCTCTCTCCCTCCCTCTCTCTCTCTCTCTCTCTCTCTCTCTCTCTCTCTCTCTCTCTCTCTCTCTCTCTCTCTCTCTCTCTCTCTGCCTCTCTCTTCCTCCTTCCTTCCCTCCCTTAAATATTTTCATATACACATCATACATGGAGTGCTGGCTCTGCTTTAATATTTAATATCAATTCCCTACCAACATGTGGAAAGAAAAGGGGGGAGGAATTTGCTTTGAAAGCTTTAAGTTTTCCAAGTGCTTTCCAAATATACATTTCATCATCAAATCTGTGAGGGGGTATCATAGGTGTCTTAGAAATTTTTAAAAATGAAGTTCAAATGAGGTTAAGTGATTTGTTGCCAGCCATAAAACTCCTAAATGCTGATGTGTTACTGCTGTTTTTGTCATACAATTTGAGCTTAGTTTTCTGATGACTCTGAGTTCTTCATGCTTTCCATGAAACCAGATTTATTCTGAGTATGCAGGAAAGCTAGGTTGGAATCCTTTCTCTGTCATCTCTTTTTGAGACTTATGCAAGTCACTTTCCTTTTTTATATGTCAGATTCATTATTTATAAAATGAAAGATGGGAAATTTGAACTAAATGAATGAATGAATGTTAAATCATGCTTCCTTAAGCAAATACCTTCAAGATCCATTTCCACTCTAAATTTTCAATCCTATAAGAATGACAATGCTTCAATTGTGTTTGGAAATTCTTCTCTCCCAAAGAAATAGATACTCCTGAACTTTCTCTTAGCAATAACTTAAATATTAAAACCAAACTTTAATATTTTTTCTAGTGATTTTCATTCCTTTAATCATATGGCAAAGCATCAGGTTTTCTCTTGGACTATTTTCTGTAGATCAATGGTCATCTGTCTTGAGTAAAATGTAGCCTGACACATGCTATTCAGTGTATCCATGGAAACTGTATTTTCTGAAAAGAAGTGATTATTACCACAAAATTCCTTGCAAATTTATTTGTATATTTATAATGACTTATAATTTCCTGATGGAAGACCAAATAGGAAAAGTGTAATTCTTTAAATTATATAGGTGTATGTGTTTATATTTATGAGAAGTAGCTTGGTATATTGAATAGGTAAGATTCAAGTTTTAACTCTGACACATAATGGTTATTGTGTCCTTGGGCAAATTAGCTAACCATTTAGCATTTTAAAGAAACTAAACTTCTATAAATCATAAGCAGATATAAATTTGCATTAATGATGGAATTACCATCCCCAGTTAACCACATGTATGAAATACAAGGGATAATGCATGTATTTAAGTACATGCATGTTGTATTTCATAGTTAAAGTCTGTATTTGTTTTTTGTTTTTTTGTTTTTTTCTTATTAAAGCTTTTTATTTACAAAACATATGCATGGGTGTAGAGGGCAGGAACTCTGGAGAAGTATATTGAAACAAGATGC
The DNA here is from genome assembly GCF_016432865.1 of Antechinus flavipes. NCBI lineage: Eukaryota > Metazoa > Chordata > Mammalia > Dasyuromorphia > Dasyuridae > Antechinus > Antechinus flavipes. The sequence goes on along the minus strand of NC_067400.1, from coordinate 292,980,297 downwards.
TAACTTAGTGGAATTGGTGAGATTATGGTTCTCTAGTTCACATATATACTTAGTACTTAGCATGGTGATGTAATAGTTCTATAGTTCACACATATTCAGGATGTTGTAATGATGTACGGCCCATCCAAAGGACCTTGAGAAAGCTAATCTGAACATCATTATGGGTAATTTTACAACCCTTGCAAAACCTTCTGTTTCAAATTATCCCCTCCTTTCCCCCACCCCATCTCCTAACTGACAGGTAGTCCAATGCATGTTAAATATGTTACTATATATGTTAAATCCAAAATATGTATATATATATACTTATAGTTATCTTGCTGCACAAGAAAAATCGAGTCAAGAAGGAAGAAAAAAAACCTAAGAAAGGAAACAAAATGCAAGCTAACAACAACAGAAAAAATGAAAATTGCTATGTTGTGGTCCACATTCTGTTCGCATAGTCCTCTCTTTGGGTATAGATGGATCTCTTCATTAATGAAAAATTGGAACTGGTTTGAATCGATTCATTGTTGAAGAGAGCCACATCCATCAGAACTGATCATCATATAGTATTGTTGTTGCCATGTATCTCCTGGTTCTGCTCATTTCACTTAGCATCAATTCATGTAAAGTCTTTCCAGGCCTTTGAAATCATCCTGCTGATCATTTCTTATAGAAAAATAATATCCCATAACACTCATATACCATAATTTATTCAGCCATTCTTCAACTAATGGGCATTGATCGACTCAGTTTCCAGTTTCTAGTCACTACAAAAAGAGCTGCTACAAACATTTTTGCACATGGGGTCCCTTTCCCTCCTTTAAGATCTCTTTGGGATATAAGCCCAGTAGTAACACTGCTGGATCAAAGGGTATGTGCAGTTTGATAACTTTTTGAGTATAGTTCCAAATTGCTCTCCAGAATGGCTGGATTCATTCACAACTCCACCAACAGTGCATCAGTGTCCCAGTTTTCCCATATCCCATCCAACATTTGTCATTATCTTTTCCTGTCATCATAGCCATTCTGACAGATGTGTACCTGTACCTGTACTCTGTACCTCAGAGTTGTCTAAATTTGCATTTCTCTGATCAATAGTGATTTAGAGCATGAGGTCTGGATTTGTGACTGTTGTTGTGGGGACCTTCTAGGAAGGGGCAGTTTGGCACATTCACTTGACATCTTAAGAATGTTGGCTGGGGCACTGAATGATTTAGTGACTTGTCCTGATTTAAATAGCCATACTTGAATTTAATGAGACATAGCCTTCATTACTAAATATATGTAGTCCCAGTCAAATTGAGATACATTGAAGACTTTAGCTTAAAAAAGGCCAAGTTCTCCCAGTTTATTTAGGGCCATCTCCAATCTTCTTCATCTGTATCTTGCCACTGGACCTAGATGGCTCTGGAGGGGACAAGGAGGCAGGAGCTCTTCCTCACTTAAATCCAATTCACTTGCACATCATGGCATCACCTTCCTGATCATGGTGCTGTAGGAGAATGAAAAGACAAACACCAACAGCCAGACTTAAATTCAGGTCAAAGGCCAGACTTAAAACCAGATAGCTTTGCCTCAAGTTACATAATTATAATTGTACAAATACATATGTACCACACATGCACAATTTATATGCATATTTATATGCATATATATATATATATGCATAATTTATATGAAGGCATCCTGAAACAGTTAATGGATAACTAAGCTTGGAACACTGATTACGTAGATTCAAGTTCAGCTATTTACGCATACTGCCTTTGTGATCCTTCACTTCTCAGGTTGCTTAACTTCTCAGTATCTTAGGCAAAATTCTTTTATCATAAATAGGTAAAAATGTATTGATGAAGAGAATTTCCTCATATAGGAATTACCTGTTATCAGTGATAATATATATATATATATATATAATATACATATATTGCACTATTAAATAAATGCAGAATATGTATATTTACATATATGTTTATGAGAAATAGCATGATACAGTCTAATTAGGCAGCTGGCCTTGATGTTTGGTTCATTTATCACCTTTAATTATATAAATTGTGTATTCCTAGATAAATTATTTCACTTTTCAATGTCTCAAGCATCTTTCTAAAACTATATATTGCAGAAAAATACTCTTGTAAATTGTTGAGGAAACTTCATAACTGATAATTTCTTATAAATATGGAATCACTGGTCCATAAAAAATAAAAGATTCATAAACACATTTATGTTTGTAGGTGTGTAAAGATATATGAATATAAAGATAAAATCCAAATTCGGCTCTTACTGATTAGCTAACAAAAGATCCCAGGCCATGCCCACTTGGTCTTTGTTTTATTCTTGTTGGCTCAGAATGAATGTAAATAGCAATTATAGCAATTTTGGCCAGAAATCCAGAGGGTTTTCTCCTCCCAGATTGATCAGGTTTTTTGTTTTTATTTTGTTTATTTGTTTAACTAGGCAAAAAGGGCATTCTTTGCATCATTCTTTTTTTTTTTCTAACAGCTTTAATCATTGAATGGGTGGTTGCTTCAATCAAACTAAAGCCTAGGAAAAACCTTAGCTTAAAAAGGCCAAGATGTCCCACCACTTTCAGTGCTATCCCCAGTCACCTTTATTCATACTGGCCACTGGATTTAGGAGGTTCTGAAGGAGAAAGTGAAGATGGTGAATTCACTTGAATGTCCTGACAGCACCTCCCTGATGTCACTGTTGTCTTTTGAATGAAGATCAAAACAAGAACAATGAGAGAGAGACAGAGAGACAGAGAGAGACAGAGACAGAGACAGAGACAGAGACAGAGACAGAAAGAGACAGAGAGAAAGACAGAGACAGAGACAGAGACAGAGAAAAGAGAGAAAAGAGAGAGACACAGACACAGACAAGGAATCAAGGAATAGGAACAAGACTCATGCTTTCTTTTATATAGGGAAACACACATTTTCATCAACTCACAGTACCAGAAAGTTGTGTAGGATAATAAGAGTTTAAGTGATTTTTCAAAGTCATAGAGTCAGTATTTATCAATGACAGCTTTAAAAAAAATATTTATTTAAAACATAAATACAAAATAGAAAAAAATTAAAAAGAAAGGCAGAATAAGGAAAAACAGAGTGAAAGAAAAACAAAACAAATTATTATCATGTGCCCAGCAGATCATTAGGGAGGATTCAAAATATATAATAATAACTTTTCATTTAAGAAAACATAATGATAGAAGACATTATATTCATGGCTATTCAGCTTTTCCTAGTTTGTTAATAGTTTTTGTTTTTTTTTTTAATTTCTGCTATGCGCATTTTACTTCATGCTTTATTTTCCCCTTGCATTTATACCACTTTCCCCAAGCATAGATATGTTTGTGTGTGTGTGTGTCCATATGGTATAGAGTGTGTCCAGAGAACACTAGTATCTTTGGGTTGAGGACTGCTGAGCCCTTTATAGGGATGCTTCCCACCTTTGCTGTCCATCTAGCTCTCACCTCTGGCTCTAAGAAACTAGCATTCACAGCAGATGGATCCCAATAAATCATTTTGTAGATGAACTAAACTAAGTAAAAGGGATACAAGAAGTTCCAAATCCTACAGTGATTTAGAGGGGTGTCTACCCCAAGAATGCGAAGATTTTCTCTGTTGAAATGGATCAATGAGAATAATTTGTTTCAACAGCCACGAAGGCAGGTGAAGCAGGTGCTGTGGAACACTTAGAGCTTGATTAGACATACAAATTTCAAGGTCATCCACTGCATCTTAAACTAATCATTTTGACCCTTTCCTGCCTCTGAACAGTGATGATTCTGGAAGAAAGAGTGAGGTTAATGACTTATTGCAATTCTGCTTCACTTAAATCCAATTTACACATTGAATCAAAAGACATCACTGTACCATTTTACCACTTCTACCTACCTCACATACTATGGCAATGAGCTAGGGATGAAGCAGCAAGTACAGATAAGCCGGGAGCTGTAGTCAGAATTCTGCACACAGGTGGCCCAGCTCATAGACTTGGCTTCTCACTGGAAGCAGCAGTGGGATTCAGCAGCCCTATAGGTGTCTGAGCATCCTTTTAAGGATTGCACTGCCCATCTCCAGGGATAAGGAAGGAGCTAGACAAGATGCCCTAAAAATTGTCTGCTTACCCAATTCTGACTTGATCACCATGGTGACAGGGATCCCACTCTGAGGATGAATCACTAAAACTTTGCCAAAGTTGATTCCATTCACCATTGGTATATGGAATCTGGACACACTCATAGACAACACAAAATCCAGTAGACCTGAAAGATGAATAGCTTTTGTTGTGAGAAAATTCAACGGTATTACATCCAAATAACAGGACTGAGTGAAACAAGGTTGGCAAATAAAGGCCAGATTACTGAAGTTGGAGCTGGAATTTAGAAGTTGGAACACATATTTCTAGACTAGTACAGAAACTGGCGTAAGTTTTGTAATCAAAACTAATCTAGTAAACAAGCTCATGTGTCTTCCAAAAGCAGTGAATGACATGTTCATTACAATACTATTGCTTCATTTGCAGCTAAATATCATGGCACCACTATCAGTGTTTATATTCCGCACTATGATGAACATTGATCAAAGAAAAATTTTATTAAGACCTAAATACTCTTATCATTAATGTACCAAGAGAGAATAATCTGATTATTCTGGATGATTTTAATGATAGAATAGGCTCAGATTACCAAACATGGCAGGGAGTCCTTGGGAGGAATGGAGTTGGAAACATCAGTAGCAGTGGTCATTTACTACTGAAGACTTGAGTACCTTATCATTACCTACACTGTATTCCACTTACCTAAATGCAATAAACCTTTATGGATGCAGAAAAAAAATGACATTTAACAAATTGGGAGAAGAGAGAGACAATATGTGAGAGTGACTAAAGCAATGTGTTGTGTAGTGGGCTGGACTGATCATAGACTTAACTTTTCTAAGCTGAATATTGATATTCAACAAATCAGTAGCCCCAAGGCAAAAAGACTGCCAGAAGAATTAATGTCAACAGATTAGAGCTCTTCTCTGAGAGGGGACAGTCTGTAGCTAACTTGGAGGGTAAGTTACGTCAACATAACACACACTTGGCAATTGCTGAGCAGAAAATGAATAGTAAGCTTCCAGAAATTTGATGTACAGCATTGCATTTATTACTCTGGATCAGAACACTCACAAACATCAACTCTGGTTTGAAGGAAATGATGGGGAAATTCAGAAGCTGCTAAATGCAAAAGAAGAATTCCACAGGTGTAGCAGCAGGATAGATCATCCATTTTTAAGAAAGATTCATTCAATTTTACTAAAAGTGAAATACAATTGAAACAAATAGATGCAGGATTCTTGGCTCAGTAAGAAGGCAGATGGAGATTCCATTTCATGCTTATTACAACAATCCAAAGTGCTTTTTTAGTGCTCTGAAGGCTACTTATGGGCCAAAGATCTATTGTGCATCTCCACAACTCGATGCTGATGGAACCACATTGATTAGTAATAAGGAGATGATCCTAGAGAGAACAACTGAATATTTCCATAGTGTCCTCAACAGACTATCATGAATCAATGCTGAAGTCATTGACCATTTACTTTTAGTTGAAATCAATCACTCTCTAGCTAAAGTTCCAACTAAAGTAGAGGTTTTGAACATTGTTGGGTTAGTTTCCTGTGGCAAAGCATCTAGTACTGATTCTATTCCAACTGAGATTTACAAAATGCCAGATCCATTGCTCATTCAAAAGCTGACTGAATTTTTTAGATTAAATGGCAAGAGGAGGTTATGCCCTATGAGTTCAAGAAACTTCCATCTCTATAAAGGTAAAGGGAATAGATTTTCCTGTGACAATCATGAACCTTGGTGAGGTAATGTCTGTCTGTCTGTCTGTCTGTGTCTCAGTGTTTTGAAAGCTGTGAAGCAAAGTGTGAGAAGAGATTGGAGCTTCACTACCAAACAGAGCCATTATAGCACCCTCATTGCTGTATGCCTATGAAAACTGGAGAGCATTTTTTACAGTGCCATGCTATTTCCATTTGAATTGTCTTAGGAAGATTGTGAAGATCATCTGGCAAGATAAGATACCAGACCTGGAGTCCTTTCTCAAACTAAATTGCTGAGTATTCCAACTTTACTGCAGGGAACACAACTCCCTTGGGCTGGTCATTCTGTTCAAACGCCAATTGTATGCTTGTCAAAAAGACTATTCTATGGAGAACTCATGCAGGGCAAATGCTCAAAAGGTGGTCAGAAAAAGCAATACAAGGATATTCTCAAGGTTTCTCTTAAGAACTTTAAAATTGACTATCTGAGGTAGGAGTCCCTGGCACAGGACCTCCCAGCATGACATACTCTCATCAGAGAAAATGCTGTGCTCTATGAGAAAAACAGAATTGAATTAGCTCAGTACAAACATGAGATGGGTGAAATTAGAGAATCCGCCCCAAACATCTATAGGCTTTTGTGCCTGACCTGTGGCAGAGTATTTGAGACTCATATTGGTCTGAACTGCCACAGTCAGATACATTCACTTGACTCTAATATACTGATGTCATTTTGGTGCTCTTCAAGAATGAAAGATGACATATATAAATATATATATACATATATACATACATATAATGTGTATTTACACATACATATATATATATATACATATTAATATGACTGACACATAATGTAGATTTCTCTTGATTGAATCTTTAAGTTTGACTTACTCTGAGATTAGTGATTACTACCCCTATTTTTTTTCCTAATAAACTCTCCTCCTGATATTTGTTACTGTGTTTGGGTATATCGCTTATTTCTTTTCTCTGCTAACTCTTTTATACAGTGGCAGCTCAAGAAGCTATATCTTCATTCAGTTCTTGATCCATTACGCTAGGCTGCCACCACATAAAAAAATATATATATATATATATACAACTATATTTACATAAGAAAATATATGCCTATGCACATAAACCTCTTCTCTGTCAGATACATATTTTAGACAAATATTCTCTTGCTCTTTTATAATTATAGTTAATATAGTGGATTTTGGTTAAATTATTAAAAACACATTAGCAATTCCACGTGAGGTTGTTCATATATTAAGAGTAACCATACTCAAGCCCAAGTTTAAGCCTAAGTAATAATGCCCTTTCTTTCTCCTTTAGCATTAATGAGGATTATGGCTGAGCACCCTGGGGGGGAGATACAAGGTTCACTTTAAAGTGCTTAGGGGATAGTAAGAGTCTGCATTCTGAGAGGAAAAGATAAAGAGTTATATTAGCAAAATGGGTGGTGAGAGGTATTATAAAGTAGACTTCAAATTGGCTGATAACCAGACAGAGTAATCCACATCCCCCCTTCACCCCCTGACCAGCCAAGCGGGACCATTCAACTAAGAACTCAAGTCCTAACTTATGCTTCTTTTCCAGTGATTTTCATTTTCTACAATTCTGACTAACAGTCAGGTTTTCTCTTGAGCTCTTTTCATTAACTTACTGACCAAATTCCCTTGACTGAAATTAGACCATGAAATTTGCTTAATTGTTAGACGACAGTAAACCATTATGAAGATACTAATGGTTTTGCAAGGGCCAGGAATGATAGCAATGTCATGATCGCTGAAAGCTAATTACCTTTTCTATCATTTAACAAAAGTCTAACTAAGCAGAATGCTGTCAACAGTGGTACATGCAAATGTTCTGCAGAACACTACTTTTCAAAGTGTCTTTAGTCCCTGGAGATTTTAGTTTGCAAGAATGTTAAGCTTCTTTGATGCTAAAAGTAAATGTGAAAAGGTGAACAATTCAACAATCCTCTGTCTTTTTATCCACACAATACCAAACCTAAAGACTTGACTAAAATAATTGGTGGTTTTATTATAGTTTAATTTTTGCCACAGACTGTTTCAATCTCTTTCTGATAGTCTGTCAGTTATCACAATTATCTTACACATCATTACAAAAGCTTTCTTGCTATGAAGTGCTATGGAAAGATTGCTAGATTCAAGGGACAAAGGACCAGACTTCAAATTCTGACTTTGTCACTTGCTTGCCAATTATGATTTGAGAAAAGTTACTTGATCTTATTTTTCTTCATCTGTGAAATGAGGCAACTGGAATAAAAACTTCTAAAATTCTTTTTAATGTATGATACTATCATTCATTTATAATGTGTTCTTCTACTCAAAATTTTCTAGCAAATTTGAATACAATTTTGACCAAATTTAAGTTTTAATTATGACTCTCAGAACTCTCAATTAGCACCTTCTTGCCAGCACATGGTATGCTTATTTCAACTCAAAGAAATTTTATACTCAAACATAAATTTTTCCCATCTATCTCTTTCTTAATGTGTCATAGTTCATGCAAGTTATGAGAATAACCAAGAGTTTAAACAAATTCATTCAAGTCTATGCATTCACTCCATTATGATCTCAGTTTAAAATCTGCTTTCTCCAAAATTCATTCTCAGAGTAAGCAACACTGAAATTTTATATTCCCTGCTAATATCTCATAGAAATGGTAATCTGATCAAATTCCCAAATGATACCATACAAGTTCTTACAAAAGTCTTAGGTTAAATGTGTAAGGTGAAGAATCAATGACTTCCAAATTTTGAATATCAAATAGCTAATGTTATTGAAGTTATCCATGAAAGAGATACAAATATTGGACAAAGATTTGTTATAGGAAGCAAATGATGATATCATTTTTGGACATTATTTTAAGACCAATATAAACCATTCCTCCTTGCTCATTCTTCTGCTATCATCCAGTAATGTCAATTAAGAAATGGAAATAAATCTTGGCCTTTGAGTAGATCAAGACTTAAACAGTGATTTCTCTGATTCAACTTTCTAATACTATCTGTATACACTGATTTTGCTTCTATGTCATAGATCTAGAAACATAAATGTTCTCATGGGATTGGGAACTTCCAATTTAGTGAATATCTGAAGAGTGTTTGAGTCACCACCCTCTGTCCTGCTGAATAGAAATGTTTTTAAAAGGAGAAAGACTACATTTATAAAAGCTAAGTACCCTTGTATTCTTGTTGCACATGCTGCACTTCCATGATGGGACTAAGTGATTTTTTTTGCTCACTATTCAATGACATAAGAATACCTCATTCTGTCCCAATAACAAACTGGAAAAGGATGTCAGCATCAGCAATACTTCTCACACTTGGTAAAGTTAGTAAATGAGAAGCAATGAAATGGTTTTGTGTCTCCCATTATAGTGAAACTGGGAGATTTTGTGTGATTGGGATGATTGTGTGACTGGATTTTGATATTAGTGGCAAGAGTCATTCTAATGGTATATAAGTCGAGACTCCTGAAGGGAGGAGGTCAGTAAGTAATAGAGGAAAGTAGCAGAGAAAGTGAAGAAAATGACAAAGCTATAATTTTCTCATCGTTCTTGATAATCCTACTGTCAAGATATTGGACTGCCAGTACTAGATCAAAATTGAACAGACCCAGATCTTTTAATTGAAGTACTGCTAAAGGATCTTAAAGTAATGCAAGTGAAGGGAGTTCTCTTGATAGGGTGGGGACTGACAAACAGAAGAAAGGAACCTGCTCCCCATATGGTCCTGATCTAGAAGTTTTGCTGCATCCTGATAAAATTAATCAAGAGACAAGAATAAGTGCAGGAGTAGGGAACCAAGGAGCCTGTCTCAGGCTTATCTTATTACTGATCCTAGGGACAAAATGATTTCCTCCACTAAGGGAGTTAGGTTTATATGCTGACGTTTCTCTAACAAGGATTATGGAAGTTGCATAAGCATTTCAGACAGAAACATGAACAAGTAATTAATTATTAGAGCAAAAATACAATACCACAAGAATGGATTTAAACTTTACTTTGGGGTCTCTTTTTACACACACACACACACACACACACACACACACACACACACAGGTGTAGTTTTTATATCAAGGAGAAACATGAATAATGTGTCTGTATGACTGTAGTTTAGACAAATACTGCTTTCAATGTGAGTATTTAGTCTCGAAATGGAAAGCAGATCAACTCTCTGCTAGGTGGCCAGAAGGCAATGATGCCCTTTTCTTGAGGGAGCTTTGGCTATGGTTCCTGGAATGTGAGCTGGATAAGAAAATAATTGCGATTAACTTCTGGGATCTAGATAATAGGAAATAATATCATGTCCTTAGAGTGACAAATGATATTATATTTTAATGATATCTGATGTAAACTTGAATATATCATTATACCAGTGCCTCTTATCAAAAACTTTGTGTTGCCTGTAAGGAAAGTTAATGGCACATAACAACTTATAGTGAATTACAGGAAGAGGAACAAAATCAGTATTTCCTTTAGTCCAGCTATTCCTGACTTTATCCTAGTTGTAGACTGTGTAACTCAAGTCCAGTGTGAGTGTTATAAAATTATTGACCTCTGGGATGGTTTTTTCTCTAATCCTATGGCTGAAACTGGTCAGGCAATAGTTTGCTTTCATCAGAGAACTATTTCAATTAATTTTTACTGTCCTTGTATGGAGCTATCTATACTGTACCTTATAGTGAGGGGAAAAAAAAAAAACTAGAAAGAAAAATTCTCTTCTTAAGTGAATTGTTATATAGCATTAGAGTGATGACAAAATGCTGATTGGCCCAGATGAAGCCATGAGTGCTATGTCTATAGATCAGATAGTGACTACATAAGGAAAATCAGATAAACTCTAAAAAATTCTATGGTCCAGCTCACTAAATAAAGTTTTGGTGAATTAATCATATGGGGAAAATACTAGGAAATTTACATACAAGTCAGAGCAAGATATTGACATTTGCATTCTCATCATCTAAAAAGGAAAGTCAGAGGCTTATAGGAATCTTGTAGAACCCATATTCCCCATTGGGGTATCTGGATAGACTCTATTCACAGTTACTTGCAAGTTCATCTGTTTCAAATGGGACCTAGGAAAATGTAAATAATGTAAAATATAATTCTCTGTTCTCTGGACTTCATGACTATGTAGCACACAAGTGTCTAAAGGTTTCTGTCTATATAGACTTGCCTGAATGGAGTCTTTGATAAACAACAGAGATTAACCATAATTGATGGCTATGGTTCCTGGAATGTGAGCTGGATAAGAAAATAATTGCGATTAACTTCTGGGATCTAGATAATAGGAAATAATATCATGTCCTTAGAGTGACAAATGATATTATATTTTAATGATATCTGATGTAAACTTGAATATATCATTATACCAGTGCCTCTTATCAAAAACTTTGTGTTGCCTGTAAGGAAAGTTAATGGCACATAACAACTTATAGTGAATTACAGGAAGAGGAACAAAATCAGTATTTCCTTTAGTCCAGCTATTCCTGACTTTATCCTAGTTGTAGACTGTGTAACTCAAGTCCAGTGTGAGTGTTATAAAATTATTGACCTCTGGGATGGTTTTTTCTCTAATCCTATGGCTGAAACTGGTCAAGCAATAGTTTGCTTTCATCAGAGAACTATTTCAATTAATTTTTACTGTCCTTGTATGGAGCTATCTATACTGTACCTTATAGTGAGGGGAAAAAAAAAACTAGAAAGAAAAATTCTCTTCTTAAGTGAATTGTTATATAGCATTAGAGTGATGACAAAATGCTGATTGGCCCAGATGAAGCCATGAGTGCTATGTCTATAGATCAGATAGTGACTACATAAGGAAAATCAGATAAACTCTAAAAAATTCTATGGTCCAGCTCACTAAATAAAGTTTTGGTGAATTAATCATATGGGGAAAATACTAGGAAATTTACATACAAGTCAGAGCAAGATATTGACATTTGCATTCTCATCATCTAAAAAGGAAACTCAGAGGCTTATAGGAATCTTGTAGAACCCATATTCCCCATTGGGGTATCTGGATAGACTCTATTCACAGTTACTTGCAAGTTCATCTGTTTCAAATGGGACCTAGGAAAATGTAAATAATGTAAAATATAATTCTCTGTTCTCTGGACTTCATGACTATGTAGCACACAAGTGTCTAAAGGTTTCTGTCTATATAGACTTGCCTGAATGGAGTCTTTGATAAACAACAGAGATTAACCATAATTGATGGCTATGGTTCCTGGAATGTGAGCTGGATAAGAAAATAATTGCGATTAACTTCTGGGATCTAGATAATAGGAAATAATATCATGTCCTTAGAGTGACAAATGATATTATATTTTAATGATATCTGATGTAAACTTGAATATATCATTATACCAGTGCCTCTTATCAAAAACTTTGTGTTGCCTGTAAGGAAAGTTAATGGCACATAACAACTTATAGTGAATTACAGGAAGAGGAACAAAATCAGTATTTCCTTTAGTCCAGCTATTCCTGACTTTATCCTAGTTGTAGACTGTGTAACTCAAGTCCAGTGTGAGTGTTATAAAATTATTGACCTCTGGGATGGTTTTTTCTCTAATCCTATGGCTGAAACTGGTCAGGCAATAGTTTGCTTTCATCAGAGAACTATTTCAATTAATTTTTACTGTCCTTGTATGGAGCTATCTATACTGTACCTTATAGTGAGGGGAAAAAAAAAAACTAGAAAGAAAAATTCTCTTCTTAAGTGAATTGTTATATAGCATTAGAGTGATGACAAAATGCTGATTGGCCCAGATGAAGCCATGAGTGCTATGTCTATAGATCAGATAGTGACTACATAAGGAAAATCAGATAAACTCTAAAAAATTCTATGGTCCAGCTCACTAAATAAAGTTTTGGTGAATTAATCATATGGGGAAAATACTAGGAAATTTACATACAAGTCAGAGCAAGATATTGACATTTGCATTCTCATCATCTAAAAAGGAAACTCAGAGGCTTATAGGAATCTTGTAGAACCCATATTCCCCATTGGGGTATCTGGATAGACTCTATTCACAGTTACTTGCAAGTTCATCTGTTTCAAATGGGACCTAGGAAAATGTAAATAATGTAAAATATAATTCTCTGTTCTCTGGACTTCATGACTATGTAGCACACAAGTGTCTAAAGGTTTCTGTCTATATAGACTTGCCTGAATGGAGTCTTTGATAAACAACAGAGATTAACCATAATTGATGACTGTTTGTTTAGCTTTTTGAAGTACATTCTTCCCAAAGCTTCCCTGACTATTCTGTTATCCCATTTTTAGTGGAAATGATATATTTAAAATTATGATGCATTGAAAATTATCAGGATGAAATTATGATTTCACATTCAATAAAGGACAGAGTAAAGAAGACCCTCAAATGTCCCAAACAAGCAAAATGTTACTTCTTCATATGAAAACAAGAAGTTTCTTCCTGCCCTTCAAAATAGCTGCATCTTGTGTCTAACCACCCAAGTCAGGCATTCAGCTTCCCAGTAGGTGCATTTTAACAGTACCCTACAGGGTTCCCTGTCTAAGCAGTTTCTAGGATTCTGCCTCCAAGATTTGTCCAATAGGAATGGGATGTTTTTTGAACATGGTTCCTCTCTCTGACATTTCCTTATTCCTTTCTTAGTGCAAAGTGAACTTGTTCTCAACATACTTTCCCATTCAAAAGGCTCCTTATACCCTGAGGAAAATAGTTTAGATTCCCCTAAATTAGCAGCCATTTTTAAGTTCTGAGATGGTTCAAAGAGCTCCTTGCCAGAAAAAATTTAGTGGATCAAAGAGTGCTAATGTTGGGGGGATTGATTCCCTCACTATTCAATTACAGTAAATGTGAAGGCTGATGGAACTTAGATGAAAAAACATTCTCTAGGAAATTTCATGGGAATTCTGAATTTCTGGATGAAGATGAGGGATAATTCTTGTTTAATCCTTGTGAAAAATTGATAGAGACAATCTATAGAGGCCTTTAAAGGGGCAAGTTTTTTTTTTTTTTGTTTTGTTTTGTTTTTATCTTTCTGATGTGGATCTTAGATTTTGTGGGATGAAGCGGGAATGGATGACTGGATAGATATTAGTAATAGCAGAGCCTCAGTTTTAATTTGGATCCTAGAATAGATTTCATAGAAGAAATTCTGGACTTTTTAATCAGTTTATTATAGATAATCATAAAGAATTGTTAACTGTATCAGAGCATCATCACCTGTCCAGTGTCTTAATATTACCACTTTGGGTATCATCACAATGGCTATAAGAATATCCATTATAAACTCCAAACATTTTACATTATCCATCACATAGTTGACTAGATCTTTGAGATCTGACACCTATTCCTTCAAAATGATGGAAGAAAAGCTTAAGATTTCTTTTGTTCTCGCTCACATTTTTGTTTGTTTCTTCCTTTTTTTCCCTTTCTTTGTTAGATGAGTGGCTTTTTTTTTTTTTTTTTTTTTTGTCTTTTAAGAGGACATTGTCCAGGAAAATTGTTTAAATGCTAAAAGCTCCTCTGGGAAATTCTTAGGATTTTTACATCACAGGAACTAGTACATGATAGGATATGTACTCTCTATTGTAACCTCTGTTAGAAAAGTCAAAAAAGAAAAAAAAAAAAGAGATTTCTTTGGCTCAGGGAGTGGAGTAAAGCTTAAAGTATGACTCCCTTGCTCTCTGGTAGTCTCTGGTTGGTGTTATGATGCTTTGTTGTTCAATTAACATAAAAGTCTAGTCCATGTGAATGCAAGGCCTTTATGACTTGGTAGAAATGAAAACATGCAGGTTACCACACCAGTACCTGCTCTGCTCACCAGTCATATTCCCATATGAAATAAAGGTAAGAAGCTCAGTGACTCAGTATTCTTGTTCTCGCAATGGTAGACTTACAAACATCATCTAAAAAACAAACAAACAAAAAAAAAACTGTTCAATATTTTATTAGTTTCTCATTTTATCTCAAGACTGAACCTGGGTAAATAAAATTCTGCTGTAGGCTTACCACAAATAGATATGTTAAACACAAGTCTGTGCTAGATAGTTTGGACAAATAATGAGATTTTTATTAACTTGCAAACTAAATATATAGTCAAGTTTAATATAACGGAAAAAAATTAACGCAATATTAAATTCTATTAAAAGGAAGCATTGAGTCCAGTACTGAGGAAGTTGGAACAAAGTTGTCTTCTATCAGATTGTATTTAATTTGGGATATCATGTTTTAAGAATGATATTGATAAGCTAGAGAACATCTAGGAAAGGAAAACAGGCTTGAGATTTATGTCCAAAAATAAATGAATTAAAGGAACTAAGAATGTTTAGTTTGGAGTAGAAAAAATTTAACATGATAGCTGTATCTAAGAATTTGAAGTATCATCATGTAGAAGTGGAAATTAACTTGGCTTTCTTGAGTGAAGAGGGCAGAATTAGAAGAAATTGACAAAAGATATAAAGAGATTAAGTGAATCCAGTGAAATGTTCACATTATTTGATTTCTAAATTCTCTCCTTTCCTCTTTCCTCTTCCTTATTAAAGTATTTGAAATAGGTTATACATATGCAGACATGCAAAACATTTCCATAAAAATCATGTTGTATAATAAAACAGACAAAAAACTCAAGAGAAATGAAGTTTTAAAATAAATTATGCTTTTATCTCCATTTAGACTCATTGGTTATTTTTTTGCTGAAGACAGAAAACATTTTTCATCATGAATTCATTGGAACTGTCTTAACATTATATTGCTGAGGATAGCTAAATCATTTACAGTTGACTAATATTGTTCGTATTGTCTACAATGTTTTCTTACTTTTGTCCATCTCATTTTTCATCTGCTCATGTAAGTCTTTCCAGGTCTTCCTGAGCAATTTACTTGTTATTTTAGATAGTACAATAGTATATAAATGTATACTACAACTTGTTCAATTATTCTTAATTCATGGGCATTCCTTCAATATATAATTCTTTGCCACCTCTAAAAGAGCTGCTATTCATATATGTGTACATATAGGTAATTTTACTTTCTGTTTTTTAATCTTATTGGGATTCAGATATATATTAGACATATTTCTGAATCAAAGGATATGAACAGTTTTATAGCCCTTTGAGAGTTGTTGTAAATTGCTCTCCAGAATGATTGAATAAGTTCAGAACTCCCCCAACAATGCATTAGTCTCTCAGCTTTCACAAATCTCCTCCAATATTTGTCATTTTCCTTTCTGTCATATTTTTCTCTTTTGAAATTTATTTTTAATACACATTGCTTCTTGAAATATGTTGGGAAAGAAGAATCAGAAGAAAATGGAAAAACTACAAGAGAGGAAAAAAAAAACAGAAAAAAGAAATGAACATAACCTGTGTTGATATACATTGAATCTCCATAGAACTTTTTCTGGATGTAGATGGCATTTTCTATCCAAAGTTGATTAGGATTGTCTTGGATCACTGAACCACTGAAAAAGAACTAAGTCTTTCATAGTTGATCATCATGAGTTCTTGCTGTTATTATATAGAAAACCTTTTTAACTTTAATATAATCAAAATTATGCATTTTGCATTGCATAATGTACTCTAATTATTTTTTGGGCACAGATTCCTTTCCTCTCCACAGATCTGAGAGACTATCCTTTGTTCTTCTAATTTGTTTACATTATCACTCTTTATATCTAAATCATGAATCCATTTCTACCTTTTCTTGGTATAGAGTGTTAGGTGTGTATCAATGCCTAGTTTCTGCTAGTTTCTATTTTTAATTTTCCCCAAAATTTTTGTCAAATAGTGAGTTCTTTTCCCATAAGCTGGGGTCTGTGGGTTTATCAAATACTAGATTACTATAGTTATTGATTATTGTGTTCTGTGAACCTAACTTATTCTACTAATTGACTACTCTATTTCTTATCCAGTACCAAATGGTTTTGATGACCACTGCTTTATAATATATTTAAGGTATCAGTACCATATTTGTGTCTTAGAAGGAATTGGCAGGACTCCTTTTCTTTTTACCTATTTTTCCAAATAGTTTGCATAGTATTGGAATTAAGTATTCTTTAAATGTTTGATAGAATTCACTAGTGAATATATCTGGATCTCGAGATTTGTTCTTAGAGAGTTCATTAATGGCTTGTTCAATTTCTTTTTCTAAAATCAAGCTATTTTAGTAATTCATTTCCTCTTCTTTTAATCTGGGAAATTTATATATTTGTAACTATTCATCCTATTTGGTTTGATTGTTAAATTTGCTGCTATAGAGTTGGACAAAATAGCTCCTAATTAGTGTTTTAATTTCTTTTTTATTAAACTAAATTCACCCTTTCCATTTTTGATGTTGGTAATGTGGGTTTTTTCCCTTTGTTTTTCTAATTTTTGTGAACCAAATTTTTATCTGCTTTGTTGGTTTTTTCATAAAACCAACTCTTCATTTTATTAATTAATTCAATAATAAGTTTCAGCTTTATTAAATTATCCTTTGAGTTTCAGAATTTCTAATTTGGTATTTTATTGAGGGTTCTTAATTTGTTATTTTACCTTTTTTCATTGCATGCCTAATTCTTTGAACTCCTATTTTCCTATTTTATTCATGTGGCTTTTTAGAGATATAAAATTTCCCCTAAGAATTGCCTCATTCTTTTTTAGAATCCCTCTCATTTTTTTAGAATTAGGTTTATTTAATTTCCATTTTAGTCTATTTGTCCCTGTCCTTGTATTGAATATAATTTTTATTGCATTTGGGTCTAAAAAGGAAGCATTTATTTTTCTGCCCTTCTGCATTTTATTACAAGTTTTTTATGCCCTAATACATGGTCAATTTTTGTGGAGGGCCATGTACTGAAAAAAAAATCGTTCCTTTCAGTCCCTATTCAATTTTCTCCAAAGGTTTATCATATCTAGTTCCTCTAGGATTCTATTAACCTCCTTATTTTCTTTCTAGTTTATTTTGTAGTTAGATTTGTCTGATTCTGAGAGGGGAAGGTTGAGGTCCCCTACTATTATAGTTTTACTGTCTGTTTCTTCCTATAAATCTTCTTAAAATCTTCTCTAGGAATTTGGCTCCTCTACACTTGGTGCATGTACTTTTATTATCATACTGTTTTATTATTTACATTTTATCAAGATATACTTTCCTTCCTTATCTCTTTTAATCAGATCTATTTTTATTTTTATTTTACCTGAGATCAGAATTTCTACCCCTCCTTTTCTTTCCTTTTTTTTTTTTTTGCTTCAGTCGACGCATAATAAATTCTGTTTCAGCCTTTTACCTTTACTCTCTGTGTCTCTCTTTCTGACAAATGTGTTTCTTATAAATAACATGTTATATGATTCTTGTTTTTAATCCACTCTGCTATCTTCTTACATGGAAGATATCATTCCATTCACATTCGTAGTTTTGACAATTAGCTTTGTATTTTCCTCCATCCCAGTTTCTCCCTATATATAATTTTATTCTCTTTCCACTCTGTCTTTAGTAGTATGTTTTGACTCACTCCACAGCCCCTCTTCTATCACTCTCCTCCCTTCATTTATATTTTTCCTAGTTTTTTGCTCTCCCTATTCAGTGTTCCCTCCCTTTTTATTTTCTCTTTCTCCTACTTCATCAAAGGGTTAGATAGATTTCTAAATCCAACTGAAGGATTAAGTTATTCCCTCTCTAAACCAAAACTGATGAAATCAAGTTTGACAATCCTCATACCCTTCCTTTTCCTCCAATTATAATAGGTCTTTTTGTGCCTCTTTATGCAATATAATTTGTCCAATTATAGCTCCTTTTTCCTCGTCTTCCACCTTCTCCCTCTTATTACCCCCCCAAATGTCTTTTTCTCTGATATCATCACATCAGATTTCATTTACAACCACCCTCTGTCCATGTGATGCCCCCTTTGTTTTGCCCCAGTAACATATACAGTTCTCAAGAGTTCCATTTATTGTTTTCCATTCTAGGGGTGTAAAATTTTTAACCTTGAAATAATATATATTTTACCTTGTTTATCTCACTAGGCTTCTCTTGAGTCTTGTGTTTGAAGATTAAATTTTCTTTTTAGTTATTTTTTTTTTTTTTTATAAAATCTCCACTTCCCTGTGACCACAAGCTCTGATGTTCTAGAGCTCCTTCTCAACCTAGGATTGCAACTCAGGACAAAAATCCAGATTCATGTATGAGCAATGCAACAAGGTCCAGTAGCATCTCAAATCCCTTGCTGACCTTGCTGACTATGAATTTAAAGCTCTCAGAAGTTGCTGTTGTTATTGAGCTTCCCCCAAAGCCTGCTGCTGTCTCATTGAGACATGGTCTGTCTTGTCTGTTCTGGACTGAGCTTTATTCTCACCCCAGTGTGACTGACTTTTCTTCTTTTTTCTAAGATGTTTTGGACTAGAAACTTGTTTCATACCACTCTTTTACAGGTTGCACTACTCCATAATTCATTTTGAAGCATGATTTCAAGTTGTTTACAGATGAATTTGGGAAAAAAAACAGGTGACTCTTTGCTTTTTCCTCACCATCTTGTTCTAGCCATTGTTCAGGAGTTTCTAATTATGATTATGAACTCTGTTTTCATCTCCATTGTATACTTATGTAATTCTGGAAAATCATACATCTTCTAAAATTTCACCTTGTGTCACTATCATTTGAGTATACATAAAGAATAAATAAAAATTGTGAGTTCAGATTTTTAAGTCAGTGACTCAAAGTAATTTAGCATCTTGGTTATATTTTTCTATAACTCTTCTGGCTTATTAGTGTCCTTTCTAAAAAGTTGTGCCCCAAATGAAAACCAAATTCCAGATAAGGTCTAACCTGGTCAGAAAATAGATGAAGTATTAACATCTTTTCTGGAAGTTCTGCCCCTCAGACCAGCCTAAGGTCCTATTGACTTCTTGGACTGCCACATCACACTGCTGATATCTTGAATTTTCATCTACCAAATTCTTCAAATCTTTTCAGAAAGAAAACTCAAACAAACAAAAAAACTTTGCCTCACATATCTGGTATTTGGGAAGATATTTTTAAAAATCCAAATGAATGACTTCAATTTTGTATGTATTAAATTTATCTCATTAAGATCTTTTTTTTAATTCAGAAGCACAATTTTGTCTCATTGGAAAAATGATTAGGTCCTTCTCTCATACTTTTTTGTAAAGTTGTGAGATTCAAATAGATTCTAATTTCTTAAAAAATGTTCATGTTATGATCTGTCTTATAAATATAAGATTATCATTAATAATTATTATAATTGCTATTGTTATTATTATTACAATTAATGGATTCGAGCAAAAGTGGAGAGTATTCTATAGGTGGACCATAGAAGAAGACTTCTTTTTCCTCCTATATATATATATATATATATATATATATATATATAATCTGACACTGGGAACAATGAGACACAACCAAGTAAAATATAGTTTCTCTTAGGTAAAAGTAGATACAGTGATAGGAATACTTCCCATTTTTACACAATTTGAAGTGAAGGTGAAAGAAAGAGGCAGAGCTCATTTTTGTCCTTTGCTTTCCTTTCAATCTGACTTATTTTTTTAAAGACACTTTAGTTTCACATAAACATAGGCTTTGAATCAGAGTTGGAAAGAACCTCAGAGGCCATATAATCAACCTCTGTCTGAACAAGAATCTGTGGTCCAATATCCCTATTTAATGGCCATACAACTTCTGACTAAAGATTACTGGTAAAGAGTAATACAAGAACTCCTGAGTCATCCCATTTTAGTTTCAGATAACTGAAGTAGAAAATTTTCCCTCTTTACATTTTGCTCTAATTGACTGCCAATTATAATAATTATAATACCTAGGTATATTATACTTCAAATATTTCAAAGTAATTCACCTATATAATCTAATTTCTTCTTTGAAATGTAGACCCTCTGAGGATAAGTAAAAAACAAATTACATTTATTTTTCATGTGACAACTTTTCAAATATTTGAAATAGCAATCATAACCACACTAATTCTTGCCTTCTCCACATTAAACAATACTACTTATATTTAACAATATACAACCATATTAATCCATCATGAAGTCCATATTTAAAAATCTTTCCAGTTTGGCCAGACCTGTCAATGTTTGTCACTTTGCTGGAAAGAAATAAGTGGCATATTGGATAGACAATGATATCATCACATCAGATTTCATTTACAACCACCCTCTGTCCATGTGATGCCCCCTTTGTCTTGCCCCAGTAACATATACAGTTCTCATTTACTAACAATATCTATGACCCTGAACAAGTCAATTGAAGTCTCTAAGCCTCAGTTTCTTTATATATAAAATTGGAATAATAACTGCATCTGCTTTATATGTTTTCATATAAAATATATGGAAATATTAATATACATATATCATAACTAAATACATTTGTAAATTATAAAAACTGTCATCACCATTATCAATTATCACTATCATTGTGGTTGATTTTATTATAATTATTATTTTTTTTTTATTGTATGTAGGATCCCAGGGTCACCTCCAAACCAAAGGCATAAGAAAATAAAGTTAGGGGTGATATTATAAAATTCTCCTTGGACAATTAATGACACATTATGCAACTCTGCAAGAGTCACTATTTTGTTTTGTTTTGTTTTGTTTTTATCAGACTTCTGGTTATGTTAAAATGCTTATTTAATACTAGAATCCAAGAAGACTGAGTCTATATACAATTCAGTACTATTTTTTTCTACTAATCATTCTTATAATCATGTTGAGGTTAAATGATTTTCTCATTCAAATGATTTTGTGTAGCTCAACCATGTTCTGGTTAATGGAATGAATTTCCAAATAAGTTTACACTGTCCTTTTCAACCTACACTAGGGGAGAATATATATCAAAGTGGCTCTGGAGTCCTAGATTCCAATCCCACTTTTGACATATGTCAAATGAGTGAACCTGGGAAAGACACAACCTAGGTTATGCTTAAAGGCATAAATCACATATGAATGGACACAGTGCATTAGTACATGGCACACTATGGTTCTATAAAACCATAGTTCTATTTCCATCACCAGCCTTTTGAAAAAAGAAAAATTGATACTGGTATTTAAGCCAGCTGCTGAAACTAAAGGACTTAATTCAGCAAAATCTGTGAATCTTCCTTCCATCAGTGATTCTAGCCCACAGTGAACATTCTTTTCAACAAATATAATTGCAGTTTTTGTCATTAATATACAATTAACATTTTATCATATGCTATTCTCATTTTTCATTGACTCAAGTAATAATGGCAAAGACTGAAATATTCTAGGGAAACACACAATCAGGAAAATATTTTCTCAAAATAGCAACATATAAAGTACCCCACTTTAGACAGTGAAACCAAATTCTATTTTAATGCTATAAAAGACATTATGACAATGCAAACAGCTTTGACATGGTGAACTTTAATCTATAAGTTAATTAGAATTAAACATTTTATTTCATTTATTTTGATTATGATAATTTGAAAGTACTTTCATAGTGCTTTAAATTTTACAAAGTGCTTTTTAAATATTATCCCATTTGATCTTCACAACTGCTCTGTGAGATAGGTAATATCATTATCCCCAATTTTCTGTTGAAGAATCTGATGTGAAAAAAAGGTTTAAAAGACTTGCTTAGGCACATATAGCTATTAAGTGTCTGTTTGCATTTGAAGCCAGATCTTTCTGACTATATTCAGCATTCTATCTATTACAAAGTAGAAACAAATGCTTTCATTTATTAAGAACTATTGTGTAAACATTGCTAATACAGAAATATGTTTAAAATAAAATAAAAATATGTGTAATCTATATCAGGTTGCCTGCTGTCTGGTGGAGGAGGGTGGTAAGGGAGAAAAGGAGTAAAATTTGGAATTCAAAGTCTAACAAAAATTTAATGTTGAAAACTATTTTTACGGGTAATTGGAAAAAATAAATTACTGTTGTAAAAATAAATAAATATAAGAAAATATTTTCTAATAAATAAAAAAGCATGTGTATGATTTATCTATGTATCAGAAATTCCTTATTAAAAGTTGGATGTTATTCTAACAAATCAACTTAAAATCAACAAACTAAAAGTATAACAAAATCTTCAATTGCCTAAATATGAAATGATACAGAAAGTCATTTGTGAAATCTTCTTGTCCTTTTTTCATATTTTCAAGTATAACTAGTATGGGTATAAATATCTTAGCAATGGTTATATGAAGAAAAGAAAATTCATTGATATGTCTATGGTTATTGAGATCTACTTGACTGCTTTAATCAGAGAATAGTATTATTTGTTTTTACAAATATTTCTTTTTTTTCTTCTTTTTAGCAGCTCTTATGAAATAAACATCAAATGTTTTCAAAATTATGTCACCTGCAGGATGAAATTCCTCTTTGAAGACTTTTTATACAGTTGCTCTTTCTGACTTCATTTTGATGTGTAATTTCAATTTCTATATATGGAATATTGGGATCAGAGTTTTTGAATTCAAATGTTGTGGTTCAATTTTCATTTATAAGAATATATAAAAATGTTAACAAATTCTGCCTATTTTTGGTTCCCATCTATTTTCCTGTATGAATGTTCTTGAATGATACAGATTGTTAACTTGTGGTGTAAACAACTTTCTGCAAACTTATCTTCTCATTTGTTTTTGTTTAATGATGCAATAACTGACTATAAACCTTAACAATCCCCCTTCATTCATGTTTTGTTATTAGTTTTTATTTTATTTTTATTTGATTTTATATTCCTTCAAGTACATGTAAAAATCAACATTCTTTCTTTTTATTTTTAATTTTAAATTCTCTCTTTGCCTTCCTCTTCTCCTCCCTCATTGAGAAGACAAGCGATTTGATATAGGTTATGCATGGGCAATAATGCAAAACATATTCCCCTATTAGTCATCTGTAAAAGAAAACATATCAATTTTCACTCTGTTCGCTATATATTTGAGAGATGAGGTCTTTATCAGAGAAAATTGCTTCAGTTTTCTTTTTCACAGTTATGGTTGATAACTATATTTAGTTCCATACTATTTTCCCCCCTGTCTATTCAATTTTTTTCTCTCATTTCACCCAGTTCCTCCTCAAAAAAGTTTTGCTTCACATGCTTCTCCTAATTTCTCCCCCTTATTATGAGTACACTCCCCTCCTTTAGCCTATCTCTTTCCACTCCTACTTTCCTGCAGAGTAAGTGAGCTTTCTATACCTAATTGGGTATTTATTTTTTGCCCTCCTTAGACCAAGTAAGATTCAAATATTCCCCTCCCTATTCTCCCCTTCATTGTATGAGGTTTTAATGCCTCTTTTTCATATAATAATTTACCCCATTCTTCTTCCTTTCCCTTTCTCTTAGTGCATTCCTCTTTCTTACTCCTTAGTTTTATTTTTTATATATCATCCCATCATATTCAATTCACATGTGTGCCCTCTATCTCTATATATTCCTTCTAGCTTCCCTAAAAGTGAAAAAGTTCTTATGAGTTACAAGTATCATCTTCCTATGTAGGAATATAAACAGTTTTACATTATTAAATCTCTAATGATTTCCCTTTCTTGGTTATCTCTTGAATGTTGTGTTTGAAAGACAAATTTTCTTTTTATAGTTGGTCTTTTCAACAGGAACTCTTGAAGGCTCTCTATTTCATTGAATAATCTTTTTTTTTCCTCTGATGAATTATACTCAATTTTTCAGGATAGGGGATTCTTGCTTATTCTTGATATTCTTCTTTATCATCTACATTGTCATGTTACAGCCCCCCCCCCCAATCTTTTAATGTAGAAGCTCCTGAACCTTGTGTTATCCTGACTGTGGCTTCACAACATTTAAATTCTTTCTGGTTTTTTGAGATATTTTCTCCTTGATCTGAGAGAGCTAGACTTTAGCTATAATATTCCTGAGTTTGTCAGTTAGGCTAATTTTCAGGAAGTGATTTGTGGATTTTTTTTTCAGTTTTTATTTTATTCTGGAATTACTCTAGGAGAGCAGGGCAGTTTTCTTTACTAAGTTCTAGAATGATGAAACCAAAATTCCTATTTTTGATCATGGCTTTTATGTAATCCAATAATTCTTAAATGATCTCTCTTGGATATATTTTCCAGATCAGTGTTTTGTTTTGTTTTTTCCAAATGAAGTATTTTACATTGTCTTTTTTTTTAATCTTTTGGATTTGTTTCAATATGTCTTGATTTCTCATAAAATCATTAGCTTCCATTTGCTGAATTCTAATTTTTAACTATTTTCTTTAGTAAGTTTTGGTACCTCCATTTCCATTCCAGTAGAATTCTACTTTTTAAAAAGTGTTGTTTTTTTTTTTTTCTTCACTGAATTTTTGTGCCTCTCTTTCCATTTAGCCAATTCAACCTGTCAAAGCATTCTTCTCATTGGATTTTTGTACCTCTTTTATCATTTGGCCTATTCTCCTTTTTAAGCTATTGCCGTTTTTTTGGTTATTTTCGTGTGTGGGGCGCGTGCACACCTTCTTTACCAAACTATGATCTCTTTTTTTTTTTTCCATTATTTTCTTGAATCACTCTTATTTTTGTTTCCTATTCCCCCCCACTTTTTTTTTTTTTTTACTCAAATTAATGGAGGCTTTGGGTTTTTTTTTTTCCTTTGTCACCATAATAACTTTCTATAGTCAGTGTTTTTTTCTGTTGTTTGATGATTTTTTCCAACCCAAATTTTTGGATTTTTTTTTTAAACTCTTGGCTAAAGTGAACTCTGCTTCCAGAGTGGAGGGACACACTGTTTTAAGCTGAAGGACTCCTGTAAATCTGTTTGCAGTTCTTCCAGGTGGGATGATATAAGAAGAAATGTATTTACTACTCTCCTGGCCAGTGCACTGGTCTTTGAGCAAGCACAAATACCTTTCTCTGCCCTAGAATTGTGAGGAGGTCTCTGCTCTCTTGAGACTACAAGTTCTAGAGTGATAGTGCTCCTCCAAGTGCACCAGTAGGGTTGCACATCCAGGGTGTGACTAATATAAGCAAAGCAACAGATTATCCCCTATGCCAGCAAAAACATCAAGTCTGACCCATTGTCCAAATGCTTTACTGCTATGGGTTGGGAGTTCTTGAAGCAGCTGCTGGCACTAATTTTTCAGTAGCACTCAGGGGCTGCTCCTGGTTTTATGGGGTCAGGGATGTGCTGCCTTTACCCATTTACTAATTTTTTTAAACACTGAAATCGCCTTTAAATTCATTAGGGTGAAGATGTTTTTATAGTATGCAGGAGCTCCTTTTGGTCTTCAGCCCTTTCTTTTAATTTGGCATTACTCTAACTAGTTTGTGGTCTGTCTGCATGCTGATAGTTAATTCTGTTATATACTCCTCTGTTGACAACCAGTCATTTTCTGTCTACTAGGGGTAGGAGAAATGTGACATCCTTCAGAATTCCTTTTCCCATAAGCCTATGCAAAGCACATTTGGAGAAGTCATTACCTCAATGAATATTCTGATTGGACAGAAATATTTACAATATGCCACCTGGGAAGCTGGGTGCAAATTTGTCTGAGAAATGTGACAAGATTTGACAAGATAGCAAATAAGAGTGAAGAGAATATTGATGTGGACCCAGGAAATTATCTCTACCAGGAACATAATCTATGAATAGCGGCTTTCCCTCTTCTTTGCTAGGAAGCAACAATTGAAGCATTTTTTGGAGTCTATTAAGAGTTTTTGAAAGATTTTGATGTTTTACAAGCCGTGTAATGAAATGCATTAACTTTCAGAACATATCACTCCTACATTTGATCAATGAGAAGATTACTAATATTTCTACCTAGATAATTTCAGCAAGCTGAGAAAATACTGTACAGAATATTTTCTCAAAACTATAGTTTTATTGTTGGTTTACAGTTTAGGCCAATGAAGTAATATGGAAGCTGGAGCCTAAACAACTCATTATCTCTGTAGCCTGGAAATATAAGAGGTTGTAGTTTGGGAAATGTCTACTGGGAATGTTTGCTTTTTAATTTGCATTTCTTTTTATATAACTTCCATGCAGTTTTAAATAAGTGTCTTTTTGCATTGTTATGTTATTGTATAAATATTTCTGGCTTTTGAGGGGAAATGATGAGGAAAAAAGACATTCCAAAATATTATTTGAATAAATGGTGAACCTAAACAAATTAGGGAAGCTGTATTTGTAATAGGGATAAAACATAAGATAGAGTTAATTTCATTTTTGTAATGTTTAATATTTGCTACCTTTCAACGCTCTTTTCTTCTTAGGTTTGAATCATATGCTCAAAACTATTTTTCCCCAACTTTCTCTCTGCTTAAGTTCACATTCAAATCACTAAATTCAAAGTAAATCTCTCTGTGTCAATGAATTTTGGGAAGTGTTTCATAAAGTTTTTCTACTTCTGTCCTCTTCAAAAGTTGTTTCATAATCTGGAAACATCTTCATAATGTTTATGTTAAATTAAATATTGATCAGTTAAATTATTTTAATGATTTTAATTAAATTAATTACAAAAATGCCCCCAAAGTTCTACTTAACATCATATTTGTTTTGTTGCCTCTATGCATAATATAACCAACTACATTAAATAGGTTGTTTCTATCTCCAAGGACATCCTGTAGGCCAACCTTCCATTTAATTTCATAAAAGGAAGACAGCTTCCTTTTTAATTCTGATTTCAATTGTCATTAAGAAACAACTATTGATGTGGTTTGATATCTCCAGTAATATTTTAATTTACTTGTGATTGCAGAAATATTACATATTTAAAATATTAATAAGTCATTATTTTTAGTCAGTCAAAAATTTAATTTTTAAAATGCTTTATAACTTTTTTTCTGATAGCCCATCATCATCATTGTGACAATTAAATATAAGACTTTGGACCTCTCATGGGCCAGGCTAGCCTTAGGTCAGTCTAGTGGTTCTGTCTTGTTAATTAAATGCAGTAAGACATTTTTTTTTTATTGATTGCCATAGCCAAATAATTTGTTGCCTAATAACTGCATCTACTGGTATAAAAAGTGGCAATAACACAATAGTGTAAGAGAACTCAACAAACATTTACTCCATTTCCTTCATTTAACAGAAAATGGAACTGAAACTAAGGGAAGTTTCCCAAGGTCATACACATCTACTCTTTCTTGATTTTAACTCATTGGATTTGGATTATCATGGCTGTCCAAGTACATTTGGATTCTGATTCTTACATCTATTACTTATGGAATAATGTTGTTTTATCCTTTGAAAATCTCTAATTTTCAATTAATTTTCCTAATATATGACTCTCCATACTGAATACAATATTATACATATGATGTAACCATGGCAGATTTCCATGCAACCATCTCTCATTCTGGAATTTCTTTTTTAATATTGTTTTCTACTCAATGACAGAAAAATAGTAATGAAATAATTATGTCTTATGTGCATTGATATTTTACAAAAATTAACTTGGAGCAATAAAAGACATAAGTAGTATAACAAGGCATGGGAGAGGTCTAAACTTATTGTATTTGTATAGTGGACTTCTAATAAGGAAATTCTTTTTGCATATGGAAACTTGTATTTCTCTATAATTTATAACCTTAGAAACTTATCAGTATATGCTGAGAATTTAGGCAATCTACTCAAGGTCACACACAGCTATTATTCATCCAGAGAAGATGTACCATAAACCAAATGACCAAATAAGGTAATTCAAATAGAATAAAATCACTGATATGTAGAAATTTTAAAAACCTTAGTTCTAATATAATTGTGACTTCTTATTTTACAGATGAGGAAATTGAGTTTCATAAAAGTAAATTACCTTGCTTATCATCATATAATTCATTAACAATCTAACTTGACCAAGAAATCATACTTTTAAATTAGAAGTCATATGCTTCTCTTTGTGCAGATTACCCAGTTCAATGAGCTATCTACATTAAGCCATATCTAATGAAATGCCAACATTATAGTCAAAGGAATAGTGTCTGGTTTGTCAAGACATGATTAATGTGGTGTGAGATTGTAAAATAAAACTTCAAAGAAGAGCAAAATTTATGATGATTCTTTGAAGACCATTCTAATTTAGATTTTTAAAAGATGGGCAGGAAGATATTCCAGAGAGAGAAAATAAGAGAAACAAAAAGCATCAAGAAAGACATGAACTTGCTAACTGAAGAGGCTAACCAAGATTAATCAGAATACACATTAGAGCACAGTGCTAGATAAAATTAGAACTTTGAATGTCAGAATGAGGAAGGATTTCGAACTTAATTAAACAAAAATAGTGAAAAGTGATTGTATATTCTTCTTTAGAAGTGAAAATAGATGTTTACAAAGATTCTGTCAGTAATTAGGCAATTTTAAAAATTTAAGTTCTTTGTGCCAAGCACTGTGTTAAGAATACAAAAAAAAAGCAAAAGATAGCATTTCTTTCAAAGAACTCACAATATATAATGCAGGAAGATAACATATAAAGGAAGTAAATAGGCAAGAGGAGGAAAAGAGGGAAAGATTAAGCCTGGAGGCATGATAAAATGCAGAAGAACTGAATTTAGTCAGATGAGAAATTATGAGACGGATGCCCTTGAAACCTTTCTTAAGTGAAGAAACTTTTCACTGTTCACCTTTCCAGTCACACAGAAGAAGGGACCCCACAGGTAAGGGCTACTGAGGAGGTATGATTCTCAGAGCAGATATAATCTTTTAGATTGTTGACATTCTAAGGATAAGTTGAAATGCTAAAGTGCAGGTAGGTGGGAAATGTAATGTCTGACAAATATTTGTTGTTACTGCTCTTATTATTTCTGTTAGATATTGTAATAGGGAATGGGGTTACAATGACAATTCCTGTCCTCCAGAATCTTAAGCCATTTTCCTCTCTAGCAGAAAATAAAAAATAATAGAAAATAACAACAGCAAAAATCCATTCTAGAATATCCAGCAATTTCAATTTGCAATTAGGTAGTAGTCATACTATACAACTTTCCTCTAAAGTCAGGTACCAGTAAATTATGTGGCAACATATCTAGGCTTTTATTCTAAGCAGATTCTTTCATTTATATTAAGCAATAACTGCTGCAGTTGAAAATTCCTTTATTTTAAATCTTAGTCATTAGATATGAACTCCATGATAACCAAAGTAGTCTTTATAATTTTATCCAGAGCACTTAGCATAGATTTTTCTACTTAGGTTTTAATTTTTATTTATTTATTTATATACTATAATGGATAATCTTGTAATGCCATAATTGTTTTCTTGCGTTTTATCTTATGCTGGAAAGATCCCTTAAGGAAGAATGACTTCAAGGAACAAGACTTGTTTACCTACTATTTGGAACTTATTGAAAAAGCATCAGTGTGTGGGAGGACAAGGTCAGAGAAATACAGTCAGTGTAGAGATATTACCTTACATATCTTCAGTTTTGACAACTTTGGACAACTATTTTGCCAAGATAACCACTTAGGTATAACAGACATGCTATAGTGTTTTGCACAATTCTCTTGTCTCATCTAAAAATGGGTCCCTACCCCGGAGTCACTTGAAACTTTGATAGAGACTTTGGTCTTATCTTATTCAGTTCTTAAATTTTTCTAATCAAATCACACCCTGGCTCCAACTTTGTTTTCCAATCTCCGTTTTGTATTGTCTTTCTTCATTAGAACTTAAGTCATGTGAGGGCAGGGACATTTTTTTTTAACCTCCAGTGATTAGAATGATGCTTAGCAAACAGTGCTCAATAAATATAAGACCCTCTTGTCATTGGCCAAGTAAAGTATATAAACATATATAGCTTTATATGAAAACCTGGACAATATATACTCTCTGTTCCAAGTGAAACAGGCAAGGTTTACTTATTTTTCAATGTTTATAATTTATTTATAATAAATACACTATCCAAATCAACCATTTGACCCATGAATCTTTGATCACAATATATGAAAGATATGCAACCACTCTTAAGTTTTACAACTATCCCCCGGCCCCAATCAAAAGAGATCAAAATATATGTTGTGAATTTTGTTTGTTATTTTTTCTTTGCACAATGACATTTAAAGGGCATGTCACAGAAAAGTTCAGAAAGAGAGGGAAAGTCCATGCTATCCCTTGGCTTATATGCTATAACTCCAGTAAATCTAGCAAAAAAAAAAAAAAAAGCCTGTTTATAAAAATTAAAAATAGTTAAAAAGGAAATCTAGTTTGAAAATGGAGTTCATAATTGCACTTATTGATATAGTTTTCTTCTGACCTGAATTTATCAATATCACACTCTGTACCTTTTTTTTTTTTCTTTTTTTTTTTTTTCCCTCCTCACCCTCAAAGTACATTTTTGCAGCAAAGGCATAGAGCTAGAGTTAGAGGAAAGAGATAAGGTTGCAATGAAAGGGATTTTCACATATTGACTTTGAAATAAAATAAAATCCATTCTAAAGTGCTAGTGATCCTCTGGGGCCTCAGGCTTCCATTATTACATTTAATATTGTTATTACAGGTTTCATCATTTCCTAGAAGAAAGTCTGCTTCCCAATCAGGCAAATATCAATTGGATTTCTATCCTCAAGTTTGGTCACAGAGGTTCAGCATCCCTAAATGGAAAGTATTGTCTTTCATCTCCTCACCTATTTCAACTATGCAATTCCTTTCTTACTCTTACATAGCAACTCTCTGTCTTACACTCTATGACCCAATGGTCATTAATGTTCCATTTGAAAAGAATTAAAAAGAACTATAATTTTATGTGATTAAATTGGCTTAATTATTTTTTGAATTCACAAGTGTATAATTTCTTATAAGTGCTTTAAGAAAATCAATAGCTCAAGCTTATAAATTATGTATGATGCTAATCTGTCAGCCACTTTTTAAATGTAACAGAAGGGACACCTTTTTTGTAACTAGAAAGGAATTATAGCAGTAATTCAAAACCATGGGAGGAAACAAACAAGAGCTGTAGCTATGCCATCTCAAACAGAGGTTCTGTTTCTGCCTAATGTTGGAACAGAAATTCATTTTGCTCTTAAAAAATAAAAAGAGCAAACACACACATAAGGAATATAAGAGTTATTGCAATATGAAAATCATGTACAGTGTACTGTTAAAAGTGGCATATGATATTTTCTATAATTGGTAGCTACATTTTGGGTTTTTACTGTTTTGAAATATCAGTTGAATTAACTAAAGACATTTTGATTGTTGCTCATAAAATCTAAAGTCATAATTGGAGTTTATGGAGCATCCTCAATGCTAACAGAAAAAAACATGTACAAATGGTTTTTAAGTGGGTGTTAAAAGAAAGAATTGCTATAATGCAACTGTAGATATTTTACAGTATTTCACTTAATGGTAAGCTGGAATTATATAGGACTTGTAGGAATACACCAATGATAACCAGTTTTTGTACTCACATGGTATTTCTGATTTTAAGTCCTTAAAATATGTTAATTACGTTGTAAAAAAAAAAGTGCAATTCTTCCTTCAATTAATTTCTTCTTTGTGACAGCTTAATGAATTAACTCTCATTTGCCTTAACAATTGATCCAATTTATGATCTCTTTAGTGAATTTTTTTAAATCTTGCTTGCTATTATATGAGAGGATATTATTTTTTTTTAAAAAAGAGATATTTTTTTACATACTGTTTCCATGCTTCATTCTTTGATTCAAAAGGCACAATTCAGTACAGAGCTCCTATATACTTTCAAAGAAGGTCTTTTTAATCAAAGAAAAATTGAGTTTCGTCCAGTTACCTAAAGAATTTGGAATAATACTATCTTTTCTAGCAAATGTCAAATCTCTTTATTATACTAATTAAACTTAATGTGAATATTTCTCAACTATTTAATACTAACTATAGGAACAATATGAAAAAGGAAGATTGGAGTCTTGAAGGTATTGGTTCAAGTCTAGTCTCTGGTAAAATTAATGTGACCTTAGGCAAGTTACTTAAGTTCTGAGTGTTCCAGGAAGCCCTTTAAAAATTTAAATTATATATAGTTCCATAGAGGGTAGTTAGAGGTATTTCACATCCCAGTGAAGTCAGAAGTTTATGACTCATTGAAATACATTGTATTTTATTAAAACAAACAAACAAATGGTAAATTGAAATGGGAAAGGGATGAGTGAAGATAACAGAGAGAATTCAAAATAAGTGTCCTGATCTAATCAAAGTAAGAGACAAAGTCTAAGAATTGTCCGAGTAGTGATGGGTATTTGGATAAAAATGGAAACAGGATAGCTACTGTGGGTTCCGTCACTGGAAACAAGAAAAGTTTTGAAAGGGACTGACCGAAAGTGGATCACATGGATTTTGGGGAACATAGTAATAAGTTCAGTCTTGCAAATTCCATCAGCAATACTCACTATTTCTGTTCTCTAAAACTCTTTTATTAAACATCCACAGAAGGTAGCTAACAGTAGCATGACAAATTTTTGCCATAGGCTACACACTTGCTAATGATTTGGATTCTAAGCACTGTTCAGGTTGAATTTAAAAAGAACCAATGTATGTCTTGTTCTCTGAGCATCTTTGTAGAGTTCCTTGGGGAGTTGAGGGAGAGCCTAAGGCCTGGTACTAGAGTAGAGCCACTTAAGGCCTTAATAATGGTGACCAGCAAGTTTCCAGGGGCACTGGAACAATATTAATTTGTCAAGAATACATGTAAGCAATAAGTGGGGTAACAGAAGGGCACTGTCTTTAAAGGAGCCCTGAAGAACTTCTTTAAAATGTTAGTTTTCTTTTATATACATGAACTGAGTTAACCTTGCCATAGCCATCATAAAGCATTTTTTTCTTTCTTTTTTTTTCTTCTGACCATGGTTTAAGCTATAACCCTTTGGCTCAGCTTCCTTTCCTAGGATTGGAAGGAAAAAAATAGGATTGTAAGCATCATCATGGAACAGATTTCACAAGAATGAGAGTTGATTGTAGGCACCTGGGATGGGAAACATAAACAGAAAACTGCCAGTGAAATACAGTTTGGTACAGTGGAAAGGAAGACTATTGGTCTTATCTCAGAAAACTAGATCAAATCTGACCTAGATTATTAGCTCCTTGTTCAACTCTGAGCAAGTCATTTAACTTGCTTGTGCCTTAATCTTTTGATTGGTAAAAAGAGAATTAGTAACATATATTATTTGTGTGTGCATGCATAAGAATGTTCATGTATATGTATGTTGTGAGATTCATAAGGCTTTTCAAGACACTTTATTGGATTATATACTTATAAATTGGGAAGGCCACAGAGATAATCTGGTTCAATGCCCTCATCTTGTAGAGGATGAAGTAGTCATAAAAGTCTGACTCCAAATCCTTCAGACCATACTACTTCTCTAACTTTACATTTTATAGATTATAAACTATTTAAGGTCAAAGATTTATAGTCCTTCTATCTTTGTGCCTTCGAGCCCAGCACAGCCCTGTATATAATAGAGTCTTTATCAATAAGTATTTATTGAGCCCTTGTAAAGGCAGAGTTTTAAGTGATAGATAAATATATATCTATATATCTATATAGAGAACAGAAATACATATGTATTTACATATGTATGTATGTGAAATACCAAAGAGGAGAAAATAAATATATGATTGCATGTATGTATTTAAGCAAATATTTGTAAATTTATATATATAATATGCAAACTTTATCACTATAAACTATATATATACATTGCCTCCCTCTTTGGAAAATAAGCTCAGTAAGGCCAAGTCTGCTTTGCTTTTATGTATACATATCTATGTGTATAAATGTATAAGTGTATATGCACATATATATTTTTTGAAATTCATATGGATTAAATGTGCATTATATAAGAATAGTGTATTAAAAACAAAAAAGACAAGATAAGTAATCAGAAGAAGACATTCTTAGAGGAGGTATTTGAGTCTCTAAGAAATTCAGGGATTCTTTTTTTTTTAATAATAGTTTTTTTTTTTTTATTTTTCAAAATACATGCAAAGATAGTTTTCAACATTCACCCCTGCAAAATCTTGTGTTCCATATTTTTCTCCCTTTCTTCCCTCCACCCACCCCCCATCAACACTCCCCCACCCTACCCCCACTTAAACAGCAATCAATCCAATAGGAAGCCAGGGATTCTAAGATTTGGGGATTCAAAATGGAGGGATTCAAAGTGGAGGTATTCCAGATGTTGGGAACAGCCAAGAGAATTTGTGTCTATAATGAAACTACAATGGCAGGAAGGATAATGTGTAGAGCATCTGGTGGGGAGTAAAATCTAAATAGATTAACCAGTTAAGAAGGGATTAGGTTCTGAAGAACTTTAAGTGCCAAACAAAGAGTTTATATTTGATCCTGAAACTAATTGGGAGACATTGGGGTTTTTTGAGTTTAAGAATAACATTAGGAAAATCACTTTAGCAGAGTAGAGAATGGATTGCAGTAGGAAAGGATTTAAGACTAGGAAAACAATTAGAAGACAATTAAAATAATCTAGATAAGCAGTGGTGAGGGCCTGAAATTGGGTTAATTTATGAATAGTTATTAAATTTAATTGAATGTATAAATTATTGAAATAATCAGTAGTAATTTTCCAGTGCCTAAAGGAGAGTCTCAGACACTTTCTAGTTCTGTGACCTTAGGCAAGTCCCTTAACCATTTTTGCTTTATTTTCCTTATTTGTAAAATCAGCTGAAAAAAGAAATGACAAACTATTTTAGATAGGTACCTTTGCCAAGAAAACTCCAGATGGGATCATGAAGAATCAGACATGATTAGGAGAAAAAAATAAAAAAAAAAAAAACCTGAAGAACAACAAAAGTAAAATCTTATACCTAATAGGTGCCTAATAAATGTTCACTTAATTCACTTTAATTGATACCATTCCCTGTCCATCTATTGGCTGTACTTTGCAATCTATTCTACAGAGTAAGGCTGGATGAAAGTCTTAGTAAAGGGAAGCTGACTACTTGATCTTTCCAACTTCTGAGGCATTTAGAACAAGCAGGATATTGAAGAGGTTCCTGAATGAAGACTGTGATTTCTCCTGCTGCAAATCAGAGGGAACAGGTGGCATTCTGTACACCACTTTGCATCTTCATTTCACTCTGAGGCAAAAGCTGTTGAAGGGAGATGGCTGTAAAAAAGACTATGAGTTAAAAACCCTTTAGTTAAAAACACAGCAAGAGAAGATTTTTTTTAAGTGTTTTTTCAACTTAGTCTTTCAATTCCTGTACTCAAGTGGTTTACACTTCTATTTTTAAAGTGAAAGAAGAAAGAAAGAAAAGGAAAAAAATAAAAGAAAAAGTAAAGATAAAGAAAAATAGCTAAATGAACCCAACAGCTAGAAATTGAAAAGAAAGGGGAAGAGGGTAAATCCATGTGGTTAAGTATGGAGTAAGCCTGGAATTAAAATGCCAGGTAAACTCTATCTCCTCCCCACTCCCAGAGAAAGAGAACATACAATTTTTAAAGTATTTTGTTTTGTGAATGTTTGCAGAGCTACTTGGAAGTAATATAGATACTCTGCAGATCTGAGTAGGATATTCAAGAATTTGGTCATATACGAGAAGTATATCAATTAATGATAATACATTTGAAAGCCAGAGAAACTTTCAAATAACGTTACCAAACTTAGAGGGGTCTAGACTTTTATCAAACTTTCCTGGCTTCTTTTTAAGTCAGAACGAAAAGCCCACTTTCTACAAAACACTTTCCTCAACTCTCTGATTCTAATCTTCCCCCTGTAAATTGTTTCCTACTTATCCTGTAATATATAACTTGATTTGTATATATTAGTTTGTATGTTGTCCCCTCCATTGGATTATAAGCTCTTTGAAAGTAGGGACTTTTGTATCCTTTGCACTTATTACAGCACGTGATATAAAGTGAGTGCTTAATAAATGTTTATTGATTAATTGACTTCTTTCCTAGTTCTCCTATTTTTCTCCCCTAATATTCCTTCAAACTGAACACTCCTCTTAAGGCCCTCTACAATTTAGTTACAACCTCTG
This sequence comes from Antechinus flavipes, assembly GCF_016432865.1. Classification (NCBI taxonomy): domain Eukaryota; kingdom Metazoa; phylum Chordata; class Mammalia; order Dasyuromorphia; family Dasyuridae; genus Antechinus; species Antechinus flavipes. The sequence goes on along the minus strand of NC_067400.1, from coordinate 292,943,581 downwards.
TTTTGACCTCTTCTGAACATTCCCCTTTATGTGCTCTACCCAGATTGGTCTAGCTTTCTATATCATTTACTTATCATTCATTCATTTATTTATTGGATACGTGAAAAAGGCAGTAGCCTTCCTCCTCTCCATATGAATGCCTCTTTCCTCTGTCCCCAAACTTTCTAGCTTTCCTTTATTTGTTGACTTTCCTTATTAGAATGTTAACTTCTTCAGGATAAGGACTATCTTTCTTGGTTTCATTTTTATCCCCAGTACTTAATGCAGTGCCTGGATCATTGCAGAGCTTTATAAATGCTCTATCTTTCTATCTGTCTACCTATCTGATGAGGTCCGGGTACCTAATTCTAAATAAACATGTAACAATTTCACATGGCCATTCTGTTTGCCAAAAGGAAGGTTTGTTTAGGAGAACAGGTTACAAAACAAGAGGTAAAATAGTCACCAGAAGCAGCAAATATGAAATAGAGATGGGAGAGCATATAATTAGAAAGGAAAGGAATTTGGAAAAATCCATTGAAAGGAATATGCCATAAAATCTGAGTGTGCCATTGACTGGTAGATCAGATCCAAAGAGGAATTTAGCAGACTAACCAGTTAACTAGAATAAAGAGAAAAGCACTAATACAGAGGAGGCACTATGAGGGAAACAAAGAGAATACCTCATAGTGGGTTTAAACTTGAAAGAACTTAGCAAAGATCTTCATCACAAGCAGATCTTTTATAGTACCAAGACAGCTTTAGGAGTTTCCCAGGGAGACCTGACAAATAAAAGTGGAAACTCAGGGGTCAAGGAGCTAGATAGAGTGCACCTGGTAAACCAAGTCCCAGACCTGTCTAAAGTTATGCTAATCAATATCTCAAGATTGTTTAAAGATTCATAGAGGTTTGAAGGAAAGACAAAAGAGTTCCATCCTCCCAAACACTCTATAATAACAAGCTAGTTTGGAATTGGTTATATGTGATAATAGCCAGATAGACTTCTTTCTGACAGGGGAAGATAGTTCATATCATATCTATATATCTACTTTCTAATCTTAATTTTTTTTCTGGAAACCTAATATATCCCTTAAGTTGACATTTGATTTCTTGTTTCCATTTTCACTTTCAAGTTTTTAAAAAGTTTACCCCACATTTCTTGTAAGCACTATCTCAACATTTATCTTTTCTTAAAAACTCTTCAGTGTGGATTCTGTTCCTGTCACTCTCCTGAAACTACTTTATTAAAGGTCTTAAGTGGTGTTTAATTGATAAATATAATTAACCTTTCTTTTTTTATTCTTTCTTTTCCTTGATACTCTGTTGATTAATTGTGTTGTTTAATTGTTGATTAATTGAATCATCCTGATATTATCTTCTTCCTTGACTTTTGTGATATAACATTTGAGAAAATATTTAATAAAAACACTTACTCTTTATAAGTGACTATGCTATATAATGATACAGATAAAAAATTAAATAAGCACTATAATGGATCTTACATTATACTTCCCTTTTTTCAATATGTGCATTAATTATGGAGAAAGGATAAATCCCAGAATAAGCCTCCTAGTGGCTAATTCAATGTTTTTCTCAATAACCCGCAAGCTTAAATCTGATTCCACATCCATGGGTTCCGAGCAATTGAGTTGTTGTTTATTATAGTTTAGTAATATTTCATTACATTTATGTACCACAATTTGTATAGCCATTCCCCAACAAATGGTCATCTACTTTCTTTTCAATTCTTTCTATAAACAAAAGGAACATTCACTTTAACATTAGTCTTTGGGGATAATACCTGGCAGTGAAATCTCGGGATCATTTCAAAATGGTTGTACATTCTGTCTTTACACAAGTTTACCAATAATGACTATTTCCCTCTTTTTCATCTTTGATAATCTGCTAGGCAAAGGGTTCTATTTATGAATGTTTCTTATATAATTATTGAATTAGGGCCTTTTTCATATGGTTATGAATATTCTGTATTCCACTTTTGAGAACTATTTGTTCATACCCAGTGTTTGACAAACTTAAAAGGGTAAATTAAAAAGAAAAGTATACCTTTTAAAAAATATAAGAACTTATGAGAAAACTGGAAATTTGGCAAATTAAGCTTAGACTTAGCCCATGCAATGATTTCCATAGTATTCTCAAAAATAGGCTTGAAAGTTTGTTCAGAAGCAGCTAAGTGGCTTAATTAATGTTGGAACGGAATACAGGAAAAATCTGAACCCCAAGTCAGATTCTAAATAGCTATTGACCATGGGATAAGTCATTTAATCTTACTTATACTATTTCCTCATCTATAAAATGGGTATAATAATATCAATATGGTTTCTAGTAGAAAAGAAGATATATGCAAAGTATTTTGAAATTTTTAAATCTATTTCCATGCCATCAAAATTACTTCTTATATTCTTTGTAACTTCTTCTCTTTTTTTATATTAAGGACACATTTCTTACCCATAGCTATTAAATCAAAATATATATATATATTTTTTTTAATAGCACAATCATTTTTATTCAGATCACATATTTACTTTGAATTTATCTGAGATATTTTATAATATATTGCAATAACTCTAATTTTCTGCCAGACTTTTTTTCCATTTTTTTCAATCAGTTATTATCAAAGAAGGAGCTTTTTCCTGATAATTTATTCTTTTACCTTTATTGAACACTGGGTTATTGAATTCCATTATTCCTAATTTTCCCATGTCTAGCTTGTTAAATTGATCTAACCAATGGCAAATATTTTGATGATTTCTGCTTTATTATATCATTTCTGGAAGTATTATTTCCCTTTATTATTACATTAGCAAAAATTTTCTTCAATAGAATCTGTGAATTCTTTTGATCTGCTTTAGAAATTTTGTGTTCTATTAAATTATCCTTTGGCTTATGATGTTAAAATTTTTGAATTGAATTTTGTTTTGTTTTGTTCTGGAAGACTGTCTTTAAGATCAATATATTCTATCTACATAGAGATTATATTTTTCTTTTGTTTTTTTAAACATATTTTTCCTCCTTTCAATATTTTCTTTACTTCTAGTATTTTCGTCCCCCATTATTTATTTTTTTTTTGGTCTCACTCAATGAACAAAGTTATCTATTGTTGAGATCTGTGATTATAGATTCAAAGTTTTCTATTTACTAGTTAGTTTTTCATTAGAAGCCATAATTCTTGTTTTCACAAATTTTATTCCTTCCTTGAACTATTTTGGAGCATCTTTCTGTGTTTCTGGGTTCTCAGGGGAATCTAAGAGGTCCTGTACCTCTTCACATATAGATTAATTTTCCTTTATCTTGTGATATTCTTTCAGAAATGCTAGCATTTGTTTAGATACAAATGGCATCTTTAATAAAGACAAAACCAAAAATAATCCTAAAGCATAAATAAAAACAAAATGGGAGTAATTAGCATATAATATGCAGTTAATTATAATAACTTTGAATTTCATTGGGTTGAACAATTCAGCAAAAGTAAAGTGGCAGATTAATAGCTTTTTTAAAAGCCTACAATCTGTTGCTTATAAAAAATAAACAACTAAAATGAACTAAAAAGCAAAGTTATATGCAGAATAAAAATCATTGGCTGAAACTAATTTTATCATGGATCAAACAAGTTTGTAAAAGTAGAGCTGAAGTTTTGCTGTCAAATAAAGCCACAAAAATTCCACAAGATAAATAAGATAATAAAAAATCAACAAGAAAACAATAGTTAAAAAAATTGATGTCAGTATTATACTTACAGACTCTATTTAAATGCTATAGCGTTTAAATTGATAAATGAAACTTTAGTAAATTACAAAAAAAGAAATAAATAGTAACATAATAATAATTTTTTATAATGTTGCTTTCTTAGAATTGGAGAAATCTAATGAAAAGTTAAACAAAAGAAGACTATGCAATAGGGTAGCAGGAGGGAGGAATTGCCAGGAAGGCTTGAATTAAAAGACTTAAAGGATCTTCTGAATGTAATCCCTAAAGAGTCTTTGTATTTCTTAACACCACAAACAGACCACACACCAGAGCATGGAAATATTACAAAGACATGTGAAAAGACAGATTTAATAAAATATTGAAATAGAGGAGATATAGTTATATTTGAAACCAAAATGTTTATGAACATGTTAACCAAATGAACAAATTTTGAAAAGAGGAATATAATTGATAAATGTTTACTTCTCTAAATTATTAAGTGAATTTTCTTCTTTATGATACCAATGGTACTTACACCTGTTAGTTTTTATATTTCTTTGTTGCTCGCTTTTGGTTGCTTCTTCTTTCTTTAATAGCAGGTTACTCCTATACCTAGTCTTGTCCAATATTTGGAAACACATTTTTCACAGGCTTTGGACTCTTCCTAAAGTTGTTTCTGAATGAAATTGGATTCCAGTTACTTTTACCTTCCAGTCACACATACTCATTCCCTCTACCAAGGTCCTCATTCTGGCAGAGTTAAATTCATGTCTTATACTTTTTATCAAGTTGAGGAAGGTGAAATGAGAGTTTGGGGCAGATCGTCTTTAGATTGAGATTCCCTAAGCCATGACTTTATCTGGCTTAGTTAAAGACATGTTAAAGAGATAAAGGAATGTTTTATCCATACTAGCCACCCAGTATTTTTCCTATATCCTTGAATGTCTGGGAAAAGTTGTTGTCTACTATTATACCAGAATAATGAAGAAAAAATGGAAATGAAGTGTGCCATACCTCTGCAGCAGGAGCTAAATTCCCAAATTAGCTTGTGGATTGATTTTTTGCCCTGCTAGATGTGGGAGCTAATAGAGGAGGAACTTAACTACATGAAGTTCAATGGCATCATGGTAGCAACCAGCAATAATTTTAAGATTACCCATCTAGCAATGAGCATATGAGAGGAAAGAAAATGGGAGGCATGGAGTTCCTTCTATATTCTAAGCATTGGACAAAGTCCTAGGTAATAGATGTTATTATTATCCTCATTTTATACTTGAAGTAATTGAGGCAGAAACTATCACTTTCCCAGAGTAACAGAGTTAGGATCTGAGTCAACAACTGAATTCATATCATCCTGACTTAGAATTTATGTCTAGCTTCTTCTAAGGAATAATGTGATAATGTCAACATAAATCTTTAGCAGTCGTGCAACAATGTAGGCAATGAGTCAACTCTCCAGAATTATGTTGTGGTCCTACCTGTCTTTACTACATCTGTGCCTTTGTCACTACATTTTTTTTTTCCCTTTCTACACGTCAGCCAAGTAGATTTTTCCCCCAACAAGAGTTTGTGTAGAAGAATATGCTATAGCTTAATAGATAGAAATTTTCCTTTGCTATTGTTTTTACTATGCTATTTCCTAAAAAACCCTAAAATGCCTTTACCTTTGTTACCTCTGATCAATCAGAGGGCAAGTCATACAAGACTTTATTCACAACAAGAAGTTGTGAGCTATGGTTTTGAGTGCATGTGGACCTATAAAGTACTTTTGAAACAGCCTGTCTTGAAGAAATATATTCAGGATGGATTAATTACTGTGAGTAGGAAAAAATAGATTCTCTGAGAGTTATAGTAACCAGGCACCGAGAGAAGGAAAATAAAAAGAAGAGACAAAGGTGGTCAGAAAAAAAAATTGATATAACAAAGTTGCACACATAGAGAAGAGGAATAGGATCTCTGTTTCTCTCTTTTCAATTCCTGATTAGTTTTGAAATTCAAAATTTCTATGCCTATAAACACAAGGACATGAGATTAAACAATATACTCTAGCTCCACAGCAACCAGAGTCTTGGAATCGTTTACTTATCAGCTCTGGAAAGAGATCAGAATGAATTATCCTATCCTCACAAACTTATGAAGAATAAAATGTCCATAATACAATAGAATAGGAGGTAGGGGTTATATGTTTTGCCCTTAAAAATCTGAACAGTTTAATAACGCAAACTACTTATCTGGCTTTGAAACAAAATCCTAAAGGTATTTCCCATATGGCTGCAGTGAGAATTTGGCTAAAGTAAAGCAATGAGGCCTCTTTATAGCTATACAATGAATTTTGTAAAGCAATCAAGGCTTAACATTTTTGTGAATCTTGTCACTTTAATTCTAAAATCATTATACTGCCAATAGAAATAGAATGTGATCACACATGTCATTCTCAGCCCCACTTCCAGTACATTCTCTGTACATCACTCTGCCTTTGTCACTATAATCCAACTGCCAATTTTGCTCATCACTCTGTATCCTAACTTGCCATCAGAAAAAAATACTCCAGCTGCTTAAGCATTGCTTATTTTGTTGATTTTTGGAGCACATGCTATGTGTAATGCTATAGCATGGTATTTTAATTCACTGTTTCATAACAATATGAGGAATTGTGTCTTTTACAAACTTCTCAGTCTGCTTTGTCTCATTGCAACCTGGACATTAAGGATATCTTGTTGGTATCTCAAATTCAGTGTGTATTAAACTAAACTCATCATCTTTCCCCATAAACCTTCTCCTTCCATAAATGCTTTATTTTTTAAATGTCATCATCATTCTTTCAGTCACTAAGGCTTCTGATATTTTGATTCTTCTTTTTGGGGTCATGTAATTTTTATATCAGAGATTTTATAAGAAAAAAAAACAAGGATTGAGTAAGCTTGGGAAATTTCTCACTTCTCTAGCTCATTACCCACATGAAAAAATGTGAGAAATTCATAATTTAAGCAATGTATTGTCATCCCCTTGCCAATATCCAAGTCTTACAGAAGAAAACAACTGTTTATATTTCTAATTAAAGAAGTAGAACACATGTGGAAAATATCACTCATCACTATCAATGAGCCATGTTCATTGAACTTTAGTTCATTACAGTCATAAACACAGTAAATGATGGTTTTTCTTATACCTCTTACCTGTTCTTATCAGCACAATAGATAGAAACAGATATGTTATGTTCATGCTTGTTGATTGCACAGGGTGATGTCTAATTTTCCTCATGTGTTTGTATGATTATTCCCCAATCCTACCAATACTTACCATAAATGGATGTTGATCTCTTTGTCACTAGTTTATCCTCTTTTGAAACTATACTCCCCATTGCTGTAATTCTTCTACTGCAGAACCATGACTATGTTAGTTTCAAAATGAAAAATCTGTGCTTTCCAATTTTCTGCTGAATAAAATATAAACTTCTTGTCATCCAAGTTTTCCACATTATGGCTTCAAGCTACTTGTTCAGTTTTTCCTCAAGTTACTTTCCACATATTCTACATCTCAGCCAAAAAAGAATTTAGTTCTATTCACTATCCTCATTTTGTTTTCTCCTGTTTCAATATTTTTATGTTGTCTGAATATCTAGATGGAACTTTTTTTAATTTCCTTGCAATTTATTCCTAATATTGAGGCCAAATGCAAATGTTCTTTTCTGCAATAAACTGTCCAATTCTCTACATGTGAAAAAGATCTCTCCTCTATCAAAATCTATAAAGAGTTTGCCTGGGAATTATTTGTGTTTATTCCATTTTCTCTTATACAGTAGATAATTATAATCTTGTCTCTTTGTTTGATTTTAACTTCTTTGGAAGGAAAAGCTATGTGAAATCTATCTTTGTTATCACAGAGTCTAGAATGTAATCTTATACATCTAGTACTTATAAGTACTGGACCTGTGATTTTCTTTGATATGAATTTTCCAGGAATGAAAACTGTCCATTGTAGGTCAGCATCTCTTTGGAAATTTATAACATTGGAGAATTCCTTATTTTATTGAGATGTTATGTGGATTTCAAATATATAGACAGAACTTGAACCCAGATCTCCCTATCTTTGAGATCATCTCTCTCTCTTTTCTATACTACTCCCACATGTTAAATATTTAATGAATGTTGGGTTCTAAATTTTCAAAAGTAAATCTGGATACTGAAGGAAAGAGAAAATACGATTTATAGAATTAACCATTGTCCACCCAACAAAGATTAATAAGATTCAGGAAACAAAATGGCAATGTGCCCTCCTGTTTCTGTGGGTATTTTCATTTACCAATATTTAATTTTTTGATTTTGAATGTTTTTAGATAAAGTATGTGTAAAAAGAAGCAATTTATATGAATATTCACATACTATGAAATGCAACACAGCATAAAATTTTACTATAACTTGAACTAATATTTTAAAAATCAGTGCTCATTATTTCACAGGAGGGCTAACATGCTGTGAGAGGAAGAGAGTCAACCATGGAGTTAAAAATAATTGGATTCAAATCTTATGTCTGCCATTTATTAGCTTTAGTAATATGGGTAAATCATTTAACCTCTCAGAATGTCAAGAAAATTGTGAATCTGCCTTTTTGAAGGGCATTTCAATAGTGGAAATTCCATATTGATGAAGCAAAATATCCAAACTAAATATCCACACACACACATACACCAACTATCAAACTATATATACATGCATATTATTATGTTAAATAATGGTTTCTATGTGTCAAAGTGAAAGTTATTGCTGTAAATTTTTCATCATATCTGAATATTTTACATTTAATTATGAATGCACATGTAAAAAAAGGAACTCTAATTCATCCTCACCACAAATCAATTTTCTATGACTCACTTCTTTACACTTCTCAATACATAGCAATATAATAAAAAAAATAACTTTTCAAACAATAAGTTTCAAGTGATTATCATATCATGATAAAGTAAATATCATTTTTTGGCATTTTAGTAGTTGTAACAGGGCTCTGGTATATCTGTTAATAATATCAAAATTTGCTAAGATGGTATCATCCATATAGGGAATCCCAGGGAACTGATTCGGGGAGAACTGAAAGGAGTAAAGTTTGAATGGTCATTCTACAATGGTTTGTATTTTTAACCACAAAATTGGAGGAGTCTTTTCTCAATACATAAACAGATCAAATTATCAGTACCTTCAGATAACCTGAGTGAACAATGGGGAGAACTTTACTCCATTCTTGTCTGACTGAGTGAGATGACTTCTCTGCTCATGGCCAATTGGATCTTGAGGCAAGGGGAGAGGGTCTAATAGCCTCTCCTTCCCTCACCAGTGAGACCATATGGCTTCCAAAAAATAAGCATGAATCTTTTACTTTTTCATTTGTTCTTTTCCACTTTAGACACAAGGACTGTTATTTAATATTTGTCCAGGCATCCAAGCCATGAGGATATGAGTCCAGGAATGCAGGCCATGAAATGCTGTCAGCCCAGCAATGAAAGTCTGTGAATCAAAGGGTCTGGGACAGAAGATCAACTAGAGCCAGAAATGATGCCAACTTTGGTTGTCAGCTTTGTAGAACCAGTCCTGTTTAGAAAATGCTACTATACATACAAATATATATATATATATATATATATATATGTAACTTTGAATAGTCAAAATAATCTTTTAAAACATGCTATCTGATGTTAAATGGTTAAATGGAACTGCATGATAGTTTTTGTTTTGTTTAATTGTTTCAGTCATGTCTGACTCTATGTGACCCTATTTTGAAGATTTTCTTGGCAAAGATGCGGGAGTAATTTGCCATTTCCTTCTCTAATGCTAGTTACTAGGCTGGTAGCATGGGAAACACAGCTGGTGGGGGGCTGAAACTGAAGGCAGAAAAAAAAGATACTCCTATCCCAAACCAACTCAGTCTCTGAGTTTCAGAGAAACTCAGAGAAGGGAGATATAACAGACCTGGCAAAGATCAAATGGGGACAGAGTTCACCATTTTACACAGATGTAAAAGAATATGAGTTTTTACCTTCACAGAATTTGTGATTTGATTGGGCAACTGAAGCAGGCTCAAGGGAGTAAAAGGAAAAAAAAAAAAAAAGACAAGTAAACAATGTTAGATTTAATTCAATGCTATGTTGTGTTACTATTTTCCTCCAGGACTATAGAACATATCAATATAAGGGCTGCATTAGTCAAAGGAGACATAACCAAACTGGACTTGGGAAAATAAGGAGGATTTGGAGCATAACAAAAATTCCCATTTGCATATTAATTTACAATATTTCAACCAAAGAACTATCTTTTCTATGAAAGCCTTTCCTGATCCCTTTAACTTATAGTGCCTCCTTCCTAAAACTATCTTGTATTTAACTACTTTGTATGTATTTATATTTATTCATTTAATATTTATACTGTGCATGTTTATCCATATTAAAATGTAAGCTTTCTGCTATCAGTGATTGCTTCATAATCACTTGGAGTTCTGTCCTTAGAACCTAGCAGAAAGCAAGACACATGGTAGGCATTTTTTAAAAGTGTTAATTGATTCAAAGCACTTTCCACTCAGTGACCTTCTGAAGTAGACAACACAAGATATATTATCTTCATTTTTCAGATGGAGAAACTGAGACTCAGAAAAATTTGGTAAAAAGTTCTATACCTAGAAAGTACTTAAACACAATTCAACCTCAAATCTTTCTGATTCCAAGTCCAAAAATATATTTACCTTGCCATGATGCCCTTTGATAAGCGGAAGAATGCAGGGAGGACCTTCCAAAGAATAGCATCATTAACAAAGACAGAGTTGAAAGCGAGAATTTTAGATTCATAGACTAAGAACCTAAAGACCAGTTAAATAGAGCAGAAAGATAATTTGGAAAAGGAATAGCTACCTTTTCTCTTCGTTTTTATAAACCACCGGAACTAATTCCAATCTTAGTCAGCAAGTCCCTAGAATACAACATGAAGTACTTGAGAGGACTTCTTCATTTGTAGAGCTTATGCATATATAAGAATTTGTACAACTTTATTGTGTAAAAGGGATTTAAAAAAAAAAAAAAAAACAAAGCATGGCTACTTTCAGTTTTCTCTCTCAATCCACCAATGTACATTTCCCAGAAATCATGGCTACCCAAAGCACATGTTATAAATTAACCCTACAAGTATGGTATGAACTACATTATTGACTTGGTACAGTATAATAGCAATACAAAATAATTAGACTGAAGAGACTCCTGGGATTTGACAACAAAGGCATTTAATTTGAGAATGTGGACAGCTAGCAGTGAAAGAAATGAAGCATAGAAGAGTGTAGCAGTATCAAACTCAGACAGAATGGGGAACCATTGAACTCTGAGGATCCATGTGGGCTACATATGACTTAAGTATAAATGCATTATTCTTTGTTTAATTATATTTTTATTCATTATGCTAAAATATTCCCAATTATATCTTAATTTGGGGCATATTTGGATGTGTTGTTGGATGCCATGAATTCAAGTTCTGCCCAGAATAAGGCAAAAAATTAGCAAAACACTTATCATCTCAGTGTTCCAGATACCTTTCTCAGATTCCAAATTAGAGATGAGTTGCAGACCTGCTATGAGTGTCGAAATATATTTGCTATATATTGTGGCATAGGCTAGTTTTCTTTCTCTCCCTAAAGATGTTATTCCCAAAACTTGATTGGTCCTGAGAACTAGTGTCACAGTAGTTAAGAAAGCTTTCTGGTCCATGAAACATAAAAAGAACAGTATATAAGGAATCAGGGTCTGTGAATATACCTAATCTATATTACACAATACATCCTGTTGATCTAACTTATTCCCATATGTAAAGAAGATCAACATTTAAGTAAAGCAGTGTCCCATCCTTGCTAAATGTCCATAACATGGTTGATTAAACCACTTTTGTTAAGGGTTCCATAGTCTGAGCGCCATGAGCGCCACTTTTCCTTCCTGGGACTAGTCCCAGAGTCTGAACTGCTAGACTAACCTGAGACATATAGTGATAAAACATACATTCAAAAATGGAGTATCCATATCACAAAGTGACCCACACTGGTAAAAAGCTAGATAACCTCCCCCTTCTGAAAAGTTTTTTTTTAAAAAGTTGAAATGTTAAATATATGACATTGATAGAAATAGATATTGTAAAACCTAAAATAAAATACAAAAATTGTTAGGTGTCAGAGACATTTTAGCAGCCTTACTTCTCTATCTGCAAAAAATGAAAGACTAAAGATAATGAATTATATTTAAATAATAATTTTTCTATATGCCATTTATAACTGTGCTATGTTGAACATGAGTTACTAATTAAGAGAAGGAACTCCAATTAATCATAATAAAGGAAAAATTGATATGATAGAAAAGATACTATAATGCCCTTATTATTTATTAATTGTTCATTTTATTAATTACCTATTATCTTTGAGACTTTAGGCAATATCCTTACCTTCTCTGGGCTCCAGCATCTTTATATATAAAATGAAAAGTTTTAGATTGTATAATGTCCATGATTTTTAGTGATATATGATCCTAATTTTCCCAGATGAAGTATTTAGTAGGGACTGATTGAAAGATTACTACTATCACCAAAAAGTTTAACATGGAAACAATACTTGGCTCCTATAGGAAATGTCTACAGAACCAGTCCACATCAGGAAATGGGAAGTCAGGTATTATTTGCCTGTTTTCCTGATCATCCAAATTATAAGACATAACTTATCTATAACTAAAACATATGTTTTAATTGAGTAAAAAAGTTGTTTTTTTTGCCTTTTCCATTTCCTAAAACAATTAACAAAAGAATTTTATCTCATACTTAACAGAATGCACAATTAAAAGCTGATTCTTTGTTATCCAAAGTATTCATTTCCACCTTATGAATTTGTCAAAACTTCCAGAATAATGGTATAAGTAGCCAACCAATGAAAAGTGGGGCAAGATAGGATCTCTTTCTATCCTGGATTCTCCTGTGTGTATTTTTGGTTTTATTGCTCCCAAAATGAAAATTATTTCAGTGCTAGAGATTAATGACAAAAAAGTCACATAGAACAGTTGAGACAAAGTTATGGCAGACATATACTCAACTAAATAGCTGAGCTCCGTAAAATTCTGCAAGTGTATCATCACTCTATGAAACCTGTGACTAGGCTGAGTGGGTGTGACAGATGTACTTCTGAGTAGCTTTTGTTCGTGTGTGGCTTTGTAATTGATTGCAAGTTATACAACCAGTGTAAACCACCTTCATAGCAAATTTCTTGAGAGGGAAATTGTATCATCTTTCCTGGTTTCATAGATGGAGGGCCAGATTTAGATCAGAACAAGCTGAGTTCAAATTGTACCAGAGATGTGTCATAAATAATAAAATATGAACTTTCTATTCATAATAAAAATTGCTTATTTTCTCTACTGTTCTTCCTACTAGCTTTTTAGGAGCAAAATATTTAACCTTTCTAGGCCTCGAATTTCATATCTTTAAAATGCATACAGCAATAATTTCAGTGCTTTATCTGAGATTTAAATGAGAACATTTGTAAAGTGTTTTACTAACTTTCTAGCACTCTGTAAATGTCAGTTGCTTTATTGTATCCCCAAGCACTTAGGACAACACTGGGCACACCATTGTCATTCAGTCAATATCTGAGTAAATAATATGAATGAATCTGAATGATCATAATAATAGCTAGTATTCAGAGAATGCTCTAAGACTGCAAAGGTCTAAACATGCTATCTTTTTAGCTCTTCAAAACAGCTCTAGAAGGCAAGTGCTATTGTTATCTTTATTTTACAAATGAGGCTGGAAAAAAAACTAACTAAATGATTTGTCTCTAGCCACATAGCCAGCAAATGTCTAAGTTGGATTTGAATTCAAATCTTCTAAATTATAGTTCCAACACTTTATCAGCTGTAGCTTCCTGGGATCTGAATGAATGAATAAATTAATAGGCATAGGTTTTTTGGTTTGTTTGTTTTTGTTTTTTTCCATGATAAATGAATCATGAGGATAGGCTGAGATACGTGAGGTGAAGTCCAATGAGGAATGCTTAATGAGCATCCTCAAAAAGATTGGATAGTAAGCTTTCCAATAAGTAACTTCAGACCCTGGTGGGAAACAAACTGTTCCCGTTGCATAATGTCAGGACAGATACCCAGCTGGAATCTCTTTGCTAGTCAGTTCCCCTTTCGCACAATGCCCTTTTTATAAGGCCGAGGAAAGCAACATAGAATTCTGACAACAAAACACTCTGACCTAATTATAACATTTGCAGCTGTTCCAAAACATGAAAATACTGGACTCAAGAAAATGCAACTTGTGCTTATGGAAAATAGAACTTATTCTAGTACCACCAGACTTCCAAGGGTGTTGTGTTTCCTGCAGACTATCTTATGTGCTACTTAATGACTGGGATCTAAAATCCCTTTTTCCTTTGCATTCAGAACTCATGTACCCCTTGCCTATCGCATTAATGCTGCATATTTTCTTATTAATTTTCACAATGCTCATTAGCTCTTCCAACCAGAAGCTGTTGACAGTGCTTCCCTCTCAAATCTCTCATCAACTAAGTGCATACGTGGCCTGAATAGAGCTAGTAATTTGTATGCCAAGTTACCAGTGTGCAGCTGTTACCATTTTCCTGACTATACATAATTATTTTAAAACACAGGTTCTTTCATCAGGATACAAGAATCTACAGAATAGAAAATGGCCACTTGTCCCAATGCTACTGCCTCCCTAGTAATAAATTAGTTTCACCTGCCTCCTTACCACTGTCTCCTTTAATCAGATCTTTCTACTTTCCTCGTGCCATAAAGATGTCTCATTTGCTCTTAAACTCATTTATACCATTTGCTTCAATCACCGTATGTTGCTCCTTATTCCCAATATTTATTACACTTTGAGCAAACCTCACTGAACTCATCCAGGCTGAACTAAAAAAATGCGTAAGATTAAAATATGCATTCATTGTTCTTTCAGCAGTTGTCTAGCTCTCACGCTTACTTTTCCGTAAGAACTTCCCAAAGAGAATACCTGGCAGGCAGAAAAAGGGATGATACAGAAATAATGGGAAGTATGTCCACCTAAGCTAGTCACTCACCAGATAATTTTTGGTCAGAAAAGAAAAAAATATATTAAAGTTAAACACATCAAAGGTTTTTTTTTTTTTTTTCTTTTCTGGATAATAGATTAGATCAATTTACAGATGTGAAAGAAACTCACAAGAGTAGAACCAATAGAATCTTGTATACAGCAACAGCAAGATTATGTGATAATCAACTGTGATGGATTTGGCTCTTTTCAACAATGAGGTGATTCAGGTAATTCCAATAGTCTTGGGATGGAGAGAGCCACCTGCACCCAGAGAGAGAGGACTATGGGAATTAATTGAATGTGGATAACAACATAGTATTTTCACTTTTGTTATTGTTGTTGTTTGCTTGATTGATTTTTCTTTCTCATTTCCCTTCTTTTTGATCTGATTTTTCTTGTGCAGCTTGATCAATGTGGAAATATTTTTTAAAGAATTGCACATGTTTAACTGATATTGGATTGCTTGCTGTCTAGGGGAGGAGAAAGGAGGAAAGGATAGAGGGATATATGGAACACAAGATTTTGCAAGGCTGAATGTTGAAAACTCTCTTTACATGTATTTTGAAACATAAAAAGCTATTGTTATATTAAAAATAAAGAAACTCACAAGATATTCTAATTTCTGCTTCCTAGCAAGAGAGAGAGAGAAAAAGAGAGAGAGAGAGAGAGAGAGAGAGAGAGAGAGAGAGAGAGAGAGAGAGACTGGGCAGGGGAAAGGGAGTACCGCTAACATTTTTAAGGATTTATGTGCCAGGAATTGTGCAAATGCCAAAGATATAAAGAGAAGCTAGATAAGTAATCTTTGCCTTACAGGAGATTAAAATCTATTGGTGGAAGATACCACATAAAGAAGAACTGAGAAGAAGAGTGGAGTTTGTATGATAGCATAGCATAGAGATGGCCAAGAAGTGATAATGAGGTCCATCAAGAGCAGTCCATACTTCCCTTCTTCATGTTTTTCCACCAACCTGTCTATTGAAGATAAATTTGGATCTTTTTCAAAACATAAAATTGAGTGCTTTTCTGACATAATACTGTTTTGATATAGCTGAATAGACAGTAATAATACAATGGAAGTTTTGATGTTCTGGACTGTCAGCATTCAAAAAACTGCTTCTGAAGAATAGGACAAAGTTTTTAAAATCAGGGTTAATAAAATTATTAAAGACTATTCTTGTAATAGAAGACAAACAACAAGCATTGAACACAATGGAATAGTCAGTATTGAAAAAGTTGTGGAAAAAACAGACTATAGCCATCTTTGGTACACATCAATTGATACAAACCTTTTGGAAAAAATGTGGAATTATTTTTTAAAAAATGATGATAAAGGTGTATATCCTTCTTTCCAGAAATACCATTACTAAACATATACTCGAAAAAGTTCAAATATTAAAGAAAAGAAAAAAATATATCTGCATGAAAAAAACATTCATAGTAAGATTTCTATTTATCATTTGTTTGATTTATTACTAAAGACATGAAAACAGAGTAAGTTCCTATTTAATGAGGCAGCTAAAAGATACAGTGAATACAGATCAAGGTCTGAAGTCAAGACATCTTACTTAGTTCAAATCTGGTCTTAGACACTATGTGTCACTATGTGACCTGGGAAAAATCACTTAATCTCGTTTGCCTCAATTACCTCATCTAAAAAATGAGCATGAGAAGGAAATGGTACGCCACTCAGGTATGTTTGCCAAACAAAAGAGTCCCAAATGGAGTCATGAAGAGTCACAACTTCTTTAAGTTTAAATAGTGCTTTAAGGTTTATGACATGTTTTGTATATAATATCCCAATTGTGTTCACAACATACTTTTCAGGTTAGTACTGATATTGCTCTCATTGTATAGATGAGGAAACCAACACTAACAGAATTTAAATGACTTACCAGAGTATACAGACAGTAGAAGCCTTAAGGTAAAATTTTAACTCTTAATTCAAAATTTAGCATTCTATTCACTGTGCCACCTAGATACCTAACAAAGATTGAAATAGAATACATTGTTTCATGAAAATAACCATGCTTCATCCTAAAGAAGAGTTGTGATAAGAATTGATTTAACTTCCTTCTTGAATAAGTGAAAGATTACGGATGTGGAAAGTAACACATATTGTCAGAATAAGTTGAGTGGTTAGTTTTGCTTCACTGTTCTTTTTATTTATTTTTTAAAGTTCTTGCTGTTAGATGGTTATCTGGGAGGGGGATATGAGAAAGATGTATTAAGAAATAAAAATGGTGAAAAAAGGAAAGAAAAATATCCATGTTACTAAGAACAAAAACAAAAACAAAAACTATTTTCTTTGAGGAAGGCTGGTTCCTGGGATAAGGGAAATAAAATTATCCAAATCTTCATCTCTTCACAGTTTACACGAATCTTTTAATAGATCTCTCTCTTCTCCTCTCCTCTCCACTCCTCTCCTCTTCTCTCCTTTCTTCCTCTCCCCGCCTCTCCTCTCATCTTCTCTCTCTCTCTCTCTCTCTCTCTCTCTCTCTCTCTCTCTCTCTCTCTGTCACTCTCTGTCTCTCTCTCTTTCTCTCTCTCTCTGTCTCTCTCTTTTTTTCTCTCTCTCTCTTCCCCCTTACTATCCCTTACCTCTTTGTTCTCTCATCTTTTTCTTCCCCACTCTTACCTCTCTTTTCATATTGCATTCTCCCCATTCATTTCTCCTTTTCATTTATTTTTCCTTCCCTTCTCTATATTCTCTCCTTCATTTCTGTACATCTTCTTCCTTCCCTTTCTCTCTCAACTTCTTCTTTCTCTTGTTCTTCATTTCCTTTTTCTCCTCCCTTATGCAAATATCTTGGGTCTTCCTTCCATACTTCCTTTCTCTCTACTCCCTTTGTTTCTGTTTCATAATCTCTTCTATTCTCCCTTGTTCCTTCCTCACTCTATATTGCCATCCATAGCCCTAGCAAAACTACTTCTGCCAACAGCAGCAAGGGACTTCGAAAATGATTCCTCAGTAAAATGTGACAACATTGACTTAGCAATGGCCAAATAAAAACTATGAAGAAATAATTAGATATTTAAGGGGAAAATTGGGCTTTCTGTCAAAATTATTAAGGAAATTCCTTTAACTGTCACTTCAGGTATGCCAGCATATTCCAATAATGGGAAATAGAAAAATTCAGAATTAACTTTTCTACATCTACCATATCTAAACTCTCATTCTCTATCTTAATTAGGCTCTGACATTCAAGACGTTTCTTTTTTTGTTTCCTTCCAAGTATATCAAGATTTACTCCATTAGGGACTTGGAAAAAATAAATAAACTTACTTTATATTTACTATTTAATTTAAAGCAAAATATAAGCTCCAAATGATGACAGGTAAAATTTTCAGGCCTTTGTGCTGTTATTCAACAAGGGAGAATTCTATTATTCCAAATAATTTTAAAGTATGCAATGATAATTAAAGCAGCTAAGCCAGTTTTACTCTTTTTCTTTTTGACAGATTGCTTTAAGCTTTAAGGGCATTTATTTGTTGTAGATGTTATTTTGTCTTCCTTACATACTCAGAATATTGAAACCAGAGACATGGCCTATGAATCAATATTAAGAAAAATAAAAAAGGAGAAGTCTAGAAATTCTAGTAGACCTATCTCACTAAGATTCCTAATACCTACCATAGGATTTTATGAGTATCAAAAGGTATGAATTTAAAAGATTTTATAATCATAATATGGTATCTAAATATAAGGTATTATTATTTATTAATTTCAACAGTGGTATAAAGTCTGTTAAGTTTTTACCATTCAGGATTATATATTATACATTAAGATCTAGAAAGCATCTCAGAGGGCATATAATGCAACTTATTAAATTTTTTCATATGAAATACCATGTTCTACAGAGGGTGGCCAATGTCACAAAAGCAGTAAGAGACAGACCCATGATTTGAACACATATGCTCTGATTTCAAAGATACCATTTCTATGAGTTTTCTAGTTTGGACTGTTTCTTATAGTTCAAAATTCCATGAAAGTTATACTTTAAATATAGTTGAATATCATATATAGGAGATATTGGTAATCCAAAAAGCTTACAATATACTTTCTCAGTGGTTTAAAATTCCTACATTTGATTTTCTATTGGGCGATATTATAATGATGGAAATATTGTTTCTAGAATATAATTAGCATAGAATGTTTTCCATTAACATTTTTCTATGCTTTCTAAGCAATTTATAGTTTTATTGAGTTGCTTGGGACATTGAGTGTCAGTAATTTTCCTAGGTTCATTCACCTATTTTTTTTTTTTAAAGGCAGACTTCACAATATGGATGTGATCATCATCGAATAATAGATTCAGAAGTGGAAGGAAGCTATCTAGTATATCCATCTAGTACAAATCTTCATTTAATATTCTTTTAGCTAAGGCCTGGCAGAGTCATGTAATACCTTCACAAAAGACAAATAGGTAGTAAAAATAAGTTCTAGCTTATGCCCAAAAGGTTATAAACTTCTGCATAGACCAATACAAAAGTGTCTCTACTGGGTCTGTATCCAAAGAGATCATAAAAAGGGAAAAGGACCTACATGTGCAAAAATGTTTGTAGCAGCCCTTTTTGTAGTGGAAACAAATTGGAAACTGAGGGGATGCCCCTCAGTGGGGAATGGCTGAATAAATTATGTGAGTCTTATGGAATATTATTGTTCTATAAGAAATAATGAGCAGGATGATTTCAAAAAGGCCTGGAAAGACATGAACTGATGCTAAGTGAAGTGAATAGAACCAAGAGAACATTATTCACAGCAATTACATTATGTGATGACTAATTGTGATGGATTTGGCTCCTTTTAACACTCAAGGCAATTCCAATAGTCTTGTGATGGAGAGAGCCATATGCATCCAGAGAGAGGACTGTGGGGACTGAATGTGGATCACAACACAGTATTTTCATCTTTTATACTATTGACTACTTGCTTGTTTTTTTTCTCTCCATTTTTCCCCTTTTGAATTATTTTTTCTTGGACAGCATGATAAATGTGGAAATATGTTTAGAGTTGCTCATGTTTAACCTCTACTGGATTGCTTGCTGTCTTGGAGAAGTGGGAGGGGGAGAGAGAGAAAAAAACGAAACACTTTGCAAGATGAATGTTAAAACTATCTTTGCATGTATTTGGAAAAATAAAAATCTATTATTATAAAAATTCTAAGATTTTATCTAGAGTCAGTGTTTTTCATAATATATCAAGATTCCTATTTCATTTCTTCAGCATAGAGGTAAAAAGATTATCAAATTCAAAAGTTTCATGTTATAGATAACAAAATTGAGATTCAGAGAAGCAAAGTATTTTCTGCCAGTTCACACAGATAGGAGATTAAGCTGGGTTTGGAATTCAGTTCTTCTGATTCTAAGTCTATAACTTCTTAAACAGTATCAATTTGCTCCTGATATTAATTAACCAAATGAGCTGCTACTTGACAAATATTAGCTAATTGTCATTTAGGGCTTTGTGTTATCTTTGTATGTAATCCTTAAAACAGGACAGAACATTTTATATTGAAGGGAAGATGTGGCAATATCAAATCCTGTGAGATGTGATACAAGCCTTAGGGGAAATGTGTTAAGCCAGGGAATATAGGTCAGACATGTAAAAATATGAAAGGTTGTCTTTCAGAATAGAAAAGATATTAAAAAGGAGACTTCAGGAATATAGAAGACAAATTAAGCAGCTAGAATAATGTTGGAGTTTCTGCTTTTGTTAATTACCATGCAGTGGGGAAGTAAATAAAGATAATGAAGAAATAATATGAATTCTCTTTCCTTACAGATTTCATAGATCATTTTTATACTTCTCTAATACATATTGTAGTATTATACCACAATTACCTCTGTTTATGCTATACAACTCTATAAAAATAGCAGCTACTTGAGGGTAGGGTCTTTCTCTTAACAACATTTGATATGCTCCTCAGTGTTTTACATATTGCTTTACATGAACATAACACAATTTTTTGATTGAATAGATGAATAAAAAAGATAATTATGGGAAGAGTGTAGTATTGAAGCTGAGAAATAAACTAGAGAGAAAGATGGTGTTATTACAGTTGCCCTATTTATTTTATATATGTATATAATTATGTAGAACAATGCTTCAAAAATTCGTTTTATGATAATCAATATGTCTAAAGGAGTTTTTGTCCTTTCCCAGGGCCTGCAATATTTGCACAAAATAATTTGCACACTGAATTTTATCTAACATTTAAGCTTTTATGACTGATCATTTATATAAGCAAAAATCATGTTCTTACAGATTGATATAGGAATGTTTCATTTACCTGGAAGCATTGATATAGAGGGAATCTAGATTAATTGATTATTCTCTTTAATAGTTAGCATATATTCACCATCATTTTTCAAGGAATGAAAATATAATAAAACATACTTAACACTGAAATTATATAGAAAAAACATTAATCATCTAAGATTCAGAAGACACCTCATTATCTTTCAGTGCCTTTGATACATCATTCTAAACATCAATGACATTAAACTGGCTAAAGATATAAGGTATAGGAAAATTAAACGAATCTATATTGACCCCTGGATATTATCCTGGAAGTTTTTTTTTTTAATAAAACCATAATATCAGCCAGCTTGCTTGCAATTTATAGCTTTATCATAAAATTCTGCTGAATTTTTTTTCTTCTTTTTAATTTGTCTATATGAAAAATATGGTCATTTATGTTATATTATATGAGTTTACTATATTTCAAAATAGTTGCTCTTTCCCTCAGTATCTTCATGGAAGTATGAATATCAATTAATAATGAGGATTGAACAAAGAAAGTGAGCAAAGCTTTTCTTTTTATCAGTTCCAGATAAGTTATCCCAAGCAGGAAATAATTTTGCCATTGGAATGGTCATTTGAAGTAGTGTCTCAGGTGACAGTGGTATCTAAGATCTTAAACCTGCATCAGGATACATCCTGAAAAACTGGATTATTAATCCTCATAGTAAGGAGTCAATTAGGTAAATGAAAGTATCAAATTAAAATAAGATTTATAAATTGTTTTATGATTCATAGGGCAGCTAGGTGATGTAGTAGAATATATATCATGGAGTCAAGAATACTTGAGTGCTAATCTGGCCTCAAACACTCAGCGGTATGACTTTGAGCAAGTCACTTAACTTTGTCTATCTCAGTTTTTCTTCTTTACAGTGACCTGGAGAAGAAAATGACATAACATTGCAGTATATTTGTCAAGAAAATACCAAATGGGGTAACAAAGAGTTGAATACAAGCAAAACAAAAGTATATCACAAATAGAAATATTAGAGATTATATTTGAGTATCCAATTACTCTGATCTCATGGGTTGAATGATTAATTCCAGTTTGGCTGCCAAAACTTTTTGTGAATAATTAGGGTTAGATGAAGAAATAAAGATATTATTAAGAATAGAGATAGAGATATTTAAATAGATATATAGACATATATTCATATACTCGTGTATATATGGTTATATGTAATGTTAATTACTCATTTATACATATATACAATATAATACAGTATAATCATTTATAATGTAATATATTATGTGTAACATGTATGTATGTTTATATATGTGTGTATTATATGTTTTTCAATCTCCTTTCTAAATTACCACTCAAGTACTCACATATTTCTGTAGTAGAACAGGGGAACAAACAGATGAGTTAATCAACCTTACTTTATATAATATCAAGCTTCAAAAAGATCTTGAGTGACCAGCTAGTTCTCCCTTTGAATTCAGATGATACCACATCTACATACTGTTCTGCTTGGAAAAATCTCCAGAGGGTCAAGATGGCAAAACAGATGTTTACTACATTCCTTTCAGCCTAAAAATCTCACAGAAAGAATATATGCATCAAATATAGGACAATCAAAGTCAAAACTATAAGAAAAATATAGATAAATTGCAAAAAAATAACACTAGAGATCTTGTATACTTAAAATGTATCCAAATCATCATCACATTGCATCTGGTTATAGCCAATAAATAGAGAAAATCATAAGGCTTAACTTTAGGTGTTACTATAGAAAACCTTACCTGATTTGGCAGAAGAGAATCAAAAGAAATAGCTAAAATATGTTTCATCTATACATTACCAAAAGGAAATAAGTATGAAGAAAGGCTATTCAAATAAGTAAAATTATGTATGTGTTTCTCAACAATTAAAATTTTAAAAATAAGAAACTTGAATACTATACACCTAATGAAACATTTTGAAGTAGAGAGGCCTCAAATATTTAAAAATATATTTTGTCTTCTCATTTTGCTTAATTTTTTGTTATTTATTTTGCCTTTTATTTGATCCCTTTAAAAAATAAAGCTTTTGAGTCCAATGCATTTAATTGAATCTTTTTTAACTGATTTCCCTTCTTATAACATCAATATAATATCTGACTGAATGCTTGCATCATAGATAGATCCCTCCTTCAAAAGAAGTTTTATTTTTAAGTTGCTTCACCTGCCAAAAATCAATTCATAAAAATGAAAAATTTATTCTGCTATATTTTCTATAATTTCTTTGCCAAAAATAAAAAGCATGTTTCTTGGTTTGTTCTTACTCTATTGATAAGCTGTGTAAAATCTTTTTATGTTGTTTATTGTGGTCATGATGCAAAAAACTCTGAGTTTTATGATGTTCATTATGCATCAATTCATGAAGTCTTCCCAAGTTTCTTTCAATTTTATATCCATCATTTCTCATGTTTCGAATGTTGTTGTTTTTTCCTGCTATTTTTCTGTTTCAGTGTCCTCATATTTTGTAGTATGTGCTCAGTGGGAAGGATAAAACATAGGCACAAAATTTCTAACTATTGACCATTCATAATGTTGAATATAATGGTTAAAGTAGGTTCTGAAATAATCCTTTCATCCAAATGAATTTCCATACTCATAATGTACAATTATGTCTGCATTCAAGTGACTTGAATCTAAAGCTTAGATGACATTAGCTACCTGTATGAGTTTATAGAACTTATTTAATCTCAATTCATTATTAAGATAGAAAAATTTTCAGTTAGATGATCTTTGTGGCTCCTTTCTTACATACACACACATACTCCCACCCACAAACACATTCACTAAGCATACTAGTTTTAGATCGATAGATGGACAGATAGATAGATAGGTAGGTAGGTAGAAATAGACAAACAGCCATGGCAGGAATATAAGATATGATAAACATATTTAAATAAGTAAATTTATTTATTCAAGATTTTTTTTGTTTTACTTAAAAGCATCAGATGTTTAAATAGAATTGACATTTTCTTTATTCTTGGAATTCCCTACCAAATCAGTAAATTTAAGGGTGGTGGTAGTGGTGGAGAATGCTTCAAGCTGTTTGTTTATTTTCAGGAAGAAAAAGCAGCCAAATGATTAGATTTTTTAACTATTCTGCCATTTGTGCCTAATTATTTTGGCATATATTAGCAAACCTTAAATGTTTCCTATCTGTTTCTTAACACATTGGTAGATTAAAAAACAACAACAACAACAACTTCAATACAAAGAAATATCAATAAATTACCCAATATTTTTCAGAATTAAAAAAATTATTATTTGTTTCCTGGATATTTCAACAAATAACATTCTTTCATATTGCCAAGGTAATCATCGTTCCTATTGTTGATCAGAAATCTTTTTATTCTGGTTACCTCTCATTCAATATCTAGACCTAGAGTTTCTCACAGTGATATTTGACAAACACTTTGAGCAATAAAAAATACTTCTTGACAAATCTAAATAAAATGTGTTCAGCTTCTTCAATGTTATCAGAGGCATACCTTTTTATAAATATAGTTTGTTCCCAATTATTTCTGATTACATAGCTTTATTTCTAGCTATAAACTCTTCCCAGTTTTAAAATGTTAATACTAGATGTATAAAATACAATTATGAAATAAGCTGCCATGGGGAAAATATTGTAAACTTTGGGATAGGCTTTGGAAATATAATTTAAATAAATAACTAGAAATTGAGAAATATTTTATAAAATAAATAAAAATTTAATTGTAACCCCAGTCTTAAACCCCATTGGGATGAGACTGTCTTCTTATTGGTAAATGTCTTGAGTGTGTGAAAGGGAAGGAGGAAAGATAGAGAGCTTCAGTCTTTTTGGTCTTCAAGAGTTTTTCATGTGCTAAATTATTCTGGGTAGTTTACAACTTTGAGAGGAAAGATGGAGGTCAGCCCCACTTCACATTGCTGAAAAAAAGACTCTAAGAAGACATCGGTAAAACCTGAAGCCTCTATCGTGTCTCTACGCCCAGTTTGCCACACTAGTCACTTTGGGAAGTTTCCTCTTTGGTGAAATCTGGGACTCTCTTTTGATTGACCTTAGTCATCTCACTCATAGTGGGAGAGCTCTTTCACTCTGTAGTGTATGGTGCTTATTCTCTTATGTATATTTTCCCCTGATTTCAATTTTGCCAAAAGTTAAAACCGTCATTAACAAGGGATAAAATATTTCTTTAGCATTTTTATAAACAGACCATTGAGAATGCATTCATTGAGTCTAAATATGTTAGGCACTGTCTTAAACACTGGTAATACAAAGGAGAGGTGGAGGACAGTTCCTATCCTACAAATGCTCATAGTCTAGCTAAATAAGATGATAGAGGAAGAAACTGAAAAGTGGTTGAGGGGGGAGGCAGAATTAACATGACAGAGAATAGTTAGGACTCTGTCTGAGCTCTTCCTGATTTCCCTCAGAATCAACACTAGATCAAGCCATTAAATGGGTTGGAGAGACAGAACCTATAAATATTTGTAGTGCAATAATTTTTCAAAATAAAATATCTAGAAAGGACTTCAGAAAAGGTCTATCTCAATTGGGCAGGGGGAGACATGGCCCAGCCTAGGCAGTTTGCGGAGGCCCAGGGTGGAGAGAGGAGCAATCTAGTGAGAGACTCTTAGTTAAAATAGAATATTAGCTATTCCATCTTACTTTAAAAAACAAGTGGATTGATAGACTAGTCTCCAACACAACTACAGAAGGCAAATAGTGAGCCCCTGAATCCCAGCCTAAGAGGCAGCAATTGACCAGATAAACCCAACTCAGTGGAAAAACTTATAGCACACTGGTCTAGGGAAGTCAATGAAAAAACTCTCTTTCTCTGCAGAGAAAGCTTAGGATAATCACCCCTGTCCCTAGGACCAGACCTCAACCTTTCCAAAGAGACAAAAGTAAAAAGAGCTCTGACTACAGATAGCTATCATGGATATAGGATAGACGAGTACACAATCTAGAAGAGAACACCAAAGGCACAATATCTTCAGGAGAAACCTCAAAGGGGGATATGAATTGGTCTCATGCTCAAATATCTTTCTTGGAAGAGTTCAACAAATATCTTAAAAGAGAGTTAGAAGAAAAATGGGGAGGGGGGAATAAATGAGACTTTTGTAGGAGAGTTTGGAAAAGGAAACAAAGAAATTGCCTGAAGAAGATAATTTGTAAAAATAGATTTGGCAAAATCAAAAAAGAAAACAACTCCTTGAAAAATAGAATTGAAGATATGGAAAAAGAAAACAACTCCTTAAAAATAGAATTGGTGAAATGGGTAAAAAATGTAATGAACAAAGCAACTCTTTTAAAAGTACAACCAACCAAATGCAAAAAAGGTAAAAAAAAAGTTAACCAGAGAAAAGAATTCACTTAATATTAGAATTGAAAAAATGGAAGTAAATGACTCAATATGATATCAAAAAAAAAAAAAAGAATTTTGAAAAAATAAAAGAAAATGATGTAAAGTACCTCATTGGAAAAACAGCTGACTTGGGGAATTAGAATCAGGAGAAAGAATCTAAGAATTATTGGACTACCTGAATGCCAAATTTAAAAAAAAAAAAGAGCCCAGAAAATATCTTTCAAGAAATCATCAAGGAAAACTTCCTTGCTATACCAGAACCAGAGGGTAAAATAGTCATTGACATAATCAACCAATTATAATGTTCTAATTGATTTTCTGGAGGTCTTGGAGCAGCCTTCCTTTCAGTTGAGTAATCACCATAAGAATAGCCAGGTGTTAAAGTCCAAAATCCAAATTTTTTATTGTCTCCTTGCCTGGGGCTGGGCAACTTTCTGGAGAGCCTTTCTAACTGACCTTGGTCTCTGTGGGGGAAGTGCAGGAGGTCAGCCACCACGGTGGTGTAAGATGAAGTAAATGAATCAGGCTCTGAGTCCTTCCCAGTTTATATGCTCTGTTCTAATTACATTATCATAGGTGAGAATCTTGTGCAACTATAATATTAAGTATAGATACTGAACTAGAGAACTATTAAGCACCATGCTAAACTAGATAACTATTGTATCATCAATTCCACTGACTTAACACCTTGTAAGAATCCTGTTGGAATCCTTACAAAGTGCTAACTAATTAGAGTTGATCTAATCTTACAAGAAGATGTTTTGGGCAGAACCTGAAACAAGGTACTAAGTAGGACTAATTAATACAAGGCTTGTGTTTGCACCTTTACTCATTGGAGTTCACAAGTATGCTAGCTTCACAAAGTAAACTTTGTACCTTTATGAGTTCACACCTCCCTTGAAGCTCTTTGGGCCAGAGAGCACTATGGGAGAAAACCCATAATCCCTCTCTCTCGTATCCCACAATTCCTCCCTCTTGGATAAAAGAAACAGACAGAGGCTCTCAGTCAGATTTCAGAGGAGTTACGCCAGAAGCCCTCTCTCCGCGGTGAAGCAAGAGAGAATACATTTTTCCACTTGGCTGGCTGGTTGCAGAAGAGAGTTCAGCTGCATTGGAGAGGAGTTGGTGGCTGGGTGTTAGAGTTCAAATGTTGGAGTTCTTGTTCTTCTCAAAGCACAGCCGATTTAGAGGCTTAGAGCCCTTCGGATGTCTCCAAATCCAAAGGTTCTGTCCTTCAGCCTCTGCCTCCGCTTTCTTCTGCCTCCAACCAACACAGAGATGGAATGTCTCTCTTGACTCCTTCTGGGGAGCCCAGCCACCAACTACAGTGGTGTGAGATGAAGATGAATCTGGTTGTCCACTGAACTCTCCACTCGTAGCTTTATCCTCTGAAAACCCTTCGTCTGCCACCAGAGTCGCTCCTCTCGAGTCCAGCTGAACTTTCTTCTGGAAATAATGTATTCTGCCATAGAGTCCTCATCGCTGGCCTTTTATCTGACTCTTCTGAGAGAATGGGATTATGGGTTTTCTCCCATAGTGCTCTCTGGCCCAACGAGCTTCAAGGGAGGTGTGAACTCATTGAACTCCAATGAGTAAAGGTGTGAACACAAGCCTTGTATTAATTAGTTCTACTTAGTACCTTGTTTCAGGTTCTGCCCAAAACATCTTCTTGTAAGATTAGATCAACTCTAATTAGTTAGCAGTTAGTAAGGATTCCAACAGCTGGGCTCCTGCACACCCCGCACTGAGACCAAGCTGGTCTGAAAAACTCACCAGAAAGCTAGCCGAGCCCCAAGTGAAGGAGACAAGAGATTCATTCCATCTCTGTGCTGGTTGGAGGCTGAAGAAAGCAGAGGCAGAGGCTGAAGGACAAAACCTTTGGATTTTGAGACATCCGGAGGGCTCTAAGCTAAACCGGCTGTGTTTTGAGAAGAACAAGAACTCCAACATTTGAACTCCAACATTTTGGCGCCCGAACAGGGACATGAACCCTGGACCCTCAAATGGGCCCCACGTTGGGCTTGTTTTCTTTCTTCTCTCAAATCTATTTTGTTCCATTTACTATTATAGATAAGTAGGTTAATCTTGTTTTGTTTCAGTTTTTTCATGTTTCATTTATATTGAAATAACTGAATGGTGGAATTCAAGAACTAATGAATAATGGTTTCTTTTCAGATTTAAAAAAGAGATCTTTATAATAATGTTCCAGAGATCTTTGCTTGTCCTTTTTCCTTTTTAAAATATTTGTCAATGACTAAGATAAAGCTTTGGTGGTATACTTATCAAATTTACAAATGACACAAAGTTGGCAGGTTGAGCTAACACACTGCATGTCAGAGTTAAAATCCATGATGAACTTGGCAGAACATAATGATGAATTGAATCAAGATAAAAGTTATTAGAGATGTGTACTCAAGATAAAAGTTATTAGAGATATATACTAAGCCTTTTGTTTGGATTCAGGAAAAATAACTTCATATATATAAAATGAAGAGACATGACAATATAGAGCTCATCTAAAAAACTCTGAACGTTTTAATGAAATGTAATTTGAACTCTGACTCAACATTATGATATAACAGCCAAGAAAATAAATCTTGAGCTGCATTAAGAGATATGCAATGTACAGGACTAGGAAGATGATCAGATATCATCTTAATATATTCATTATGGAAAATACATTTTAGGAATGACAACAATAAAATAAGAGTGCTTTGAAAAAGACAGCCAGACTGGTTAAGAGTCTTTAATTCATACTATAGAAAGAACCCACTGATGCATTTGGGATATATTGGAAATATGTAGCCTATAATTAATTATTTAAACATTTGTAATATAGTAAAAGAATGAGACAAATTCGACTCTACTTGGGAGACAGAACCTGAGGCAAGGTTTAAATTTCACAAAGAGTTGAATGCTAGGGTGAAAAACCACATAATTTAAACTCTCCAAAAGTGAAATTGTGATAGGTTCCACTTCACTAATAGTCTTTAAATAAAGCCTGAAAGCCCATTTGTTGGCATATGCTAGGGGAAGTTCTTGTTTAGGGATGATTTCAATTACATGGATTTTGATGTCTTCTTCCATTTCTGGATTTTATAATTAGATAGCTTTTTCCATTTATTCTCTGATTAAAACATTAAGTAATGTATGAAATTAAAATGGGATAAAGAATTTAGTAAGTGCCTATTACATGGAAGACAGAGGTTTAAATACTGGAGAAATAAATATAAGTAAGTTATTTATCTATTGCTTGCCTTCAAGAATCTTATGTTTTATTGAAAGAATATAACACATATGAGAAGGGGAAAAAGGAGTTTTCCATTAGTCATCATATAGTTTTGGAGTTGATGATGTGCAAATAAGATGAAGATTTTCTTCTAGGAGATGCAGAATAAAAACCATTTATCAAACCCTTAACATACTTTACCCTTAAAGTAAAAGTAAAAGATCATTTATCAGGTCCAGGCATTGAATACAGGATTTCTTTTGGAAAGAGACACACATGGTAGCTACAATTCAATATACATACTGAATCTTGTGAATACTGAATATACATACTGGATCTTGTGGCCAAGAATTGAACTCATAACAGAGGATTCTCTTTCAGATACAAATTAAGCCTGTGAGGTTACTTCTAATTCCAAGATTCTTTTATTTTTTGATTCTGTGAGAAGAGAAAATGGAAATTAAGGTCTTCGATTTTATTGCCCTATTTTCTAACATTTATTATTCTGCTATTGTAAAAATGCAGTTTTTAAAATATGCTTCTATGGCAATGGTGGAAAAAGCACTGGATATTTGAAAAGTTGGTTCCTATTTAAGCCTTAATAGGTTAAATATTTAATAGCTAAATATTAAATATATATTTGATTTCTCTTATTCATTCATTCAATATGTCTTTATTAAGTGTTAATTAGATGTAAGATATTATTATAGGTTTTTTATATAAAAAGATAAAGAAATATTCCCTTCTACTTAGAGCCCTCCGGATGTCTCCAAATCCAAAGGTTCTGTCCTTCAGCCTCTGCCTCTGCTTTCTTCAGCCTCCAACCAACACAGAAATGGAATGAATCTCTTGTCTCCTTCACTTGGGGCTCGGCTAGCTTTCTAGTGAGTCTTTAAGACCAGCTTGGTCTCAGCTGAGACCAGAAAAGCTGAATATAATCCTTCTGAGGGATATTAAATAAAAAAAGAGGACTTTCAAACATTCTTATGAAAAGACCATATCTGAATAGAAAGTTTGACATTCAAATACAATTCCAAAGAGAAACAGAAAAATATAAACAGAAAATAAATCATAAGGGACTTAACCAGGTTAATCTGTTTGCATTCCTAAGTGGGAAAATGATACTTGCAACTCATAAGAATTTTCTTATTTTTAGGGAAGTTAGAAGAAGTATATATAGACAGAAGGCATAGGTGTGAGTTGGCTATAAAGAGATAAAATATAAAAAATTAAATTAAGGGATGCAAGAAGAATCTATTGGGGAATTATTATTTAAATAATCAATTAGATGTCGTAGTGTTTAGTTAGGAAAACCTAAGTTCAAATCTGCCCTCAGATATTTTCTGAATTGTATGGTCCTGGACAAGCAATTTAATCTATGCCTCAATTTCCTTAAGAGTATAATGGGAATATTGATAAAACCTGCCTCCTATATATATATATCTACACATACATATATATGTGTGTGTGTGTGTGTGTATATATAAATTTCATATATATATAAATATAAAAATATAAATGTATATATATATATATCTATATATATAATTGATTATTTAAATCTAGGTCTTCTCAGAGATTTAGACTACTAGAATTTCTCTAAGACAAAAAATAGATAATAATAATAATAATAAAAATGATAATGATTATAGTTTGCATTAATCACAAAACACTTTTATGCATTAACTTATTTGATTCTTAGAACAACCTTGTTATTGCTATGATAATCTCCATTTTGCAAAGAAAATTGATTTCTCAGAAAGGATAAATAATGTGGCCACATACTAAGTTAAAGTATAACCCCGGATATTCTGAAGTTATATTTAGTAAACTTTTCATTGCACTACATTGATTTGTAAAAGTTTGCTTACACCTTTTTCCTTAAGAGTAACATACATATTAATGAACATTACAGGAAGCTATCCATTCTTTTCAGGTGACAACAAATCTGCCCATTTGATTTTAATATGTCTTATTAACTAGCACATTCATTCATTTATGAATTAATAGGGAATTTTAGCTTCTAGGACAAGAGATAAAACAAAATATAATTGAAGAGGGGGTAAATTTTTCATGCTCAGTATAATTTAAGTAACTTCCTAGGAGAAAAGTGTGAACTATGTTTTTAATATCAAGGGAAGATTTTATACAGAATTTTAATTTAATATTTATAGTCTAGAATTGTCACAGCTTGAAATGTTAAAAACATTGTAATAGGCATTTTTAAAAATATGTATTGGCATAAAACTTAAGACTCATGGACCAAGAAAATAGTATCCAATGAAGAAACTGAGTCTGATTATTCTGAAAATCAATGCTAACATTTTATGAAGCAAAAAACAATTTAACTATATGGGATATGTTTGCAGTAGGGGGTGGAGTAGCAGTTCCTTACTCAGTCGTAAATGCTACAAACACAAACCTGGTTAAGTTGTAGTACAAAATACTGAACTGCAATCATGTTAAAGTTTGTGATTAATAATACTTGGTAATTCACCATTAAAGATGTGTGAAATGCCTACTCTTTAAAATAAAATTTGGAGTACAAAATTGTCCCTGAGAACTTAGAGTAATTGTGAAGATGAAACACATATACATAAAAGGAGAGTACTAATATAAGATAAATGAAAAGACATGATGTGTTTCTAATAAGTGGAGTCGAAATAAAAAGGTTTGAGACAACACTTTTAGCCGAGGTATTTTCTGAAAGAGCTATTCCTTGAAGAATAAATAATATTTAGAAGGATGAAATAAGCCGATTCTAAATGGCATGAGCAAAAGCAAGGAGAAAGGAACTTTTCTCTTAAAAGGACAATTAATCAAATTATTAGACTGAAGGCTATGTAAAAACAGAAATCATTCATATTTTATTCTTTTATGTCCTACTATATTTACATAGCTTGAGGCTTCCTAATAATCATACTCTTTTTGGATAGCACCTCTTCCTCTCTAGATTCTTACTATGAACAAATGAATTTTATTGTTTTGTCCCAATGCCAAATTTTTTCCTAGAAACATTAGATCATAACATTGATATATGTGCAGAAAAGCTAAAAAAGAAACTCAACTCTTCCAAATCTCTATTGATATATTGACTTTTGAACACATTTTATTGAACGCAATGTAATACAAAGCAGAAATGCTTGAAGTTCAATCCATAAATAATCAAGACATCTTTTCTTCCCTTTCTGGTAGTCCCCAATTCTAAGAGGAATTGCCAAATATTTGAGGTGTCACAAAAGGAAAACGTACTTATTTGTCAAAAAATAAATCTTTCTTCAGTGATAAGTACTATCTCAGAAGAAAAGTTAATCCTCCTATTATTTAGTACTAATCTAATTGAAATCTTCATTTAGGTGAAAGAACTTGGGGAAGATTGAGGATAAGTCCCTTTAGGCCTGCCAATCTTGGCACACTAGCATAGTAACTAGCAAAAGGAGGGTTCTAATTATACCATCACATTATAATTATAACTTGTTGTGCTTTGGCTCTATCTCTTCTTGAGGCTTGTTCACAAATTGATTCAGTTTGATCCATCAACTCAATATTGTTCAGAAACTCTTCTCTTTAGGAAACTTGCCCTGTTAACTATTTTCATTCCATAAATGAGCACCTGAATTTCTGAAGTTCCTAATTTGGTGTAGAAATTAAGTGTGCTACTTCAAATCTATTATAATGTGAAAGCAGAAGGTCTCCTCCTTTTCTAGTTTCTTTACTATCTCTTCCTCTCAGCTCTGGTGCTCTTTCTCTCTTTTCCCTCCTTCCCTCCCTCCCTTCTTCTCTCTCTCCTTTCCTCCTTCCATCCCTCCTTCTCTGTTTCCTTTCCTCCCTCTCTCCCTCCCTCTCTCCTTCCTCCTCCTTCTCTCTCTCCTCCTCTTCCTCCTTCTCCTTTTTCTTCTTCTTCTTCTTTGAAATCATTGTAATATTTAAAGTAAAATGAACTATTTCTGAAATGTATATATATACATAAAACACATATAAATACATATTTATATATGCATACACCTTTGTATACATACACCTACACACGTATACACACACACACACAAACCTACAACATATTATAATATAAAGAGTGTGTATGTGTTTTTGAGTATATGTAAGTATAAACTATTTAGATACATACACATATCCAAATCCAAATATACCCACATATCCATATGTGTGCATTTGTGTCAGTATGTATGCATATATATATAATTATATGTATAAAAAAGTTTATTAGATAAATGTGCTTATCCTTTCAGGAAGATGTGAGTTCAAATCCAGTTTCAGACTGGAGTTGAGCAAGTTATTTAAACTCTATCTGTTTTAGTTTCTTTATCTGTAAAAAATGTGTTTAAAAAAATAGTTATCTACAAGTTTGTTGAGACTTCAAAATTATTTGTAAGCCACATCGGTAAACTTAAATCACTATGTAAATGCTTAATAGATAAAAAGATGAGTATTAGTATCAACAATACTAGTACTAGTACAAATAAATATAATAGTTATAGTGATATTACCAAAAGATAATGTGAGTGCATAAAAACCCTATATAATAATTATAGATACATGTCTATTTCATTATAATAGGCAATTGTAATTTGCTTATTTGTTATTTTTTGGGTGTTTTGTTTTTAAGAAATATAATTAAAATCTAATGGAATAGTATGGAGAGGATGTGTTTTATGAGAAGAAAACTCATTTGGATGAATTGTTTGATTTAAAAAAAATAAATGAGATTAAATGCTCTTTGAATGGAATGGTACATATCTGACTTTTTTCATGTTAGATCTTCTCCCTTCTGATTTATAATAATAGAGGTACTTCTCACTTTTATATTGTTTTAACTTTTTGAAAATGACCTTGCTTCCAGTCACACTGAGGAAGGGAAAGTTTAACAGGAATAGAGGCAGATGGTGGAGTAAAGGCAGGAATTTTTCCAATCTCGCCCCCAAACCACTGCAAATTTCTTTAAATAAAGATTCTAAATAAATTTTAGAATGTCAGAACATTCAAAAAAAAAGGAATACAACATTTTCCAGTCAAAGGCAGAAAATGTCTGTGACAACACGATGGGACTCCAGCGTGCAGTCCTGGTGCAGCAGAGAAGCTGCAGACTCAGCCCAGTCTCTGAAATAGCAGCAATACTGGTGACTTTCCAACCTCTCAGCCCAGAGACACCAAATAGGACCTTGAAGGTCAGCAAAAAAAAAAAAAAAGTCTATGGAAACAGGATACAAGCCCAGCATATAATCAGCCCCAGACCCAGATTCAGACCCAGAGCCAGTCCCAGCCCAGGCCCCCAATCAGTGAGGTGGAATCTCTGAATCAGTAGCAGTGCTAGAGGCTTCTGAACTTCTCAGCCCCAGAACACCAGGGAGGACTTGGAAGGACATCAAAGAGGGTCTGTGGCAATGAGATGGGAGTCTGGTTTGTAGTCTAATGCAGGTCTTGCCAGCACAGTCCCAACCCCAGTGTCCCCAGTATCAGCAAAGCAAGATGCTGCTGCTTTAGCACACTAGATCTTACTGCTACTTTGGGGCTGGACACACCTAACAATTCCAGGACAGAAAAGAGTGCTTGTGGTCAGGTTCTTAGAAGGATCTCTGAAAACAACTACATAAAACCAAGGACACTTGGAACAATGCACCCTCCATCCTGGAAACAGAGCCCTATTTTAACAAAGAGTAAAAAGACCAGTAATAGCCTAGGAAAATGAGCAGACAATAAAAAGTTTCTGACCATTGAAAATTATGTTGACAAAGAAGATCAAAACACTGAAAAGATGATATCAAAGTCAAAGCTCCTACATCCAAGGCCATGGAAGAACTCAAAAGGAACTTTCAAGAGAGAGAGAGAGAGAGAGAGAGAGAGAGAGAGAGAGAGAGAGAGAGAGAGAGAGAGAGAGAGAGAGAATATTAGGAAAAGTATTGAGAGTAGTAGAAAAGGAAATACAAAAAGATAATGAGAAGATGCATTAAAAAGCACAATTAATTGGGAAAGGAGGCACAAAAGCTCACTGAGGAAAATAATTACTTAAAAAATAGAATTGAGCAAATGGAAGCTAATGACTTCATGAGAAATCAGGATATAATAAAGCAAAAACCAAAAAAAAAAAAAAAAGTAAAAAGAAAAAAAATTAGAAAAAATGTAAAATATTTCAATGGAAAAACAGTTGACTTGGAATACAGATCCAGAAGAAATAATTTTTAAAATTACTGGTCTACCTGAAAGTCATGATCAGAAAAAGATCCTAGATAACATCCTTCTTTTCTTTTTCTATATTTTAAACAAGCATTGCTTTATGAATCATGTTGGGAGAGAAAAATCAAAACAAAAGAGAAAAGCCATGGGAGAAATTAAAAAATAGAAATAATAAGTGATTTAATTTAATAATGTGTTGATTTATATTCAATTTTTTTTAGTTCTTTTTTTGGAGGCAGATGACATTTTCTGTCTAAAGTCTACTGGGATTGCTTTAGATTATTGAAGCACTGAGAAGAACCAAGCATTTTATAGTTGATCATTGCACTTTCTTGATGTTACTGTGTATAATGTTTTCCTGGTTCTGCTTGTTTCCCTCAGTATCAGTTCATGTAAATTTTTCCAGGCCTTTCTAAAGTCAGCTTGTTCATCATTTTTTATACAACAATAATATTCTATTGGCTTCATATACCACAATTTGTTCAGCCATTCCCTAGTAGATGAGCATCTAATCATTTTCCAATTCTTTGCTACCACAATAAAGAGTTGCTACAAATATTTTTACACCTGTGGATCCTTTCCCCACCTTTATGATTTTCTTGGGATACAGATGCATCAGAGGCACTGTTGAATCAAAGGGCATGCATACTTTTATAGCCCTATAGACATAGTTTCAAATTCCTCTCCAGAATTGTTGGATCATTTGTCAACTACACCAAAAATGGATTTGTGACCCAGTTTTCCCACATCCACTCAAGCATTTATCATTATCTTTTCCTGTCATCTCAGGCAATCTGAGAAGAGTGAAGTGATACCTCAGAGTTGATTTGATTTACATTTCTCTAATAAATAGTGATTTGGAACATTTTTTCATGTGATTATAGATGGTTTTAATTTTGTCATCTGAAAATTGTCTGTTCATAACCTTTGACCACCTGTCAGTTAGGGAATGACTTGTATGCTTTTAAACTTGACAGAGTTTTTATATATTTTATAAATGAGATCTTTATCAAAAACACCGGCTGTAATTTTTTTTTCCAGTTTGTACTTCCCTTTTAATCATGTTTGGGTTGGGCTTTTTTGTGCAAAAACTTTTTAATTTTATGTAATTAAAATTATCCATTTTGTATTTCATAATATTCTCTAGTTCTTTGGTCATAAATTACTCCCTTCTCCAAAAGTCTGATGGGAAAATTATCCCTTGCTCTCCTAATTTGTTTATGGTATCACCATTTATGCCCAAATCATGTACTCATTGTGATCTTAATTACTTATGGAGTGTAAGGTCGATGCCAAATTTCTGACATATTATTTCCCATTTTTCCCAACAATTTTTGTGAAATATTGAGTTCTTATTCCAGAAGCTGGAGTTTGGGGGTTTCTCAAATATTCGATTACTATAGGCATTGATTATTGTTTCATATGTATCTAACTTATTCCACTGATCCACTACTCTATTTCTTAGCCTAGGTCTGGTACTGCTAGGACACAATCATTTACCATTTTTTTCATTAATTCTTATGTTACTCGACCTTTTGTTCTTCAATATTAGTTTTTTTTTATTATATTTCTAGTTATATAAAATAATTATTTGGCAATGTGATTCATGTGACTCTGAACAAGTAATCCAATTCAAGAAGAATTGTAATTTTTATTATATTTAGCTCGACCTATTCATGAGTAATTGATATTTTTCCAAGTGTTTATATCTGACTTTATTTATGTGGAAAGTATTTTGTATTTGTGTTCATAGAGTTCCCAGGTTTGACTTGGCAGGCAGATGCTCAAATATTTTATTTTGTCTACAGTTATTTTAAATGAAATTTCCCTATCTCTTATTGTTAGGCTTTTTCAGCTGATGATTTATGTGGGAATATTATATATCCTGCAACTTTTCTAAATCTATTAATAGTTACAAGTAGGTTTCTACATGATTTTCTACAATTCTCTCTCTCTCTTTTTTTAAATAACTTTTTATTGACAGAACCTATGCCAGGGTAATTTTTTACAGCAATATCCCTTGCACTCACTTCTGTTCCTATTTTTCCCCCTCTCTCCTTCCACCCCCTCCCCGAGATGGCAAACAGTCCTTTACATGTTAAATAGGTTACAGTATATCCTAGATACAATATATGTGTGCAGAACCGAACAGATCTCTTGCTGCACAGGGAGAATTGGATTCAGAAGGTAAAAATAACCAGGGGAGAAAAACAAAAATGCAAGCAGTTTATATTCATTTCCCAGTGTTCTTTCTTTGGGTGTAGCTGCTTCTGTCCATCCTTGATCAATTGAAACTGAATTAGCTCTCTTAATCGAAGAGATACACTTCCATCAGAATACATCCTCATACAGTATTGTTGTTGAAGTATATAATTATCTCCTGGTTCTGCTCATTTCACTCAGCATCAGTTCATGTAAGTCTCGCCAGTCCTCTCTGTATTCATCCTGCTGGTCATTTCTTACAGAACAATAATATTCCATAACATTCATATACCACAATTTACTCAACCATTCTCCAATTGATGGGCATCCATTCATTTTCCAGCTTCTAGCCACTACAAACAGGGCTGCCACAAACATTTTGGCACATACAGGTCCCTTTCCCTTCTTTAGTATCTCTTTGGGGCATAAGCTCAGTAGAAACACTGCTGGATCAAAGGGTATACACAGTTTGATAACTTTTTGAGCATAGTTCCAAACTGCTCTCCAGAATGGCTGGATGTGTTCACAATTCCACCAACAATGTATTAGTGTCCCTGTTTTCCCACATCCCCTCCAACATTCCACATAGTCTTTTCCTGTCATTCTAGCCAATCTGACAGGTGGGTAGTGGTATCTCAGAGTTGTCTTTATTTGCATTTCTCTGATTAATAATGATTTGGAGCATATTTTCATATGGCTATAAATAGTTTTAATTTCTTCATCTAAGAATTGTCTGTTCATATCCTTTGACCATTTATCAATTGGAGAATGGCTTGATTTCTTATAAATTAGAGTCAGTTCTCTATATATTTTGGAAATGAGGACTTTATCAGAACCTTTGACTGTAAAAATGTTTTTCCAGTTTATTGCTTTTCTTCTAATCTTGTCTTCATTTGTTTAGTTTGTACAAAAACTTTTCAGTTTGATATAATCGAAATTTTCTATTTTGTGGTCAATAGTGATCTCTAGTTCTTCTTTGGTCATAAATTCCTCCCTCTTCCACAGGTCTGAGAGGTAAACTATGCTCTTCCAATTTATTTATAATCTCATTCTTTATGCCTAGGTCATGAACCCATTTTTACCTTATCTTGGTGTACGGTGTTAAGTGTGGGTCAATGCCTAGTTTCTGCCATACTGATTTCAAATTTCCCCAGCAATTTTTGTCAAATAATATGTTCTTATCCCCAAAACTGGGATCTTTGGTTTTGTCAAACACTAGATTATTAAAGTTATTGGCTGTTTTGTCCTTTGAACCTAACTTATTCCATTGATCAACTAGCCTATTTCTTAGCCAATACCAGATGGTTTTAGTAACTGCTGCTTTATAATATAATTTTAGATCTAATACAGCTAGGCCACCTTCATTTGATTTCCCTTGAAATTCTTGAACTTTTGTTTTTCCATAACTTTGCTGTTATTTTTTCTAGATCATCAAAATAGTTTTTTGGAGTCTGATTGGTATAGCACTAAATAAATAGATTAGTTTGGGTAGTATGGTCATCTTTATTATATTTGCTCACCCAATCCAAAAGCATTTAATATTTTTCCAGTTGGTTAGATCAGACTTAATTTGTGTGGAAAGTGTTTTGTAGTTTTGCTCATAAAGTTTCTGATTTTCCCTTGGCAGATAGATTCCTAAATATTTTATAAAATCAGTAGTTACTTTAAATGGAATTTCTCTTTGTAACTCTAACTGTTGGGTTTTGTTAGTGATATATAAGAATACTGATGACTTATGTGGGTTTATTTTGTATCCTGCAACTTTGCTAAAGATGTGGATTGCTTCTAATAACTTTTTAGTAGAGTCTCTGGGGTCCTCTAAGTATACCATCATATCATCAGTAAAGAGTGATAATTTGGTTTCCTCATTGCCTATTCTTATTCCTTTAATCTCTTTCTCAACTCTTATTGCCAAAGCTAGCATTTCTAAAACAATATTAAATAGTAAGGGTGATAGTGGGCAACCTTGTTTCACTCCTGATCTTATTGGGAATGGTTGCAGTTTGTCTCCATTACATATGATGCTTACTGCTGGTTTTAAATAGATGCTACTGATTATTTTAAGGAAAAGCCCATTTATTCCTACACTCTCAAGAGTTTTTAATAGGAATGGATGTTGGATTTTATCAAATGCTTTTTCTGTGTCTATTGAGATGATCATATGGTTTTTGTTAATTTGATTATTAATATGGCCAATTATACTGATAGTTTTCCTAATATTGAACCAGCCCTGCATTCCTGGTATAAATCCTACTTGATCGTGGTATATTGTCCTGGGGATGATTTTCTGTAGTCTTTTTGCTAATATCTTATTTGAGATTTTAGCATCAATATTCATTAGGGAGATTGGTCTATAATTTTCTTTCTCTGTTTTCAACCTGCCTGGTTTAGGTATCAGTACCATGTCATAAAAGGAATTTGGTAGGACTCCTTCATTCCCTATTTTTTCAAATAGTTTATAAAGCATTGGGGCTAATTGTTCTTTGAATGTTTGGTAGAATTCACATGTAAATCCATCTGGTCCTGGGGATTTTTTTTTAGGGAGTTGATTAATAGCTTGTTCTATTTCTTTTTCTGAAATGGGACTATTTAAGCAATTCACTTCCTCCTCTGATAATCTGGGGAGCCTATATTTTTGGAGGTAGTCATCCATTTCACTTAGGTTATCAAATTTATTGGCATAAAGTTAGGCAAAGTAACCCCTTATTATTTCTTTAATTTCCTCTTCGTTGGTGGAAAGTTCTCCCTTTTTCATTTTTAAGACTACTAATTTTATTTCCCTCTCAACTTTTTCTAATCAGATTTACCAAAGGTTTATCAATTTTATTGGTTTTTTTCATAAAACCAACTCTTAGTTTTATTTATTAGTTCAATAGTTTTTTTTTTTACTTTCTAAATTATTAATTTCTTCTTTTAATTTTAGAATTTCAAGTTTAGTAATTGATTGGGAGTTTTTAATTTGGTCTTTTTCTAGCTTTTTAAGTTGCAGGCCCAATTCATTGATCTTCTCTTTCTCTGTTTTATTCAAGTAAGCCTCTAAGGATATAAAATTTCCCCTTATTACTGCTTTGGCTGCATCTCATGAATTTTGGTATGATGTCTCACCGTTGTCATTATCTTGAGATTGTGTCTATAATTTGCTGTTTCACCCAATCATTCTTTAAGCTGAGATTATTTAGTTTCCAATTACTTTTTGGTCTATTTACACCTAACTTTTTGTTGAATGTAGTTTTTATTGCATTGTGATCTGAAAAAAAAGCATTTACTATTTCTGCCTTCCTGCATTTAATTTTGAGGTCTTTATGTCCTAATATATAATCAATTTTTGTGTAGGTTCCATGAACTGCTGAGAAGAAAGTATACTCCTTTCTGTCACCATTCAGTTTTCTCCAGAGATCTGTCATACCTAATTTTTCTAATATTCTATTTACCTCTTTAATTTCTTTCTTATTTGTTTTGTGATTTGATTTATCTAAATCTGAGAGTGCAAGATTGAGATCTCCCACTATTATAGTTTTGCTGTCTATTTCTTCTTGCAACTCTCTTAACTTCTCCTTTAGGAAGTTACATGCTATACCACTTCGTGCATATATGTTTAATAGTGATATTGCTTCATTGTCTATAGTACCCTTTAGCAAGATATAGTTTCCCTTCTTATCTCTTTTAATTAGATCAATTTTTGCTTTTGCTTGATCTGAGATAAGGACGACTACCCCTGCTTTTTTGACTTCTCCTGAAGCATAATAGATTCTGCTCCAGCCTTTTACCTTTACTCTGTATGTATCTCCCTGTTTTAAATGTGTTTCCTGTAAACAACATTTTGTAGGGTTCTGACTTTTGATCCAGTCTGCTATCTGCCTCCTCTTTATGGGAGAGTTCATCCCATTCACATTTATGGTTAATATTACTAATTCTGTATTTCCTGCCATCCTAATATCCCCAGATTATACTTTTCTTTTTCTTGCCCTCCTTCCCTTCTTCCCTAGTATTAAACGTTTTGATCCCTCTTGTGTCACACAGCTCTCCCTCTTTAGTATCCCTCACTCCTCCCTTTGAATCCCTTCCCCTTTCTTGTACCCTTCCCTTATTACTCTTTTTCCTTTTCCCTTTTCCTCTCCCACTTTTTAATGAAGTGAGAGTAGAATTTCTTTAAAACAAATATGTCAATTATTTCCTCTTTGAGCCAACTCTGATAAGAGCAGGATTCACAGAATGTTTCTTCCCCTCTCTAAGTTCCCTGGGATTTGATAGGTTTCCTTTGTTTCATCGTCGCATGTAGTTTCCCTCTTTTTATCTCCCCTTTTCCCTTTTTCTGACACTCTCCTCTTTCCATTTCTACTTCCCTTTTTTATGTTATATTGGTAAAATCAAATTATACATATGGTTTTCATGTATATCCACAACAGGAATACAGTTCTCAAGAGTTCCTTTTACCTTTTTCTACTTCTCTTGAGTCCTATTGTTGGAGATCAAATTTTTTGTTTAAGTCTGATTTTTTCCTTAGAAACAAATGAAATTCCTCTATTTCATTAAATGTCCATCTTCTTCCATGGAAAAAAATACTCAGCTTAGCTGGGTAGTTTATTCTTGGCTGCATTCCAAGCTCTTTTGCCTTTCAGAATATCTTATTCCAGGCCCTTGGATCCTTTAATGTTGAGGCAGCCAGATCTTGTGTGACCCTTATTGTGGCTTCTTGGTATTTGAACTGTTTTTTTTTTTTTTCCTGGCTGCTTGTAAATTTTTTTCTTTAATCTGAAAATTCTGAAGATTGGCCACAATATTCCTGGGAGTCTTTATTTTAGGTTCTTTTTCAGAAGGTGTTCGATGAATTCTTTCAACACCTATTTTCCCTTCCGGTTCTATTACTTCTGGGCAGTTCTCTTTGATGATTTCCTGTAAAATAGTATCTAGGCTCTTTTTTTCCATCATAATTTTCAGGTAGTCCAATGATCCTCAGGTTATCTCTCCTAGATCTATTTTCCAGGTCTGTTGTTTTTCCAAGTATATATTTGACATTTTTTCCCAATCTTTCATTTTTTTGGTTTTGCTTGACTGATTCTTGATGTCTCAATGAATCAGTCATTTATATTTGTTCAGTTCTGATTTTTAGTGAGTTATTTTCTTCATTAGCTTTTTTTACTTCTTTTTGTATATGTCCAATTGAGTTGTTTTGCTTTATGGAATTTTTTTCCATTTCACTAATTTTTTTTTTAGCAAGTTATTTTCTTTTTCCAATTCACAAATTCTGTTTCCCTGCACTTCTTGGGAGTTTTTTATCTTTTCTAATTCACATTTTAGGAAGTTGTTGCTCTCTTGCATAGCTTCTCTTTCCTTTCCCCGTTTTTCTTCTAGTTCTCTTTTAAGGTTAATAGTCTCTTCTAGGAGAGCCTTTTGTATTGGAGACCAACAATTGTCTGGAGACTGTCTGCTCTTCAGGGTGGAAAAGCTGTTGTCTTTCTGTAAAGAATTGTTCTTTTGATTTTTTTTTACTCATTTTGTTAAAGCCTGTAGGGTCTGCCTTCAGAGCCAGGAGGTTACCAGCTTCCTCTGCAGAGCAGTGAAAGGTGTATGGACAGGTAGCTGTCCTGCCAGTCGGCTACAAAAAGCAGCGAGGTACTGGAGTGCTCTGGGAAAGAGTTCCCCACCCGGGAGTAACTCAGGCCTGCAGGGCTGAGCTGGGAAAGTGCCCTGCAAAGAACCCCAGCTGTGTGAGATGGCAACTGCCCTGGGGCTAGACGCTGAGCAGTGAGAGTTTCACTTCCCAAGCCAAAGCCTGCCCTGGGGCTGTGGATATTAGCAGTTGAGCAGTCAATGGATTTGCAGGGACCTGAAGTGTCTGCCCAGAAA
Source organism: Antechinus flavipes (assembly GCF_016432865.1). Classification (NCBI taxonomy): domain Eukaryota; kingdom Metazoa; phylum Chordata; class Mammalia; order Dasyuromorphia; family Dasyuridae; genus Antechinus; species Antechinus flavipes. The sequence goes on along the minus strand of NC_067400.1, from coordinate 292,899,682 downwards.
GCAGAGTCTGCTGGGGAAGTTCTATTGCCCCAGGCCGAGTCCCCCACTGTGCCAGTTAGAGGCTGCCCAGGTTGTGCCCCCCTGCTGTGCAGATTTATAACTGCCCTCCTCCCCCAAAAACCCCCGAACTGCAGGATGTGGCTGCAGGGCTGTGTTAAAGTCTGCCTGAGTCACTTCTGGGTTTGAGTGGTTACAGCCAGATCTCCTTAGGTTCTGGCGGTTTTAGGCTTTAATTTCTCTGCCAGTTTACTGCTTTGTAGTCAAGGCAGAGCAGTTAGCCGATAGCAGAGCCGTTTCTATAACTTCTCTAGCCACAGAGATCACCCCCCCCCCACTCGGTTTGCTCAGGATGCCAAACTCTCACTGCCTGTGTTAGTCTGTTCCTGGCCTCTCAGGACAAATCTTTCCTGGCAATCTTCCAGAATGACTTCAGCTGGTAAATTGTAGTGCTTCTAATCTTCATGAATTTAAGCAGTGAAGAGTTATTTTTGAGGCTGGATTAAATAGTTGGTTATGAGGGTAATGAAAGGAGCTTAGAGTGTCTTGTGTGCCTTCTCTGCCATCTTGGCTGCTCCCCCGCCTCCACTATCTTGGCTCAGCCCCCCTACAATTCTCTAAGTATATCATCATATCATCTGCTTAGAGTGATACTTTTATCTCCTCATTGCCTATTCTTATCCCTTCAATTTCTCTTTTCTTCATTTATTGCTAAAGCCAAAATTTCTAGTGCAATATTGCTTAATAGTAGTAATAATGGGCATTCTTCTTTTACCCCTGATCTTACTAATGTGTCCAGCTTCTCTAAAATACAAATGCTTGCTGATGGTTTTAGATAGATGCTGCTGATTATCTTAAGGAAAACTCTCTTTATTCCTATGCTCTCTAGTGTTTTTAATAAAATGGGTGCTGTATTTTGTCAACTGATTTTTCTGCATCTATTGAGATTATCATATGATTTCTGTTGGTTTTGTTATTGATATGATGATTATAGCAATAGTTTTACTCATACTGAACCAGTCCTGCATTCCTGGTATAAATCCCATTTGGTCATAGTGTATTATCCTGTTGATGAGTTGCTATAATTCCATTGTTAATATTTTATTTAAGTTTTTTACATCAATATACATTAGGGAGATTGGCCTGTAATTTTTTTTCTCTGTTTTGACTTTTCCCTGTTTAGGTATAAGTACCATATTTGTATCATAGAAGGAATTTAGCAGTACTCCTTCTTTACCTATTTTTTTTTCCAAATAGTTTACTTAGTATTGGAATTTATTGTTCTTTAAAGGTTTGGTAGAATTTACTTGTAAAGCAATCTGGCCCTTGAGATTTTTTCTTAGGGAGCTCATTGATGGTTTATTCAATTTCTTTTTCTCTTTGTCTTTTTTTTTCTTCAGAATGTATCTACTTATTTCCTATTTTATTGATCTGGGAAATTTGTAATTTTCTAAATATTCATCCATTTCAATTAAATGGTCAGATTTGCTGGCATACAGTTGGGCAAAATAGCTCCTAATTATTTATTTAATTTATTATTCATTGATGAAAATTTTATACTTTTCAATTCTGATTCTGGTAGTTTGAGGGTTTTTTCTTTCCTCTTTTTAATCACATTAAGCAAAATTTCATCTATTTTATTGGCTTTTTCATAAAACCAACTCTTAGTTTTATTATTTAGTTCAAAAGTGTTCTTAAGTTTCAATTGTATTAACCTCTCCTTCGAGTTTTCCGAATTTCTAATGTGGTGTTTAATAGTGGATATTTAATTTGAATTTTTTTTTTTTTACTTTGTTAGTTGCATGCAAAATTCAATGAAGTCCTCTTTCTCTATTTTATTCATGTAACTTATTTAGTGGTTAAAAAAAAAAAAAAAACTTTCCCTAAGAACTACTTTGGCTGAATCCCATAGGATTTGGCATGTTGTCTCATTATTGTCATTTTCCTGGAAGAAATTATTAATTATTTCTGGGATTTGTTGTTTGAATCTTTCATTATTTTGTAATAGATTATTTAATTTCTAACTGGTTTTAATGCATCTTTCTCAGCCCTTTGTTGACAACAATTTTTGTTGTGCCGTGGTCTAAAAAAGGCAGCATTTACTATTTCTGCCTTTCTGCATTTGATTATGAAATTATTATGCCCTAATACATGATCAGTTTTTGTTTTGAATGTCAATTTTTTTTGTAGGTGTAAGTACTGTTGAGAAAAAGGCATATTCCTTTCAGTACCTATTCAATTTTCTCCACAGATCTATCATATCTAAATTTTCTATTAATCTTCCTAGTTTCTTTCTTATTTATTTTATGATTAGATATGTATATTTCTGAGAGTGGGAAATTGAGGTGTCCTACTAATTTAGTTTTGCTATGTATTTTTTCCTTAAGAACTTCTCTAAAAATTTAAATCATTCTTTGATTTGGTATTGATACTATTTCATTATTTATGAAATAACTTTAATAATTTTTTTAATAAGATACAACTTCCTTCCTTATTTTTAATTAGATAAATTTTTGCTTTTGCTTTATCTAAAATCAGGATTGCTACACTGCTTGTTTTTGCTTCAATTGAAGCATAATAAATTCTGCTCCAGCCTTTTACTCTTACTCTGTATGTATTTCTCTGTTTCAAATGTGTTTCTTGTAAATAACATATTGTAGGATTCTGTTTTTAACCTACTCTGCTCTTTGCTTTTATTTTACAGAACAATCCATTCCTTTCATAGTCATAGTTATGCTTACCAGTTCTGTATTTTCTTCCTTCCTATTGTCTACTCTGTATATACTTTTATTCTTTTTTCCACCCTAGCCATCCTTTGTAATGCTTTCCCCCCCCTAATTCACCCTGCTTTCTGTTTGCCTTCCCTTTTATCACCCTTTCTATATTCTCCTACCCCTTTCACCTAGTGTTTCTGCCCTCATTTTTATCCAGTCCCTTCTTTTTCTTTCCCCTTACTCCTCCTACTTCTGTATAGGGTAAGATAAATTTCTAAACCAAATTGAATGATTAAGTTATTTTGTCCTTGAGCCAAAACTGAGATTAAGCTTCAAACCATAAACATCCCCTTCCCTTCTTCCTCTCTATTGGAATAGGTCTTTTGTGCCTCTTAATGTGATCTATTTTATTCTCTTGTACATTTCCTTTTTACATCTCCTAGAATAGTCCTATTTCCACCCCTTAATGTTTTTTTTTCTTTGATGTCACCACTTTTACATTCACAACTACGCCCACATCCACATATACTCCCTCTAACTGCCCAGATAACAGACACAGTTCTCAAGTTACAGATATCACTTTCCCATCTAGGGATGTAAATAGTTTAACCTTTGAATAATATATACATATACATCTTTTTCCCTGAAAGATGACACTCAATCTCATCGGGTAGTTAATTCTCAGTTTTAATCCCAGGTGTATTGTTTTCAAAATTATAGTATCCCAGGTCTTCCTCCCTTCCCCTTTATTAAAGATGCTTCCAGTTCCTAACTGTTGCTCCTTGACACTTGATTTTTTTTTTTTTTCTGGCAGCTTGCAATATTTTTTTCCTTGAAATTATAGTTCTAGAGTTTCACAACAATGTTCCTTGGTGTTTTCCTTGGGAATTTCTTTCTGTGAGTGATAGATGGATTCATTCAATTACTATTTCCCCCTCTGGCACTAGCATATCAAGGCCTTTTTGCCTTGATGATCTCTTGAAGAATGCTATACAGGAGCTTTTTTTGGTCATGACCTTCATACATGCCATAATTTTTCAATTGTCTCTCTTGGATCTAATTTCTAGGTGGGCTGTTGTCCAATGGGACATTTTATATTTTCTTTCATTTTTTTTACCATTCTTTTCAGTGTGTTTGACTGATTTTTGATGTCTCATAAAGTCATTAGTTTCCATTTACCCCATTCTGATTTTTAACGTGTGACTATTGAAAATTATTTCTGCATGCTTTTAGAAAATGAAATGCTACAAAGATCTGGGGAAAAAATAAAATAAAATAATAAATTTCATTTAAGAAAAAAAATTTCTTCTAAATGGGATGTTTTGGAATTTTAACAAAATGTATAAGATAGAAGGAAAAAAAAGAAATTTCAACTGCATAAAACTAAAACATTTATCTGCAAAAGGGAATATTTATATAAAATGTCTATGGAAGTCTGAAAAGTCTAATATTTAATACATAAAAGAGAGAAGACACAGATATGTAACATCAAAATTCATTCATTAAGAAATAAATGATCAAACTATAAGAATTAAAAATTCTCAAAATAATTACAAAATATAAATGAACATCTGAAAATATCCTATAAATAATGAATAGGTGACAAAATGAGAATTAAAACAATTTTCACACCCAGTAAATTGGTAGAAATGACTGAAATCCAGAAGAGTTAATGTTGGAGTGAATGTAGAAAGATTAGCACAATTAATTCAGTTTCAATTGATCAAGGATGGACAGAAGCAGCTACACCCAAAGAAAGAACACTGGGAAATGAATATAAACTGCTTGCATTTTTGTTTTTCTTCCTGGGTTATTTATACCTTCTGAATCCAATTCTCCCTGTGCAACAAGAAAACTGTTCAGTTCTGCACACATATATTGTATCTAGGATATACTGTAACCTATTCAACATGTAAAGGACTGTTTGCCATCTGGGGGAGAGGGTGGAGGGAGGGAGGGGTAAAATTGGAACAGAAATGAGTGCAAGGGATAATGCTGTAAAAAATTACCCTGGTATGGGTTCTATCAATAAAAAGTTATTAAAAAAAAAAAAGAAAGAAAGATTAGCACATTAATACACTTTTTATGAAGGTGTAAATTAATTGGTTCAAAATGATTTTCATTACATTTTTTTCTTTTAATAATTTTGCATTCATGTATGCCTTGGCAAGAGAGTAATTTAACATATGAATGAGTTAATTTAAATCCTGTGCACTCAAAATATTATTTTTTGAATATTTTCCCCATTCCAAATTCAGTTATATCAACAACCAGTCCATCACCATGAAAGCAATATGTTGAAATATATTGTTGTTCTTTGTGATTTTTTAGTAGAAAGATGATACAGTGTATTTCCACTGTTTCTTGGTGTATGATATAAGATTTTGATTTAATTCAAAATTCTGCTAAAAATATTATACAGTCTTCAAAGGCTCTGTGGTCAAATAGTGATTTATTTTCTCCCATAAATAGGACTTTTATGCTTTTCAAACAATATGTTACCATATTTGTTTGTTCCTATATGTTGTATACTTAACTTATTCAATTAATATCTACTCTTAAAAAAAAAACTAGTAACAACAGAATTTTATAATTATTTCTTTATTTACAGGTCAGCCTGTGCCTGCCTTCTAGATGGGTGCAGCTGGGGCTGGAGCTATGCTGGTATAGCTTGCACCAGGACTGCACCAGACTGGTCCCCCACATTGCTGTCATAAACCTTTCCTACTGACTCTCCAAGTTCTTTTCAGCTGGAAAATGTTCTACTCTGTCTCTTTGGGTGTTCAGATGCTCTAAAAAATTTTAGAGTCAGTATTTAAAGGAATTTGGATCACTTTAGGGAGTGGTTGGATGAGTCCCTGCCTTCACTCTGCCATCTTGGCTCTGCCTCCTCTATAATTATTTCTTTTAGAATAATTGTGATCGAATGCTGATAAATCCTCCTATAAATCACATCTTTTTTATTATTCTGGAGATTTTTATTCTCTTATTACTCCACATGATTATTAGTTTTTTATTCTATAAAATATTCTATTGGGAATTTTATTTGCAGAACAACAAATAACCAATTAATTAGGTTAGTATTGTCATATTATTCTTTTAAAAATATTTCCCCACCACACTTAAGACCATGCACCAAGATAAGGTCAAAGTGGGCTCATGACCTAAGCATAAAGAATGAGATTATAAATAAATTAGAGGAACATAGGATAGTTTACCTCTGAGACCTGTGGGAGTGGAAGGAATTTATGACCAAAGAAGAACTAGAGATCATTATTGATCACAAAATAGAAAATTTTGATTATATCAAATTGAAAAGTTTTTGTACAAACAAAACTAATGCAGACAAGATTCAAAGGGAAGTAATAAACTGGGAAAACATTTTTACAGTCAAAGATTCTGATAAAGGCCTCATTTCCAAATATATATAGAAAATTGACTCTAATTTATAAAAAATCAAGCCATTCTCCCTTTGATAAATGGTCAAAGGATATGAACAGAATGATCCAAGTCATTATTAATCAGAGAAATGCAAATTGACAACTCTGAGATACCACTACACACCTCTCAGATTGGCTACAGTGTCAGGAAAAGATAATGCCGAATGTTGGAGGGGATTTGGGAAAACTGGGATACTGATACATTATTGGTAGAATAGTGAATATATCAAGCCTTGATATATGATTTGAGAGTGATTTGGAACTATTCTCCAAAAATTATCAAACTGTGCATACTCTTTGATCCAGCAGTGTTACTACTGGGCTTATATCCCAAAGAGATCTTAAAGAAGGGAAAGGGACCCACAGGTACAAAAATGTTTGTGGCAGTCCTCTTTGTAGTAGCCAGAAACTGGAAACTGAGTGGATGCCCATCAGTTGGAGAATGGCTGAATAAATTGTGATACATGAATATTATGGAATATTATTGTTCTGTAAGAAATGACCAGCAGGAGGATTTCAGAAAGGCCTGGAGAGACTTACATGAACTGATGTTGAGTGAAAAGAGCAGGGACAGAAGATCATTATATACTTCCACAACAATACTATATGATGATCAATTCTGATGGACATGGCCCTCTTCAACAATGAGATGATCCAAATCAGTTCCAATAGAGCAGTAATGAATTGAACCAGCTATGCCCAGCGAAAGAACTCTGGGAGATGACTATGAACCACTACATAGAATTCCCAATCTCTCTATTTTTGGTCTGCTTGTATTTTTGATTTCCTTCATAGGCTAATTGTACACTATTTCAAAGTCTGATTCTTTTTGTACAGCAAAATAACTGTTTGGACATGTATATATATATTGTATTTAATGTATACTTTAACATATTTAATATATATTGGTCAACCTGCTATCTGGGGGAAGGGGTGGGAGGAATGAGGGGAAAGTTGAACAAAAGGTTTTGCAATTGTCAATGCTGAAAATTTACCTATGCATATATTTTGTAAATAAAAAGCTATAATAAAAAAAAATATTTTCCCAATTGATCATGTATTCATACATAAAAACCTCAAAATCAAATGCAGAATGGCAGAAATTACGTAAATGCATTTTTTTCAGATGCAATAAAAATTACATACAATAAAAGGCCAGGGGAAAATAGATAAAAGATTAATTGGAAGCTAAATAATCTAATCCTAAACAATTAGTGGGTGAAACAACAAATCATAAACATAATCTATAATTTCATTCAAGAGAATGAAAATAATAAGGCAATATACCAAAATTTATGGGATGAAGCAAAAGCAATTCTTAGGGGAAGTTTTATATCTCCAGATGTTTACTTGCATAAAATAGAAAAAGAGATCAATGAATTGGTTTTGCAACTAAAAAAAGCTAGAAAAAGAACAAATAAAAAAACCTCCAATGACACTGCAGAATCAAAGGATATACACAGTTTTATAGCTCTTTGGGCATAGTTGCAGATTGCTCTCCAGCATTGTTGGATAATTTCACAATTACAGCAAAAATGCATTAGTGTCCCAGTTTTCCCACATTGCCTCCAACGTTTATCATTATCTTTTCTTATCATCTTAGCCAATCTCAGAGATGTGAGATGGTACCTTAGAGTTGTTTTAATTTGCATTTCTCTGATCAATAGTAATTTAGAGCAATTTTTCATATAAATATACATGAATTTAATTTTCTCATCTGAGAATTGTCTATTCATATCCTTTGACCATTTATCAATTGGGGAATGACTTGTATTCTTAGAAATTTGACAAATGCTTTTATATATTTTAGAAATGAGACATCAGAAATACTGGCTGTAAAGATTTTTCCCCCCTTTATACTTCCCTTTTAATCTTATTTAATCTTGTTGGTTTTGTTTGTGCTTAAAAACATTTTAATTTAATGTAATTTAAATTTTCCATTGTGCATTTCATAATGTTCGCTAGTTCTTCTTTGATCATAAATTCCTCCCTCCTCCATAGATTTTATAGGTAAATTATCTCTTGTTCTCCTAATTTGTTTATGGTATCATCCTTTATGTCCAAATCCTGTATCCACTTACATCTTATTTTGGTATGGGGTGTGAAATGTAGGGCTATGCTGAGTTTCTGACATATTATTTCCCAGTTTTCCCAGAATTTTTTGTCAAATAGTGAGTTCTTATTCAACAAGCTGGAGTTTGAGATTTAATCAAAAATAAGATTTCTATAAGATTTGATTAATGTGTTGTGTGTATCTAATCTATTCCATTGATCAACCACTCAGTTTCTTAAATGATTTTGATGACTGCTGCTTTATAATATAATATATATTGCTAAGCCAACATCTTTGTATTTTTTCATTAATTTCCTTGATTTTCTTGATATTTTTTTCTTCCAGATGAATTTTATTATTTTTTTGTACTTCTATAAAATAATGTTTTGGTATTTTGATTAATAATGGCACTCAACATGTAGACCAATTAGGCAGAATTGTCTTTTTGTTATATTAGATCAGTTCAGTTATGAATAATTTTTTCCAATTGTTTAATTTGATTTTATTTGTGTGAAAAGTGTTTTGTAATTATATTCATAAAGTTCTTAGGTTGTCTTGGCAGGTAGATTTTCAAGTATTTTATTTTGTCTACAGTGATTCTAAATGGAATTTCTCTTTCTATCTCTTGCTGATGGCATTTGACAGCAATATATATGCAAACTCAGTATATATAAAATGGAATTCATGATCTTCTCCCCCATATCTGTCCACTTTCCTGAATCTTTTACTATCTTTTACTGACAAAGCAATTATCTCTATTACTCAGATGCTAAGCCTTGGAGTCTTTATTTATCCTTTCCTCTTCCTCAGATCATACAGTCAACAAGTCTACAAATCCTAATGTTCTTTCATTTTTAATTCCTCTTAAGAATGCTCCTTTTTTCAATATAAATGGCTATCACTGCAGTCCAAAGTCCTGTTATCTCATTTTATATTTTATTTGCTTTGCAAAGGGTCTCCACCTTCTAATCTCTTTCTAATCAAACTTACTCTACACATAGCTAATAGATAAGTATCTCTAAAGTATAATGTTAGTCATATTATTTATCTAGTTGATAACCTTCTTTTGCTCCTCATTGCTTATTTAAAAAATAAAAGTATGAAGTGATCACAATAATCCTCTTTTCAATGGGAGAATTATATTATATAAGTGCCCCTGGATTCTCAGATTTTGTGCTAATAGGCCATATTACTGAGATGGAAAGGCTTTTATATGGGCCCAAGCATGGTCTGAATATACCTGCTGTGTGCAGACCAGCCTAATAAAGTTCAGAGAACGTTATTTCCAATTGCTAATACCCTTATGATATCACTGGACCGCTTTAATAACTAAAAATAACTACAACAAAATTATAATTTTTTTCACTACAGGAATTTTTGAATATTTTTCCTAAGTTGCAGAGAAGTTGTGATATCCATCTGTGCATGGGTTACACACATTGAATGGTATCTCCCAGAGCTTTCTTTGCATTTAATGATTCAACCAAATTGAACTCCTCAGTTGTTCCTGTATATCCTTTTTGTGTCCATGCTTTTTTCCCCCCTTCTGATTTCCTTGAGCTAGAATTCCCTTCCTACTCTAATAATATCTACTTAACTGAAATTTCTCCCTATATGAAATTTCCTCCAAATAATCTATCTGAAAGGTGTATCTTCTCATAAGAACTCCTCTAACACTTGATGGTAGAAGGAAACAAGTATTATTATCCCCATTTGGAAACTCGTGAAAATAGAGGGTAAGTGGCTTTTCCTGGATGACACAGACAGTAAGTATATGAGGCCACATTAAAAATAAAATTTTCTGACTGCAGGCCCAGTATTCTATCATTCTAACCATCATGTCTGTCTCTCATTTCACTATTTCTTTGTACATGAGCTTGTAGTTTTGCAAAAATGCTTTCTTTTTTTCCCTGCAAAACTGTGAAGTACAGTAAGTTGAATATTGTGAACCTCTGCACATTTTCAAGAACCTAACAATTTGTTACTGGTAGTAGGCAGCAAAGAACTTTGAAGAATTAATGAAAATAAGTATTGAGTTGTGCTAGTATAGAAAACAAAAGAAACATTTCTTTACTGGAAGCTGTAAAAGAGGGGCCACAAAAAAAATGTAGGAACTTGATTTAGATAAACATGGCTAAGTTCTAAGTGGGAAAAGATCTAAAAAAAAAATTATTTTGGAAAACCAAATCACACCCTGGCACTTTTCAAAACTATTCTTTACATTTAAGATAAAATATAAGTTTCAACTAACTTTTGTATGATATCATTGAGGATATTGAAGTGAATTTGAAAGAGGCTATCGTGTCTGCTATTTCTGGTAAGAACTGAAGGTATTTTGTTTCTATAAAAACTAAGTCTCTAAGGAAGCCAATAGGTGAGGATGAATTGATATTGAGCTGCATGCATTGCATGGAATAGCTCAGATGCCAGCCACTTAGAGGAATTACAGTATTTTTATTCTCTCTCTCTTTAGTGCCATCTGGTGACTACTTGCACAATAACCAGGTAACATTGAACTTGGAGAGGGGGAATGAGAAGAGGTATTTGGAGTTCATTCAAGGGATTTCATTAGCTAGATACTGAAACTTAAATTATCATTCCCAATTTGTCTTTGTTCTGCATTTCAATAATATTTAAATGAAACCCAATGTAATAAATTACTCGATAATTGCATAAAAATTATAATGACAATGACCCTAGCAAAATTGATGAATTGAAGGGAGGACCTGAGATAATTTAGTAAGATTCAATCTGTAATTTCAATCTTCATTTAGTATAAATATTTATATTCAAGTTGATAATGAGTACATCATTCTTCTGTTGATACATTTCTTCTCAAACTTGATTTTTTTTTTTTGGCTTACCAATTTTCATTTGGGAGGAAATAAAAAATGTTTGGAGGAAGGGAATAAAAAAGTGATCTTGTCTACTTGGTTGCATGAAGATATCATAGCACCATGGATAATGCTTTAGGCTCAGCATCAGGAATATTTGGAATGGGAATTCCTGCCTCTGATACATGCTGGTAGTATAACTCTAGACAAGTCACTTAACTTTTGTTTATTTAGGATAATTCTTTAGAATTTCTATTTATTTATTCTACTGAATCAATTGTTTTCTAGGCAAGATTAGAAGATGATAATGGGGGAAGGCGTTCATAATTCTTTTAATATCATATATAAGTATACTTGTGTGAAGAGGAATCAGTAAAGAATCAGAAAAAAAAACTGATTCTAAATTGCTGTATTAGTTCAGCCACATCACTTACCTTCTTATCTTCAATTGTCTAAAATTTAGGTCTTTGGACTTAAGTCCAGTTTATTTTGTTACAGTCACCATATCTACTTCAGATCAATAGATAAACTCATATTGTTCACCAACAAATTAAAGTAAATCTGTGTTCTCAAAAACTGTGCATACAGAATCTTCAACAGAAGATTGTAAGATAATATATATTTTAATTTGACAATATCTTTGTAAACACTGAGTATAATTTCTCATTTTATGGATGCAGAGCTGAGAGTGTAGAAGGTTAAATGATTTGTAGGTTCACACAGCTAATAAATTAATATTTGAAACAAAGTCTTCCTTACTTTAACTCCAGTGTTTTACCTACTATACTATGTTGTCTCTATACAATTAGCTAAGTCTATTCTGCTGTTTCAAGTTCTCTATTTCTGTTGTTGTTGTTGTTGTTGTTTTAGTATTCCCATAAAAAGGCAGCAAAACATTTGAGAGAAAGGGGTCTTTACACACACAAATATGAAAAGAACATAGAAAAGATCGATGGAAAAGTGCTACAAGTGAAATTTTCATATATAGAGATTTTATTAAATTCCTGTTCTATTCTGTGATTACTCACGCTTAAATTTTAACAATTTAGGACTGGAAATAAAATTTTAAATTACACAGTCACTTTATCACTGTGGGAACTGAAGAGAGTATGATGGCAGAATTGAGCCTATAACTCAGGTTTCCTCAATTCTAATCATAGACTCATTCCATTCTATCAACAAAGGGGGTAGGTAAAAGATTAAGCAGACCACTCTCCTTAACATATTTCCTAAGATACATTTCATTTGTAATAAGTAAACTTTGACATATCTGGGATCTATAATTTCACTGGCAGTGATACTCCTTCATTCACAGATGTTACAACCCCTCCTTACTAATCTTAGCTTCTTTATAAATGAAATGGATCATATTTTTTATTAAAATATATCATTCTTTAGATCTTATTTTATACTTTTGAAATTAAAAAATCAGATTCCTTGTCCAGACCTGCTCACTTGAGGATTTTGGTACCAGCCCAAATTCTGATCATGGGTGAATAGTGAAGGGGCAGAACTCATGAAGATGGTCAAACAGGAGTCCATTTATTCAAATTTTTCTCAGCCTTATATACCCTAATATCTTTATATAACTATAGCACACTACACATGCACTAACTATATACTGTGCTTGTGGGAGCACATAAACAACTTGCTGTTGTGTACAGATGTCTCCTTGCCACATTAACATAATTCTGCTTCAAGTACAATACAGTTTGTCACTCCCCATGACTGCCCAGGAAGGCCGAGACACCCCTAGTGGGTACGGGGAATTAAACCAGACAGTTCAGCCAGGTTCCTTTTATCAGACTAAAGGGTGTTACCCTCTACAATTTCTAATCTAATTAATTAACTTCAGCCTGCCAAAATCCTCTCCTCCATTTTTCTGTGCTTCAATAAACTGTTTAGTTTGTTTTCTTTTAATCTGTATGTGTTGATAATAACTGTTTTCCACCTGAAAGGTATTGACATAGTATATAAAATGGCTTTTGTTTTGAAATTGTTTGAAAATACCTTTGTAAAGTCATATGTAACTTGTAATTCGATGAAACAGTTGTTATTCTTTAAAAACATGCTGTGGGTAATCAATTAGTGTTATTGATAATAGGACTGAGAGAATGAGATTGGTCAAGTGTTGATTGAAATTTATATATCTCAAATTATAATTCTACTAAATATTAAGTATCTTATGCATTCAATCCTTAACTTTTGATAGAATAATATTCCCATAAAATGGTGCAATTTTTTTAAACACAAGGGTTGACATATTGAACCTATGACAAATTGAGGGTTAGGTTTCAGTGATCACAAAAAACCTTTAATTTTTCACTAGAGAATGTTGAAAATATACTTTCTGCATGCAATTCTTGGTATCAAAACATTGATTCTGATAATTTACATGAAACAATCCTTAAAATACAACACGCAAAATAAAATTAGTAACATGAAAAACATTTTTTCATTAATAATTCTCTAAAATTCTGTGACCTTTTTGCTAACATCTCAACAATAAAATTATTGATTTATGTGAAGTATAGTACATATATATATTAATGCTATAGCATTATAGCAAATAAATCTCTTAAATTATATCTATAATGTCTTAAATTCTGCAGAGCAAATGAAGTTCTTAAAGCTGAAATACTTATTAAACTGAACATTACCTTCTACTATGTCAAATGGCAATGTGAGGGTGTTATACACTATGCTGCTGAAAACTCCTCTTAGCTTGATTGCCCTCTCAAAGGCAAAGAAGAGGTTGATATGATTTTAGTCACTACCTTCAGAGGACACTAATACTGGCAAGGCCTCCATATTACCTCCACCACTTTGTCCTTCATGGTCGGTAGCAATGGAACTCAACAAAGATGCACCAACTTGAAATTAGCAATGGTCCTTCAGATCCTTAAGAGCCTGAAAGGATAGCATAAATGAGTTGATGTTTAAAAATGAAGCTGTAATGGATCATGGGATCATTTCAAAGCACTTAACCTCACAGTGCTGAATGGTGCATGTGTATAATTAGCCATAGATAGGCTGGATATCTCTGTGCATTCTGTGATTACACAGAAATGGAATATGAACAATGCACAGGTACAGAAAAGGAACTCATCTTATCAGGGGAATAGCACCAAATACATGTAAGGAAAGCAAGGGAGCCAGGTGTACTTAGGGGAGGGACAGTGAGACTTCTGTGAAAGTTAAGGCTTTGCAAAACCTAAAAGATGATAAAGATAAAAGTCTTTAAATGCAACATACATCTTCCTCAAGCTGGAACAGAAAAAGTTTTAATAACAATTACTATTGGACAGTAGTTAGATTGTAAACCTATCTCCAGATTTTAGATTATATACAAATTGTTGTCTCTAGCTATTTATCTACATAAAATTCCATAAAGAAAGTAGAGTGAAAATTACTAAACTGATGCTAACTATCCTAACAACATGCAATGTATTATGGAGGGAGGGAAGTTCTGAGTAAGGAAGTAGATAATAAGCAACCTCAGAGATGAGACTCCTAAACCTTCAGTTTTTGCTAATGGGAAGAAGCTTCTTTTCTGCTGATTGCTTAAATGAAAATGTTTTGTAACATCCCAGCTAAAAATGAACATTCTAGATATAAAGAAGAAAATATCTTTCATATTAGCTAGTAACTAAAGGTGAGGTAAAGTGGTAGCTGCCCATTGAAGAGCAAGCATAGAGTATCTACTGATCAACTTGTACAGCAGAGGTACAACACATTGAGAAGAACTGAATAATAGCTGAACAATTTGATTGATCCAACTTGGCAGCAGTTGCTCAAGTAAGAGAAAAGCATACTCAGTCATTTTGGCAGCTATAGTTCAGTAACAAACCAATGTGTTTAATCTTGAATTGCAGCTAATGCACATTCTCATTCACAATCTTCAGAGCATGTTAAGATGCTACTACTGTCACTGAGTGAAATATATCAGTTACAGTAGCAAATCATACTCTAGAAGGAGCAATCTCAGCTGAGCTCACAAATCCAGTAGAGACACCAGTCTCTACAAAGAGGTAGACCATAGGAGCAATAGATTGGCTTGTATGAACAGAGCTGAAGTGACTTGTTGTAGAGTGATTGATGGAGGAGACAACTGCAAAATTCCAACTAAGAAGTGATGAAATGTTGAATAGTGAATTCACTATATGAGTGAATAAAGCAGTGCTTCTTAATTTGGGGGGATATCTTTAAAGTTTATATATATATATATATATATATATATATATATATATATATATATATATATGCACCTATCCATGTGTATTTGTATGTATATGTCTATACATGCAAATGTAGATGGATAGATATAGTGATATATATGCATATATATGTTATTTATAACTACATTTAAGTATGATTGGTTTCCTTTGAAAACCCAAGCATTTTATCTTAGGTTTTTTAAAACACTATTCTTCTAAGAGGTCTACAGCTTTCAACAGATTGCCACTTTTCCAGTCAAGAAATTTCTCTTCTTAGCCCTATGTTCTTTCTTTTGCTGTGTGAAAGGCTACATTCTCAAAAGATCTACCTATAGCTACTTATTTCTGCCAATGTAGTATTTTTCCCCAAGGAAAAGAAAATTAAAAATCTATTTATATGCTTTCAAGTTCTGCACTGGAATAAGACTTTCCTTAGGAAAAGTTGTGCAATTGCCCAAGTTGTATCTTTGCATCTTCCCTTGATATTGTCTTTCTTTTAAAAGGAATTTTAAAGTATTTGGCATTTGTTTTAAACTTAAAAGAAAATTATTTTCTCTCCCTCTCATATGCTCCTAACTGGAACAAAATACTACTACTACAACAACAAGAATCTTCTCATAAATATGCATATCCCAGTAAAACAAATTCCTGTATTGGCAATATCCAAAAATAAATTTTATTCTACTTTTTGAGTCCATAAGTTGTTTGTTAGGAAATGGATAACAAACTTTAGCACCAGTCCTCTGGAAGCCAGATTAGTCATTAAGTCAATCTTTCTCAATCCTTTTCTATAGTCCTCAGTTAGCCCACTTACTGTGATGGATTCCAAATAAGTCATGTCAAAATGACTGCCATGAATCCTCAGAAAACCCACTATTACACTGCAACTAAGGTTGCTGTTTAGATTGGGTCACAAGCTGCCATATTTTTTTTTCTATCCCATCAAAATTTTTGGTATTAGTTAATCCCAGCAGAGGGCTGAAAGTTGAAAATGCAATTTAGGGCAGGTAGAAACAAAGAGTAGGAGTTAGTCTAGGGGAACAATGTAAACTGAATAAGTATAACAAAGTCAATATTTAATACTTCTTGTATTATCACTAATAAGATAGAGGTCTACACACTTTCTTTGACCCTCACAATTCTTAATCCTGTTAAAAAATAACAAGTTATTAGAGAGATAAAGTCATTTTGTCTGTCTCCACAGTATAAAACAAAAGAACCTCAAGAATGCAAAAATCTGATGAACTAACATAAGAAAATGCTCATATTTAAACCCAGATATGATTTCTTAACATTCCTTACTTCACCAACAACCATGCTTTCAAAGGGTTGCAAAAGTTGTCCCAGAAGCTTGCAGAAGAATGCAATTGTGTGACACATCCCCCTCCCCAAAAACTAAACAAACAAAAAAAATGACATAAGTTTCTATTGGCTGAAATTGTAATATGAAAGTCCTCTGCCAGAGGATTGAAGAACAGAAAGAAGTAGATCAAGATACCATTTTGTGTAGCACTAAAGTTAGCTTTAGGGAAAGGAACCATGATCTCTCTTGGACTAGTTCTATCTCTATTCCCAAAAGTCATTTGAGGCAGAGACTAGTCTAGGGGAAAATGAATTCTTTAAAATTTGAATAGGCCGAGATAGCTTTGGGGTCTAGTCCATGTGGTAACTATCATCCAAACAGATAAAATTAGAAAGTAAATTTTAGAGAAACATTTTGAAAGACTAAGTAAAGATCTCAAGAGAAGTAAAATTGCTACAGACCTTGAGCATGAGAAAACAACAATAACCATATCTTCATATGGAATATGACCTCTAGATTAACTTAATAATTCAAGCTATGTTAAAATATTTCAAATCAAATAATACTTAAGAAATAACTGATGAGAGGCAAAGGATCCTGTAGTTTCATAAAAGAGAATGAAAGACAGCAGAATGTTTCCAAATGGCAAAATAAATAAATAAATAAATGAGAATTGTGAAAGCAGAATATATGGTCAGACAAGCAAAATAAATTGAAAGAATTGAAAAGCTTGAATCAACATGGCTAATTGGAAGTGCAAATACATAAAAGTGACAAAACATGGAAGAATTGAAGGAAGCAATAATTCAAAATCTTCAAAATGAAGAACTGCATCTGGCATCAGTACCAAAAAATATAGACCTAGAAAATTGGCATAAAGAATGCATCTGTCAAAGCCGAATAATATTCCCAAGGTTAAGCATAGAATAAAGTACTAACCAGTCACCAGAATTCAAGATGTAATCATCGACCCAAAGCTCAGAAGTAAATTTTAGTTATGAAGGTTTTCAGATAGAATAGCATAAGTGGAAATTACAGTACTATGTAACTTGAATCCCTTTCTGGGCTTTTTCATCAATCTGAA